>NW_028270184.1:12198293-12498293 GCF_037043375.1 Chiloscyllium plagiosum | reverse complement strand
TGTATGTGTCTGTGTGTGTGTGTCTGTGTGTATGTGTGTGTGTGTCTGTGTGCGTGTGTGTGTCTGTGTGTGTGTCTGTGTGTATATAGGGTGTGATAGAGGCGGGTACAATTCCAACATTTCTAGGGCCTTTGGACAGGTATATGAATAGGAAGGGTGTAGAGGGATATGGGACGAGTTCACTTTAGGAAATCTGGTCAGCCTGGATGAGTTGGGCCGAAAGCCTGTTTCTGTGCTGTCCTCTCTCTGACTCCAGTCAATTCGGTGAAACCTTTGAGCTTGCTGTTCTCAGCTCGTTTGCTGTGAAGGATTAGGATTCACATTTGTGGAGATAGTGGTCCCATCTCCGGACCAGGAAGCCAGCCTATGGGAATGTGGGTTCGGATCCCTCCAGGGCAGTGACCGTAGTTTTAATCAACCAGATGTGGTTAACTAATGTCGTCAACCGCCCCTCCCCCCCCCCCCCCCCCCCGCACCCTAGTCAGGTTCCCCTGATGTCCCTTCAGGGCAGAAAATCCACCTCCACTTGACTCCAACCCTGCAGTGACATGGTCATCCTCTCAAATGGCCCGAGCAAACCCACTCAGCACCAGGGGCAACGAGGGTTGGGCAAGGGGGAGTAGGCCATTCAGTCGCTTCCAGCCTGTTCCGCCATTCAGTGAGATCAGGGCTGACCTGTGGCCTAACACCACCAACCTGCCTCTGACCCATATCTCTTCATACCTTTGCTGGACAAAGATTTGTGGACGAGAGTTCCAAACCTCTACCACACTTTGTGTTGTAGACGTGCTTCATAATATCTCTCCTGAATGCTCCGGCCCTAGTTCTCAGACTCGGCCCCCTTCCCGGCTCCTCGTTCAAGGGGCTTTGCTGGTCTTACCCGTCATGGAGAAAGTGGGGACTGCAGATGCTGGAGACCAGAGTCGAAAGGGAGTGTGGGGTGCTGAAAAAGCACAGCAGGTCAGGCAGCACCCGAGGAGCACGAGAATCGACGTTTCGGGCATAAGCCCTTCATCAGGAATGAGGGCCCACAGTGAGCCCCACATACTGTGAGAGATCGAAAGGCAAATGGAATCTATAGCACCGTTGAGCGTTAGGGATTGGGTTTGACAAGTTCAGGTCACCACAGTGTCACTCTCTCATCTAAATTGCCCCATAGTGCCCAGGGATGTACATGTTAGGGTGGATTGGCCATGCTAAATTGTCCCATAGTATCCAGGGATGTGCAGGTTAGGGGGGATTGGCCGTGCTAAATTGTCCCATAGTATCCAGGGATGTGCAGGTTAGGGGGGATTGGCCGTACTAAATTGTCCCATAGTATCCAGGGATGTGCAGGTTAGGGGGGATTGGCCGTGTTAAATTGCCCCATAGTGTCCAGGGAATGTGCAGGTTAGGGTGGATTGGCCGTGCTATATTGTCCCATAGTGTCTTGGGATGTGCAGGTTAGGGTGGATTGGCCGTGCTAAATTGTCCCATAGTGTCCAGGGATGTGCAGGTTAGGGTGGATTGGATGTGCTAAATTGTTCCATAGTGTCCAGGGGTGTGCAGTTTAGGGTGGATTGGCCATGCTAAATTCTCCCATAGTGCCCAAAGATGTGCAGGTTAGGGTGGATTGGCCGTGCTAAATTGCCCCATAGTGTCCAGGGATGTCCATGTTAGGGTGGATTGGCCATGCTAAATTGTCCTATAGTGCCCAGGGATGTGCAGGTTAGTGTGGATTGGCCATGCTAAATTGTCCCATAGTGTCCAGGGATGTGCAGGTTAGGGTGGATTGGCCATGCTAAATTGCCCCATAGTGCCCAAAGATGTGCAGGTTAGGGTGGATTGGCCATGCTAAATTGTCCCATAGTGCCCAGGGATGTGCAGAATAGGATGGATTGGCCATACTAAATTACCTCATAGTGCCCTGGGATGTGCAGGTTAGGGTTGGTTTGCCATGCTAAATTGCCCCATAGTGCCCAGGGACGTGCAGGTTAGGGTGGATTGGCCATGCTAAATTGTCCTATAGTGTCCAGGAATATGCAGGTTAGGGTGGATTGGCCGTGCTAAATTGTCCCATAGTGTCCAGGGATGTGCAGGTTAGGGTGGATTGGCCGTGCTAAATTGTCCCATAGTGTCCAGGGATGTGCAGGTTAGGGTGCATTGTCCGTGCTAAATTGTCCCATAGTGTCCAGGAATGTGCAGGTTAGGGTGGATTGGCCGTGCTAAATTGTCCCATAGTGCCCAGGGATGTGCAGGTTAGGGTGGATTGGCCGTGCTAAATTGTCCCATAGTGCCCAGGGATGTGCAGGTTAGGGTGGATTGGCCGTGCTAAATTGCCCCATAGTGCCCAAAGATGTGCAGGTTAGGATGGATTGGCCATGCTAAATTGTCCCATAGTGCCCAGGGATGTGCAGAATAGGATGGATTGGCCATACTAAATTACCTCATAGTGCCCTGGGATGTGCAGGTTAGGGTGGATTTGCCATGCTAAATTGTCCCATAGTGTCCAGGGATGTGCAGGTTAGGGTGGATTGGCCGTGCTAAATTGTCCCATAGTGCCCAGGGATGTGCAGGTTAGGGTAGATTGGCCATGCTAAATTGTCCCATACACCCCAGGGATGTGCAGGTTAGGGTGGATTGGCCGTGCTAAATTGCCCATTGTGTCCAGGGATGTGCAGGTTAGGGTGTATTGGCCGTGCTAAATTGTCCCATAGTATCCACGGATGTGCAGGTAAGGGTGGATTGGCGGTGCTAAATTGCCCCATAGTGCCCAGGGATGTGCAGGTTAGGGTGGATTGGCCGTGCTAAATTGCCCCATAGTGCCCAGGGATGTGCAGGTTAGGGTGGATTGGCCGTGCTAAATTGTCCCATAGTGCCCAAAGATGTGCAGGTTAGGATGGATTGGCCATGCTAAATTGTCCCATAGTGCCCAGGGATGTGCAGAATAGGATGGATTGGCCATACTAAATTATCTCATAGTGCCCTGGGATGTGCAGGTTAGGGTGGATTTGCCATGCTAAATTGTCCCATAGTGTCCAGGGATGTGCAGGTTAGGGTGGATTGGCCGTGCTAAATTGCCCCATAGTGCCCAGCGATGTGCAGGTTAGGGTGGATTGGCCACGCTAAATTGTCCCATAGTGCCCAGCGATGTGCAGGTTAGGGTGGATTGGCCACGCTAAATTGTCCCATAGTGCCCAGGGATGTGCAGGTTAGGGTGGATTGGCCATGCTAAATTGTCCCGTAGTGCCCAGAGATGTGTAGGTTAGGGTGGATTGGCGGTGCTAAATTGCCCCATAGTGCCCAGGGATGTGCAGGTTAGGGTGGATTGGCCATGCTAAATTGTCTCATAGTGCCCAGGGATGTGCAGGTTAGGGTGGATTGGTGTGCTAAATTGTCCCATAGTGCCCAGGGATGTGCAGGTTAGGGTGGATTGGCGGTGCTAAATTGCCCCATAGTGCCCAGGGATGTGCAGGTTAGGGTGGATTGGCCACGCTAAATTGTCCCATAGTGCCCAGGGATGTGCAGGTTAGGGTGGATTGGCCATGCTAAATTGTCCCGTAGTGCCCAGGGATGTGTAGGTTAGGGTGGATTGGCGGTGCTAAATTGCCCCATAGTGCCCAGGGATGTGCAGGTTAGGGTGGATTGGCCATGCTAAATTGTCCCATAGTGCCCAGGGATGTGCAGGTTAGGGTGGATTGGCCATGCTAAATTGTCCCGTAGTGCCCAGGGATGTGTAGGTTAGGGTGGATTGGCGGTGCTAAATTGCCCCATAGTGCCCAGGGATGTGCAGGTTAGGGTGGATTGGCCCTGCTAAATTGTCCCATAGTGCCCAGGGATGTGCAGGTTAGGGTGGATTGGCGGTGCTAAATTGTCCCATAGTGCCCAGGGATGTGCAGGTTAGGGTGGATTGGCGGTGCTAAATTGCCCCATAGTGCCCAGGGATGTGCAGGTTAGGGTGGATTGGCGGTGCTAAATTGTCCCATAGTGCCCAGGGGTGTGCAGGTTAGGGTGGATTGGCCATGGGAAATGCAGGGTTACAGAAATAGGGTAGGGGGTTGGTCTGGGTGAGATGCTCTTCGGAGGGTCGGTGTTGACTCGATGGGCCGAATGGCCTGCCTCCACACTGTGGGGATTCTGCGATTCCCCCAGCCCGAGAACTGGCGGACTCACTGGTACCAGCAGGCCCAACAGTGAACATTGGAGTCCTCCAAAGTGGTGCACACCTCAAAACGGCCAAGATGTCACCACCTATTTACAGAAGGAAGGGAGGAAAAGCTACTGCACGAGTTCTTCCATTTTCCATGCGTACAAGATGCAACAGAGGTACCAGAGCAAGGATGCCTCATATTTTGTAGTAGGAGGGAGTTGCTGAGGCCTTAGAAAAGTGACTTGTAAAAAGCCTGATCAGGAGCATTTCCTCATCCAGATGTCGGCCTGAGACCAGCCGGGGAGGGGAGGTCAGATTGCTCAATGGCTTTGGGAGAGAATGGGGTGGGTTTGGCTTGACAGAAAATAACTAAGTCCAGCATCTTGAGGAGGGAGAGAGGTAGAAGCGATGGTGGTTCGGAAAGGCAAGAGTGTCTGAGGCCGGGGAGGGCTGAAGAGGAAAGGGGCTGGTGGGAGACGATGTAGGGGGAGGATTCCAAAGGGGAATAACCCGATCTGTAACCTGAGGACATTATTGGCTAACAGACTGACTGGCACAAGCACAAGATGTAGAGAGACCACAATGAAGGAAGCAAGTGCCAGTCTGTGGACAGAGCATGCTTCAGAGAAGTATTACCTCACAGAATGAGCTCATTCGGCCCATCATTCCTGCACGCCCTCCAGCCAAGCCAAACCCAGAAACAGAAATTGCTGGAGAAGCTCTGGCAAAGAGAAACAGAGTTAACCTTGCGGGCACAGCGACCCCTCTTTCAGAACTACGGGAGATCTGAAACCTAGCCAGACCTGCTGAGTTTCTCCAGCAGTTTAACAGTTTTATTTCAGCTCTCCAGCTCCCGCGGCTCTGCATTCCATTTAAGGGAGACACGTTCTGTTTTCTAGCTGCAAGTTTTGTGATTCAGTTCAACGAGTGTGGGCGACGTTCTGAAGTAGGATTTGTTTTCTGTGTCTGAGCCCAGCATTTTGTTTGTCTTACTGATAACTTCGTGAAGCATTGGGACAAAGTATTTCAGCTGCCTTTATCCAATTTTCTCAAGTTAAACTCCAATTCTGAGAATTAAATGTTATATACTAAAGTGCACAAATCATGAGCGAGGTATTTGATTAGAATTATTACTGTCACATGTACCGCGGTACAGTGAAACGTTTTGTTTTGCGTGCAGTGCAGGTAGATCATACCGTACAAAGAGCATCAGGGTAATAGAAAAGAGCGAGGAATGCAATGCTACAGCTGCAGAGAAAGTGCGCAGAGAGTTAGATTAACATTAAATTTAAATGTAGGCTTGCTCGCTGAGCTGGAAGGTTCATTTCCAGACGTTTCGTTACCCTACTAGGTAACATCTTCAGTGGGCCTCTGGACGAAGCATTGCTGAAAATTCCTGCTTTCTATTTATATGTTGGGCTTCTTTGGGTTGGCAATGTCATTTCCTGTGGTGATGTTATTTCCTGTGGTGAAGTCACTTCCTGTTACTTTTCTCAGGGGGTAGTAGTTGGGGTCTAACTCGATGTGTTTGTTGATAGAGTTCCGGTTGGAATGCCATGCTTCTAGGAATTCTCATGCGTGTCTCTGTTTGGCTTGACCTAGGATGGATGTATTGTCCCAGTTGATAATTTTCAGCATTGCTTCACCTGAGGCCCACTGAAGATGTTACATAGTAGGGTGACGAAACGTCTGGATATGAACCTTGCAGCTCAGCGAGCAAACCTACATCCAGAACTTCAACCTGAGCTACAAATCTTCTCAAAACCCGCGAATTAAATTTAAAATTTGAGCGGTTCCGGTCATTCTCGCTGAGCTGAAATGTTTGTTTTCAGACGTTTCGTCACCCTGCTTGGTTACATCATCAGTGAGCCTCCGGTGAAGTGCTGGGGTTAGTGACCCACTTTCTATTGCTGGGGCTTGGGCTGTAAGGTGGGTGATACAAATCTTCTCAAACATCGCATCCATTCAGAAGTCGAATAACAGCGGTCAGGAAGCTGTTCTTGAGTCTATTCATACCTGCAAATAAACGTTTCTAGCCCCTTCCCACTGGACGGGGGTGGAAGAGAGTGTAACCGGGGTGGGAGGGGTCTTTGATGGTGTTGGTTGCTTGGGGAAATATAGATGGATGGAAGGCTGGTTTGTGTAACAGACTGGGCTATGTTCACCAACTCTCTGTTGCTTGCAGTGCTAGGAAGGGCAGGCCCCAAACCACACAGGGATGAATCCACACAGGATACTTTCTCGGGTGCCCTGATAAAAATTGGTCAGAGTCCTTGTGGACATACCAAATTTCTGTAGCCGCCTGAGGAAGTAGAGGTGTTGTGCTTTCTTGACCGTTGCATCGGCGTGGGTGCACCAGGACAGACTGTTGGTGAACATTACTCCCAGAACCTCTCGACCATATCCACCTCAGCGCCATTGATGCAGACCAGGATGTGCCCTCCACCTTGCTTCCTGAAGTCAATGATCAGCTCCCTTGTGGTCACAGCGCGCCCTCGCAGTGTTTTCCAAAGCACCGTTTGCTATAAAGTCCACTTGTTACAAATGAATAGGGACTTTTTGACACGGCAGGTATAAATGTGTCTCCCTGTTAGGGGTGGCACGGTGGCTCAGTGGTTCGGTTCCAGCCTTGGGCGACTGTCTGTGTGAATTTTGCCCATCCTCCCCGTGTCTGTGTGGGTTTACTCCGGGTGCTCCGGTTTCCTCCCACAATCCAAAGACGTGTAGGTTAAGGTGGATTGGCCATGCTATAATTGCCAAGTCGGGGGGGGGGGCAATATAGGGGAGAAGAATGGGCCTGGGTGGGTTCATTTTTAGAGGGTCGGTGTGGACTTGTTGGGCCGAAGGGCCTGTCTCCACACTGTAGGGAATCTATCTGTACAGATTCCGAGTTGCATATCTATCGTCATCCTGCATGGAGCCCTCATATTAAACGTTGCAAGTGTAGTTTGCTTAAAGATCATATTTCCGAATTCTTTCTGCGGAAGAGCGGTGAAAGCGGCCTGGTAAAGCGACACGCACATGCGCATCCAGGCAGTGAGGTTATGGATGGTTTGCTTTCAGACTCGGACTATGCCTTGAGAGAGAAAGTTGAGCTGTATAACATGAAGTATTGCCTCAGTAATGAGTGCACAGGGATCAACTTAAAGTGATGGATTGAGAATAAAAATGGGAAAACTTGCATTGATGTTGCGCCTTTCGTGACTTTGGGACATCCCAGAGAGCTTCACAGTCAATTAAGTACTTTCCAAAGTGTAGTCACTGTTGTAATGGAGGAAGTTACTGCACATTAACAACATGCGTTTCAGCGTTTTGAATCCCTGAGGACACAGAGCAGCCTGACTTAGAATCAAAGTGTCAGTGCCTCTTGGAATCTCACAGCACTGAATAAGGCCATTTGGCCCATTCTGCCTGTGTTGGCTCTTGTGAGTGAGCTGTCTGGTTAATGCCAGGTCCCCTTGCCCTCCATAAGCCTTCAGCTTGAGCACTTGTTGGAAATTACTGGCTCCCACTGCCTTACTCAGGCAGCGCCTTCCTGGCTACGGCAAGGGGACAAAATCGTCCCCATCTCCGTCTCTGGCCGATTAACTTTGATCTGTGTTCCTTTGGTTCACGACTGGAATCTCCTTCAATCGATCGACTCGGTTTAATCTGCCCTTTGACCTCTCCGGTTTTGAAGGACAACCATCCCAGCTTCCCTCATCGCTCCATGCCAGAGCCTCACCCATTACCGTTGACATCTTCTGTCCGTAGTTGCAAATCCTGCCTGCACCCAAACCTGTGTGTGCCCTGAAACAGCGTATGGTGAGGAAAATGTCTCACGTGCATAAGGTCCAGAATTTATTATGCTCATGTTTGCAGAAATGTAGGAAACAGAATAGGCCGTACAGCCCCTGTTCCGCCATTCAACTCAATCATGGCTGTTCTGTGAACCTGCCTTCAGCTCATATCCTTTTGCTGACCAACAGTTTCTTTTTTCCATATTTAAGATTGACAACTGATCCAGCGTCCACTGCTGTTACAAACACCAGCCAGCCCTCGTGTGTACTGGTGCTTCCTTACAACTCTCCTGAACGCTCTGGCCTGAATTCTCAGACCTTGCCCCCCCCCCCCCCCCCCGCTAAATTCGAGGATCCCCAACCAGTAGAAATAGTTTCTCCTGGTTATGGGCAGCACGGGGGCTCAGTGGTTAGCACTGCTGCCTCACAGCGCTTGGGACTCAGGCTCGATTCCAGCCTCTAGCGACTGTCTGCATGGAGTTTGCACATTCTCCCCGTGTCTGTGTGGGGTTTCCTCCGGGTGCTCCGGTTTCCTCCCACAGTCCAAAAATGTGCAGGTCAGGGTGAATTGCCCATAGGTTAGGTGCGTTAGTCAGAGGGAAATGGGTCTGGGTGGGTGACTCTTCGGGGGGTCGGTGTGGACCTGTTGGGCCGAAGGGCAGGTTCGGGTGGATTGACCATGCTAAATTGTCCCATAGTGCCCAGGGATGTGCAGGTTAGGGTGGATTGGCCGTGCTAAATTGCCCCATACTGCCCAGGGATGTGCAGGTTAGGGTGGATTGGCCATGCTAAATTGTCCCATAGTGCCCATGGATGTGCAGGTTAGGGTGGATTGGCCGTGCTAAATTGCCCCATAGTGCCCAGGGATGTGCAGGTTAGGGTGGATTGGCCATGCTAAATGCCCCATAGTGTCCAGGGATGTGCAGGTTAGGGTGGATTGGCCGTGCTAAATTGCCCCATAGCGTCCAGGGATGTGCAGGTTAGGGTGGATTGGCCGTGCTAAATTGCCCTATAGTGTTCAACAAATCCACATCGACCCTCCGAACAGTAACCCACCCAGACCCATTGCTCTTCATTTACCCCTGACTAATCCCTGGGCACTATGGGACAATTTAGCACGGCCAATCCGTGAATTTCTGCTGAAGATTCTCGTCGTGAGCTCATCATGGCACTCAGCAAGAATGCCAAATCCCAACCAATGGCAACAGGTTATTTATAGGGTTCTGATGGGCTGGCAAGTTGATTCTGGTTGGCTAGGGGGGGCTACGGGGAGCGGCAGACACCCCAAAGTACCCAGGTAATTCATGACTTAGAGAAGTGACCTTTAACGCTTGCAAAAGCATGGACCATCTTCTTTCTTAAAATATAACCAGAGATTGTGATGCGGGAAACCAGCAAGTGTAACATTTATTGCAATGTATCCCCTGATTGAGTTGTACAGGCAAACCACAGGGATGTGGTTACTCTTGCAGGATGTTCATTACTCTTTCCAGACAGCACTGTGAAAATATCCCATAACAGCCCCCGTTTTAATGGCTCAAGGTAGTATCCCTTTGAGCATGCTACCTACCCACAGGATGTGCTATATCTTCAAGTCGCTCAGTGTATTTTATTCACAGTGTTAGAGTCTGCAGCACAGTTATTAGATTGAGTTGTGACCGTTATGTTGGACTTGTACACAGGGAGTGCATGGCTGCTCAGAATTCCTTATTGATGAAAAGATAGAGCTATTATAGAGTCACAGGGGTGTACAGCACAGAAACAGACCTTTCAGTCCAAACCTGTCCATGCCGACCAGATATCCCAACCCAATCTAGTCCCACCTGCCAGCACCCGGCCCATATCCCTCCAAACCCTTCCTATTCATATACCCATCCAGATGCCTTTTAAATGTTGCAATTGTACCAGTCACCACCACTTCCTCTGGCAGCTCATTCCATACACGCACCACCCTCTGTGTGAAAATTATTGCCCCTTAGGTCTCTTTTATATCTTTCCCCTCCCACCCTAAACCTATGCCCCTCTAGTTCTGGACTCTCCGACCCCAGGGAAAAGACTTTGTCTATTTATCCTATCCATGCCCCTCATAATTTTGTAAACCTCTATAAGGTCACCCCTCAGCCTCCGACGCTCCAGGGAAAACAGCCCCAGCCTGTTCAGCCTCTCCCTATAGCTCAAATCCTGACAACATCCTTGTGAATCTTTTCTGAACCCTTTCAGGTTTCACAACATCTTTCCGATAGGAAGGAGACCAGAATTGCACACAATATTCCAACAGTGGCCTAACCAATGTCCTGGACAGCTGCTACATGACCTCCCAACTCCTGTACTCAACACTCTGACCAATAAAGGAAAGAATACCTATTGTTGAACGTTTTTTCTGTTGGTTTTGCTTTTGTCAGGACAAATCCATGAATGCCACATTTAAATCAGGACTGTTGATGTAGCAGGGGAAACTTTATAACTGATGGAAGCGATATACACTCTGCCAACAAAGGGAGCACATTGAAGTCTTAAATTATCCTGGGGCTTGGAGTAGCAACAGACATTCAGGACATCTCGCAACAAAATAAACCAAAAAAATGCGAAGTTTTCAAGGGTCTGACACAAACCAGGCCATGTTTCCCAGTAGCCATGGCCAGAGTCAGAGAGTCATAGCGTTGTACAGCACAGAAACAGGCCCTCGTATTTACCTAAAATGAACTCCATCTGCCACTCCTCAGCCTGTCAACCCATCCAGTCAAGGTCCTATCGTACTCCAAGGTAACCTTCTTGGCTGCCCACCACCTCACCAATTCTGGTGTCATTTCCAAACTTTTTTTTAGATTAGATTTGATTCCTTACAGTGTGGAAACAGGCCCTTCGGCCAAACAAGTCCACACTGTCCCGCCGAAGCGCAACCCACCCATACCCCTACATTTACCCCTTGCCTAACACTACGGGCAATTTAGCATGGCCAATTCACCTGACCTGCACATTTTTGTGACTGTGGGAGGAAACCCACGCAGACACGGGGAGAACGTGCAAACTCCACACAGTCAGTCGCCTGAGGCGGGAATTGAACCCGGGTGTCTGGCGCTGTGAGGCAGCAGTGCTAACCACTGTGCCACCGTGCCACCCACTTATGAACCATACTTCCTATTATTCACATCCAAATCATTTATATGGATGACAAATAGGCTGTGCCCAGCACATCTCCCGGGGCTCTAGGGACAGGGCAGGACTTGCCCTCACACTCCCGTCCGAGGTAGTGCAGGGGTGCACAGCAAGATCCCACTGACAGCCGCACGGTGACAGACCCCTACCGGCTCCTGCCGAATAATGGCTGCTAAAGGGGAAGCCACTGACTCTGGAGAGAATTCCATACCCGCCCCCCCCCCCCCCCTCCCCTCAGCCCACTCCACGGACCACTCTTACAGCAGTGGCTGTGGGATCCACCTTACCTCAGATCATGTGGGCTGTTGTTTCAGCACCTCGACACAGCTGATCACTCCCTGCCTAAGGCAGAGATTATTCCAATAGCCTGTTTTCTGTCTTGGAGTTTCATGGATTCAGATTTCCCCACCCCAGTTACTCAGCCACTAATTCTTAAACCACGTTTTCTCTGGGAATACTGCACTGTCGGAGGGTCAGCACTGAGGGAGTGCCGCACTGTCAGAGGGTCAGTGCTGAGGGAGTGCCGCACTGTCAGAGGGTCAGTGCTGAGGGAGGGCCGCACTGTCGGAGGGTCAGTACTGAGGGAGTGCCGCACTGTCAGAGGGTCAGTGCTGAGGGAGTGCCGCACTGTCGGAGGATCAGTACTGAAGGAGTGCCGCACTGTCAGGGGGTCAGTACTGAGGGAGTGCCGCACTGTCGGAGGGTCAGTACTGAGGGAGTGCCGCACTATCAGAGGGTCAGTGCTGAGGGAATGCCACACTGTCGGAGGCTCAGAGCTGAGGGAGTGCTGCACTGTCGGAGGCTCAGTGCTGAGGGAGTGGCACACTGTCGGAGGGTCAGTACTGAGGGAGCGCCGCACTGTCGGAGGGTCAGTACTGAGGGAGTGCCGCACTGTCGGAGGGTCAGTACTGAGGGTGTGCCGCACTGTTAGGGGGTCAGTGCTGAGGGAGTGCCGCACTGTCGGAGGGTCAGTACTGAGGGAGTGCCGCACTATCAGAGGGTCAGTGCTGAGGGAGTGCCGCACTGTCAGAGGGTCAGTACTGAGGGAGTGCTGCACTGTCGGAGGCTCAGTGCTGAGGGAGTGCCACACTGTCGGAGGGTCAGTACTGAGGGAGCGCCACACTGTCGGAGGGTCAGTACTGAGGGATGCCGCACTGTCGGAGGGTCAGTACTGAGGGAGTGCCACACTGTCGGAGGGTCAGTGCTGAGGGAGTGCCACACTGTCGGAGGGTCCGTACTGAGGGAGTGCCGCACTGTTGGAGGGTCAGTACTGAGGGAGTGCCGCACTGTGGGAGGGTCAGTACTGAGGGAGTGCCACACTGTCGGAGGGTCAGTGCTGAGGGAGTGCCACACTGTCGGAGGGTCCGTACTGAGGGAGTGCCGCACTGTTGGAGGGTCAGTACTGAGGGAGTGCTGACCTGTTGGATGGTCAGTGCTGAGGGAGTGCCGCACTGTTGGAGGGTCAGTGCTGAGGGAGTGCTGCACTGTCGGATGGTCAGTGCTGAGGGAGTGCCGCACTGTCGGAGGGTCAGTGCTGAGGGAGTGCTGTGTTGTCAGAGGGTCAGTACTGCTAACCGCTGCGCCACAATGTCTGAAGAATTTTTACTCGGCCTGATGAAGGGCTTTTGCCCGAAACGTCGATTCTCCTTCTCCTCAGACGCTGCCTGACCGGCTGTGCTTTTCCAGCGCCACACCTTTTGACTCTGACTCTCCAGCATCTGCAGTCCTCACATTCTCCTCCTCTCGTAACGTCTCGTGACGTTACCACTCAGGCTAACACCTCCCCGCGGCATGGAGGGTTTCCCTACTCAATCTTGGCCGTTCGATCAGGAAAAGGTGGCATTCCGTACAGAGTGGGCCACACATCAGGGATCCAGGGTATGTTCTGCAGGAGTCAGGAGGCTGGGATTACCCCGATCAGGGGCCAGACGTGTATTTCCTATTCACGCGGTGGCCACATGAGTGAAAGCCAACCTTACCTCAGTCTCGGCCTTGAGTTCTGAGGAAACGTTTTGGAACCACAGCTCGATACAGCAGTGAGATTGTGGAATTGTTCAATGCAGAGGGCTAGCTCAGTCACATATTGAGGGCTGAGGTGAGACATTTAAAGGGGAAGGGAATCAAGGGTCATGGGAGGGAAGCAGGAAAGTGGAGCTCACCCGATCAGCCCCGATTCTATTCAATGATGGAGCAGTCTCGAACAGTCTTGTCAAGCTCCCGTATTTCCAAGGAGGCCTTCGGAAAACCAGTGTGGACATCCAACAGCGCTTCCTCCCAACATCCAGGATTGAACCCCCCTCAGAACTCCTCGACAGACAAAGGGAAGTCAGCCCCACGCAGACTCCGGGGCAGGGACACGTACATTTCGATCCCATCGTGTACAGCCGGCAGAGGTTTCTCAGTGATGTACAACCCAGTGAAGTACTTCCGAAGTGCAGTCCCCGCTGCCATCATTAGCACTTCTGACTTAACAAATGCAAATCCCCAGAACCAAGCAATACGCTCCTCATTTGCTGTGTTTCAGATGATTAATCCGCCACTTAGACTGGAGAGGGGACAATCCTCAGTAACGTGTGACATTGTCTGAGACTCTCCACAAGCCCATGAGAGCTCCACGCTGATTATTATCTTAATTATTCGGTTAATGGGTTGCGCTTGTCATGTAGAAATTGTGACCCTTCGGAGAAACAAAAACCCTTCCCCGGCTCTGAAGCACTTCTGTGTTGTCCTGAGGTTGCGTGCGGCATGGTATCTGCACAAGTCCTCACAATCTCCCTTTCACCGAGTCATGCGTCCTCCCCCCACGCCGAGACAATTGTTGGATGTGTCTCTGCCGTTCCTGACGCTCCGGGCCACTGTCCTCACAGTTTCTGGGTGTGAAGAGAGATCTGGGGCTCAAGTTGACCTGCGCGTCGCACAAATCGAGATTCGGACTGCCGCTCGCTTATTCAGTCAAAAACGGGTTGAGAGTTTCAGGGGCTGGCCTCAGCATTTATTGCTGCTGTCTCTAATTAGCCCTTGGGAAGGTGGTGGTGTTCCTATGTATCTGCTAGCCCTCATCTCTTGAGATAATGGTGATCGAGACGTCGTTTAAAGAGCCTTTGTGAGATAGTATACACTGCTGCCTCTGAGCGTCGGGGCTGGAGGAAGTGGACGGTTTTGGACGAGGTGCCAATCAAATGGGGGCTGCTTTGTCCAGGAAAGTGTCGAGCTTCTTGAGCTGTTGTCCGAACTGCACCCATCCAGAGCGAGTGGGGTGTATTCCATCACACTTTGGACTTTTACCTTGTGGGTGGTGGACAGGCCTTTGGGGGAGTTTGGAGCTGATTTATTCGCTGCAGTGTTCCGAGCCCCTGACCTGCTTTTGTAGCCATTGTGTTTATATGGCGAGTCCAGTTGAGTTTCTGGTCAGGGTGTTGACAGTGGGGGATTCAGTGATGCTAACGCCATTGAATGTCAACAGGTGATGGCTTGCTTTCTCTCCAGTTGGAGACAGCCATTGCCTGGAATTTGTAATGTCACTGAATTATCATTTCCAAGTCTGAAGCAGTTTGGTTAGAGGAGCATTGGAAGACAAAACATACAATTCTAAAGGAGGTGTGTAAATAGAGGGATCTGCTTCAACATCTGATTTGATCTGATTTATTATTGTCATGTGTACCTAGATACAGTGCAAAGTTTTGTTTTACGTGCTGTACAGGCCGATCATACCATACAAAGTGTATTCGGATCAGAGAACAGAGGGAAGAATACAGTGTTACGGCTGCAGGGAAGGTGCACAAATCAACATTAAATTTGAGAGGTCCGGTCAGCGGTCCAATAACAGCGGGGAAGAAGCTGTCCTTGAATCTGTTAGTGTGTGTGTTTGAGCTTTCGTATGTTCTGCCTGAGGGAAGAGGGTGGGAGAGATTATAATGGGGGCGGGAGGGGTCTCTGATGATGTCGGCTGCCTTCCCCGAGGCAGTGGGGAGTGTAGATGGAGCCGGTGGATGGAAGGTTGGGTTTGTGTGAGGGACTGGGCTGTGTTCACAGCTCCCTGGAGTTTCTCACGGTCCCGGGCAGAGCAGTCGGCGTGATGCATCCGGAGAGGATGCTTTCTACAGTGCATCAGTAACAATTGGTACCAGTGTTTTACAAACATGCTGCATTTCCTTAGCCTCCTGAGGAAGTAGAGGCATTGTTGTGCTTTCTTGACTATTGCATCCATGCTGGTGGACTAAGTTGAAGTGTTGGTGGTCATTACCCCCGGGAACCTGACACTCTCAACCATCTGCATCTCAGCACCAGTGATGTCGGCAGGCACGTGCTGCCCACCTTGCTTCCTGAAATCAGTATGTGTTTTGCACACATCGTTGAGGGTGGAAGATTAAGTCAAAACAGCGTGGTTAACAAGTCTTACAGAATTTTGGTTTTGTCAGCTGAGGAGCTTAATACAAATCCTCGGAAGCGCTGATAAATTTGCACAGAACGCTGGGTACGTCCTCAGTTGGTGTATCATGTCCAGATAAGGGTGCCCTGCTTCACCAAGGATGTGAAGGCCTCAATCAGAGTGAATGCATTTATGGGCGGCACGGCGGCTCAGTGGTCAGCACTGCTGCCTCACAGCGCCTGGGACCCGGGTTCGATTCCAGCCTGGGGCAGACTGTCTGCGTGGAGTTTGCACGTTCTCCCCGTGTCTGTGTGGGGTTTGCTCCGGTTTCCTCCCACAGTCCAAAAGGTTTGCAGGTCAGGAGAATCGGCCACGCTAAATTGTCCCATAGTGTTAGGTGCGTTGGTCAGAGGGAAATGGGTTGCTCTCTGGAGGGTCGGTGCGGACTTGTTGGGCCGAAGGGCCTGTTTCTCCATTGTAGGGAATCTAATCTAATCTCGTAAAAAGGATCCACAAGCATGGCCCAGGGATGAAGGATTCCGTTGCCGTGGTTAGATGAGGGAAGATATTCTCTCTGGAGAAGAGAAGGTTGGGAGGAGATTTGAGGTAAAAACAATGACTGCAGATGCTGGAAACCAGATTCTGGATTAGAGTGGTGCTGGAAAAGCACAGCAGTTCAGGCAGCATCCGAGGAGCAGGATCCTGAACTGTTGTGCTTTTCCAGCGCCACTCTAATCCTGAGACGACATTTGAACAAGGCATTCAAAGCCACGAGAAATCTGGGCCGAAAGGAGAGGGAGGAAGTGTTCCCATTGGTTGAATGGTGGGGAGTCATATTGAAAGTGGAGTCAATCAGGGCTCTGGGAGCGACCCAATACCCGCTCAAGTGGCGGTTAGGGATGGACAATAACTACTGGGCCAGCCAGCAACAGTGACATCCCGTGAAATAGTGACAACAGTGTGTCGGATAAAAGAGAACTGACCCTGACCCTCGACCCCAGTGGCCCACGTACCCTGTTCTGTTTGAAAGCTCAAGCATTCAGGCTCGACCCTATGCTTCCGTAATCGGTGCCAGTTTCATAACCCATGTTGCCAAGTGTTCCTGTCATCCCTGGGGTTTCAGTTATATAGTATGTTGTCAAACGCCATCTGCAAGTTTTGGAGATTAATTATTCCTCTGCCAACTCAATGAAGTGTAGCCACAGTGTTGATAATGATATGAGAGCCACACTTCAAGTAAAGTGCTTCGAGACGTCTTGTGGTTATGACATCCACTTAACCCTGCTCTTTCCCCATAGCCATTTCTTCATGACAAGCATTTATCCATAAGATAATGGAGGAAAATTAGGCCATTCAGTCTGCTCCATCGTTCAATCATGGTTGATATGTTCCTCAGCCCTATTCTCCCCACACCCCTTGATCCCCTTACTCATCAAGAGCCTACCTATCTCTGTCTTAAATTCTCGGCCTCCTCAACTCTCTGCGGTAACGAGTTCTACAGATTCACCACTCTCTGAGGAAAATTCCTCCTTATCTCAGTTTGAAGAGGTCATCCCATCATTCTGCGGCTTTGGGTCCTCGTCTTTTCTCCTTGGTGGGAACATCTCCACCGTCCACTCTGTCCAGGCCTAGTCAGTCAGATTCCTGTCGGCCTTCGAAACACCATCGAATGCAGACCCAGTTGCCCTTTGGTTTTTAAATGCTCCTGTTGAAGGCAGTGCCCAAAAGGCCCCAGGTTCTCGATCTTAGCGCCTCACTCCTGTCGCACCGACGATCCACCTTGTAGCCTCTCCCAGGACGTGAAGTCCTTCGTAGCCTGCAGCGTCAAGAATTGGCGACAGGTATTTGAGCCGAGGACCAGCCAACGTTCTGTAAAGGTTTCTCATAACATTGTACCAATGACTTGTACATGAATATGCCCCAGGTTTCTGCAGCCCTTTAGAACTGACTGTTTAGATTTTGTCGCCTCCTCCATCTTTTCACCAACATGCATCGGTAAGGGCGGTTGGATGGAGGGCACCGCTGGTGTCGTGGTAATGTTTCTGACATCATCATGCACCAAATTCGCTGGCTCGCGGGGAAGGTTAATGGCCTTTATTTCAGACGGAATGGGGTATACGAGTGAGGCGGTTTTGCTAAACAGTGTAGAAGGCTCTGGTCAGACTACAGCTGGTTGTACAATGTTTGACCCTCTCTCGAAGGAAAGACTTTCCTGACCTTGGAGGCAGTCCAGAGAAGGTTCACCTGACCGAAACCAGGTACGGAGGGACTGTCTTATGAGGAGAGGACTGTCTTATCAGTAGGTTGGGCCTGTACTTGTTTGATGAAAGGTGACCTATTGAACCGTACAGGATTCTTAGGGAACTTGACTGGGTAGATGCTGAGAGGCTGTATCTCCCTGTGAGCGAGTCTGGGACCAGAAAGCAGAATCTCAGAATAAGGGTCACTCACTTAAGACAGAGTCATCGAGTCACAGCACAGAAACAGACTCTTCAGCACAACGAGTCATAATCCCAAACTAAACTAGTCCCACCTGCCTACGCTTGGCCCATATCTCTCCGGACCTTTCCAATACATGTACTTATCTAAATCAGTGAGTCTTGAAAAGGTTTGTAGCTCAGGTTGAGGTTCTGGATGTAGGTTTGCTCGCTGAGCTGGAAGGTTCACTTTCAGATGTTTCGTCCCCATACTAGGTAACATCATCAGTGAGCCTCCAGATGAAGCACCGGTGGTATAGCCCGCTTTCTGTTCATATGTTTGGCTTTCCTTGGATTGGTGGTGCCATTTCCTGTGGTGGCGTCATTTCCTATGGTGATGTCATGTCCTGTTCTTTTTCTCAGGAGGTGGTAAATGGGATCCAAGTCGATGTGTTTGTTGATAAGAGTTCCAGTTGGAATGCCATGCAGACAACAAGCAAAACTAATGTCATTTACAAAATACCGTGCAAGGACTGTAACAAACACTACATTGGACAAACAGCAGAAAACTAACCACCAGGATACATGAGCATCAACTGGCCACAAAAAGACATGAGGAGAAAATGAGGTCTGCAGATGCTGGAGATCAGAGCTGAAAATGTGTTGCTGGAAAAGCGCAGCAGGTCAGGCAGCATCCAGGGAACAGGAGAATCGACGTTTTGGGCATAAGCCCTTCTTCAGGAATGAGGAAAGTTTGTCCTCATTCCTGAAGAAGGGCTTATGCCCGAAACGTCGATTCTCCTGTTCCCTGGATGCTGCCTGACCTGCTGCGCTTTTCCAGCAACACATTTTCAGCACAAAAAGACATGACCCTCTCTCACTAGTACCCTTACGTACAGGTAAGGAAGGACACCACTTCGACTGGGACAACACATCCATCCTCAGACAAGCCAAACAGAGACACGCACGAGAATTCCTAGAAGGATGGCATTCCAACTGGAACTCTATCAACGAACAAGCCTCGGGCGACTGTCTGTGTGGAGTTTGCACATTCTCCCCATGTCTGCGTGGGTTTCCTCCGGGTGCTCCAGTTTTCCTCCCACAGTCCAAAAATGTGCAGGTTAGGTGAGTTGGCCATGCTAAATTGCCCGTAGTGTTCGGTGAAGGGGTAAATGTAGGGGAATGGCTCTGGGTGGGTTGTACTTAGGAGGGTCGGTGTGGACTTGTTGGGCCGAAGGGCCTGTTTCCTCACTGTAAGTAACCTACTCCTGAAGGGGCCTCACCAATGTCCTGTATGAGATGAGGAGGAGCCCCCTCCCCCCCCCCTCTGAGGGGAGGGAATCAATGGCATTCTTTATCACAGAGGGCTGTCAAGACTGGGTCATTAAGTATGTTCGAGGGATTATGGGGAAAAGCCAGGAAGATGAAATTGGAGATGATCAATTTGGAGACGGGTTTGTCTTTCTCGCCTCTAGTATCAATATTCCCTGGAAGTAAATGCATCTTTGCAACTGTGCTGTCTGTGAAGTCCCAAAGCTTGGGCAAATGCAGTAAGGGGCATGGTTCAAATCTCACCACAGCGATAGGTGGGATTTTAATTTCAATGAATAACAGTATTGAGTACAGGAGTTGGGAGGTCATGTTGCGATTGGTTAGGCCACTGTTGGAATACTGCGTGCAACTCTGGTCTCCTTCCTATCGGGAAAATGTTGTGAAACTTGAAAGGGTTCAGGAAAGATTGACAAGGATGTTGCCAGGGTTGGGGGGTTTGAACTACAGGGAGAGGCTGAACAGGCTGGGGATGAGGGGTGACCTTATAGAGGTTTACAAAATCATGAGGGGCATGGATAGGGTAAATAGATGAGGTCTTTTCCCTGGGGTGGGGGAATTCAGAACTAGAGGACATAGGTTTAAGGTGAGAGGGGAAAGATATAAAAGAGACCTAAGGGGCAACTCTTTCACACACAGGGTGGTATGTGTATGGAATGAGCTGCCAGAGGATGTGGTGAAGGCTGGTACAATTGCAACAGTTAAAAGGCATCTGGATGGGTATATGAATAGGAAGGGTTTGGAGGGATATGGGCCGGGTGCTGGCAGGTGGGACTAGATTGGGTTGGGATATCTGGTCGGCATGGAGGGGTTGGACTGAAGGGTCTGTTTCCGTGCTGTACATCTCTATGACTCTATAAATCTACAATAGCAGGGTAGTCTCAGGGAAGGAGACCGTGACTTCAGTTGTCATAAAAGCCAAAGCCATCTGATTCACTTGAAATAAAGGCAAAATATTGCAGGTGCTGGAGATCTGAAACAAACACAGAGAAAGCTGGAGAAACACAGCAGGTCTGGCAGCATCTGTGGAGAGAAAAACAGAGTTAACATCCTGAGTTCTTCAGTGTATTTCTGTCTCCAAGATGGCTGAGGAAGAGTTGTATTGGACAAGGGGTTCATGTAGATAATTCTTCGAAGTTTGGGTCTCAGGAAGACAAGGGGGTTAAGAAGGTGTTTCGCAAACCTGCCTTCAATGCTCAGACCTTTGAGTATGGGGGTTGGGACATCATGTTGGGGCTGTACAGGACCATTGTTCCCTTCCAGAGTACTCCATCCAGATCGGGTCTCCCCGTTATAGGAAGGGTATTATTAAGCTGGAGAGGGTTCAGAAGAGATTTACCAGGATGTCGCGGGGAATAGAGGGCTTGAGTTATAAGGAGAGGCTGGGACTTTTTTCACTGGAGCGTAGGGTGACCTTATAGAGGTTTATAAAATCATGAGGGGCACAGGTAAGGTGAAGGGCAGAAGTCTTTTCCCTAAGGTGAGAGAGTTTGAAACTAGCGGATATATTTTGAAGGTGAGAGGAGAAATGTTTACAAAAGAACATGAGGTTGGTGTGTGGAATGAACTTCCAGAGGAAGTGTGAATGCAGTTTTAACGTTTAAACGATATTTGGATAAGTACACGAATAGGACATATTTGGAGGGATACGGGCCAGGCGCAGGCAGGGGGGACTAGTTTAGTTTGGGATTATGGTCAGCATGGACTGGTTGGGCCGAAGGGTCTGTTTCCATGACTGTATAACTCCCCCAGAGTGCGGTGAGTGCCGGGACACTGAGTTAATTTAAGGACAGATTTTTAATCAGTACTGGGACCGTGGCAGCAAGGTGGGGTCGAGGCCATGATGAGGTCGGCCATTGCATAGTGGAGCAGGCTTGGGGGCCGAATGGTCTTCTCCTGCTTCTTGCACTACATCTGGTCCACTGGTGTCCTTGAGGGAAGGAAATCCGCTGCCCTGACCCGATCCGGCCTAGACGTGACCCGCTCGCCCTTTTCGAAAACGGCCTTGTCAGCGATGCCCAAATCCCACTAACAATTCGACAAGAAAAGCTCTTTCCCAGTGATCAGAATCTCTCACGGCCAGTCCTGCAGTCTGATTGCCACTGAGTCGTTTATTGACTCTGTGGCGTTTGCGCGTGTTTATTTATTCAGACGTCTGTATTTTTAACTTCAGATCCAAGAAGCCCAGCACTTTGTGTTCACGGCTGTCTGTGAATTTTTTAACAAAAACAGCACGACATGATTTATGGTGCGTCTGCCTGAGCTGCAGTCAGCTGCAGCTGAACGTGGAAGGAGACAGAATTGTCTCCTGTCTCGTTTGCTACTTCCTTAACGGTGCTGTCAGCCCTGAAGTGACTCCTTCGTGGATCCTCACAGCACAGAAGGAGGCTCTTCAGCCCATCCTGTTTGTACTGGCTCTTCTAAGTGATGTCTCCCATCTGGTCTACCCTCCGTTTCTCCTGCTTGCGCTCCAGCCTGCGGCCTAGTGGCATTGGCTCGATCGGTTAATCTAGAGACCGCAGGTTAATGTTCTGCGGACCTGTGTTCACATCTCACAGTGGTAAGTGCTGGAATTTGAATTCAACACAAATCTAGAATTAAGCGACCAATTGCCAGTGGGGTAAAGACCAACTTACGTCCTTCACTGAAGGAAATCCGCTATCTTGAGTTGGTCGGGCCTACATTCAACTTCAGAACCATTCTGAAAGAGAATCCCAAGACATTGACTCTACTTCCTTTCTCTACGGATGCTGCCAGGCCTTGGGAAAAGTGATGGCCCGCTGGCATTATTGCTGGACTGTCAATCCAAAGACCTGGGTAATGCTCTGGAGACCCAGGTTCAAAGCCTGCCATAGATTCCAGTAAAGAATCTGGGATTAAGAGTCTAATGATGATTGTGAGGCCATTGTTGATTGTCGGGAAAACCCATCTGGTTCACTCATGTCCTTTAGGGAAGGAAACCTTACCTGGTCAGGCCTACTTGTGGTTGACTCTTAACTGCCCTCTGGGTAGTTAGGGACGGACAATGAACGCTTGCCTGGTCGGTGATGCCCCCATCTTGTGAATGAATTTTTTTAAAGTGCCAGGTTTCCCTGGCAATGTCCATTTGTGTTTAAAACTTTGGGAACATCCGGGTTCAAATCCCAGCTGGGGGATTTTAAATTTGATTCATAAATTTCTACATGGAGCACCCAGCGAGCTGGGGTCAGATTGCTGATGGGTATTGGTGTGCGGCACGCGTTATAGAGAGTGCGGACGGCAGGAACCAGGCAAAGGCTGAGGTTGGCCAGGAGGGCAGTGGAGTAGTCAAGGGGATAAACGCACCTTACGAGGTCACCAGGTGAGCTGCACCAGTCAGAGACAGAGGTCCATGAAATGAAAGCGGGTGCTCCGAGGGTGAGAGTGGGTGCCGCAGGGGTGATGGGGGGGGTGCTGTGGATGTGAGTGCAGGCACCCTTGGTGATAGACAGGATACAGGGGAACAATAAAAAGATTTCTTTATTTGTTCACGGTCAGAAGTCACATGACACCAGGTTATAGTCAACTGGTGAAATCAGAAGCTTTTGGAGTGCCGTCCCACGTCAGAAAAGTGCACAGGCACAGAATTTATCGGCAGAAGGATCAATGATCGAAAGAGCGTACAAATGGTATGAGTGGAGTGTCGAATAATTAGTGATCGAAAGTGCCAGACAGTGTGAGTAAAGTGTCAACGGCTGAATAGTAAGTGAAGTGGATGGGTTATTATCCGATTAATTAAGGCACAGAGGTAATTACAAAGAAATGGAACATGAGGTGGTGGTGCTGGAGACAAACCAAAAGGCTGGAATAACGTGCTAGGTGTAAGAGTCGCATGCTGAGGACCTAACCAAAGTAACAAGTAATCCAAAACTGTGCAAACTAGTTAGGGTAGAGAGATGATGACAAGTTATCAAGGTAACGGTGTTAAAGCAGGTCAGTCGGGAAGATTTTACAAATGCAGAACAGTACGGTGGGGTTACATGCAGCACAACGTGAACCCAAGGTCATGGTTGAGACCGTCTTCATGGGTACGGAATTTGGCGATCAGTTTCTGCTCGGCGATTCTGCATTGTTGTGCATCTGGAAGGCCGCCTTGGAGGGCGCTGACCCGAAGGTCAGGGGCTGAATGTCGTTGACTGCTGAAGTGTTCCCCGACTCAGGGAGGGAACGCTCCTGTCTGGCGACTATTGGGCTGTGTCCATTCGTACGTCTGCTCGGTCTCACCAATATACCATGCCTAAGGGCATCCTTGCCTGCAGCGTGTGAGTCAGAAAGTGTGTGGCGCTGGAAAAGCACAGCCGGTCAGGCGGCATCCAAGGAGCAGGAGAGTCGATGTTTCAGTCTCAAGCCCTTCCTCAGCGTCTGAGGTCGATAACATTGGCTGAGTCACACAGGTATCTGCCGTGTTTCCACATGTCGATGGTCTGACATGTCTTGCAGAGGTTTGTTCACAGGGTGTGGGCATTGCTGGCTATGACCATTATTTATGACACATCCCTAATTGCCCAGAGGGGGTTAAGAGTCAATCACAATAGACAATAGGTGCAGGAGTAGGCCATTCTGCCCTTCATTATGATCATGGCTGATCATCCTTAATCAGTGTCCTGTTCCTGCCTCATCTCCATAACCCTTGATTCCACAATCCTTGAGAGCTCTATCCAACTCTTTCTTAAATGAATCCAGAGACTGGGCCTCCGCTGCCCTCAGGGGCAGAGCATTCCACACATTGGCTGTGGGTCAGTTTCCTTCCCTCAAGAGCATGAGTGAACCATGTAGGCCTTTCCTCACAATGGATTCATGGTCGTCATCAGCCTCTTAATTCCAGATTTTTTGTCAAATAGAATTCACGTTCCACCATCTGCCGTGGTGGGATTTGAACCCAGATTCCCCGGGACATTAGCTGGGTCTCTGGATCAACAGTCCAATGTTAGACCATCGCCTCCCCTTGAACTGTGGAGTGGCAGAGGCGTGAGTGAGGGAGACCTGGAATTGTACCGTCCGTGACTCTTCGGACTTTAGCCCATTCGGCCGTTCCCACCGGGAGAGGTGTGGGGGGGGGGGGGCCCGGAACAGATCCACGGCCGGTCACCCTCACGGAAGACGCAAGCATCGACAAACCTCCTGATTGACTCAGACACGGGCGTGTCAGGGCTGATTCACAGCGAGCAGATTTGCTCTGAAAGCTGCTGAGTAATTGTCTCGCCGTTTCTTCGGAGCCCTCTCGCTAAAGACATTACGATGATGAATGTCGCATTGTTTTGTGGCAGAGTTTTCAGGCTGCAGCCAATATAAAATTCATGAAATTCTCAAATTAATCTGCCCGGGCCTCAGTCCTGCCATGTATCATGAGTTTAATGGTTAAACTAAAATTATTGAACGCTAACTGATAGGGCATAAAACAATATGATCCTGACAGAGGAGAAATTTAAAGCTCATTTATAAAGGTTTCCAAAGATTTCTGAGGAACAAGAATTGCCAGAATATTTTCTTCAAATAATTCAATTCCAAACCAGAAATCATGAAAAAAAAATCCTTTAGTTGTTTAATTGCACACATAATGATTCAGTTTTTATTTTGCAATGCCTGTCAAGTGTATCTGTCTATGTATCCTGTTTACACTGATAATACAACATGTTCTGGAGCTACTTACACAGAGGTAGGAACTTAATCTAAAGCAGCTATCCTGATGAGTGCAAGAAATACTGAGAATGCTGGGGGAAAGCAGCAGATCTGGCAGTGTCTGTGGAGTTAACATTTCAAGTCCGGTGCGACTCTTATGCTGTTTGCATCGGCCAAGAATTGGTGGCGACTAAAGTGGTGTTCGACAACGTGAGTGCATTTGAACACAGTTCAGAAAAGGTTCACTCAGCCGATCATGGTCCTAAGGGACAGTTAGCTGACCAAGACAGACTGGGATTGAATCTATCAACGTTTGGAAAAGTGAGAGGCAATTTCATAGAAACACAGGAGGAAGTCAACTTCATTGAAGCATCTAAGATCACAGGCACATGGGAGTAGGCTATTTAGTCCTTTGAGCTTGTTGCATCGATCATTACGATCATGAGAGACCCAGCTCAGATCGACTCTGAGCAGATCCAGGCAGCACACCTTCGGAAGGGTATATTGGGTTCGGATTGGAGTTAGGGTGAGGCCCTGTAGGGAGTACAATATACGTTTACAAGAATGACACCCGGACTTCAGAGGTCAGGTTATGAGGAGAAATTATACAAATTGAGGCTGTTTTCCCTAGAATTCAGAAGTTTAAGTTATGATCTGCCTGAACTCTTCAAGATATTAACAGCAGGTAGATGAAGGTTAGCGTTTTCCGCTGGCTGGGGATTCGAGAGCTCAGGGGCATAGTCTGAAAATTCGGGCCAGACCATTTGGGAGAGGTGTTTGCAAGCATCAGGAGTGGGAGAGGTTTGAAACTCCCTTCCACAAATAACAATGGACGCTAGATCAATCGTTAATGTTAAGTTCTTGGTCGATCTGTTTTTGCTAAGCAGCGGTATCAAGGGAAATGGGCCCCATGTGGAGTTCCACCATGATCCCATTGAACGGGTGGAACAGGCTCGAGGGGCTGAATGGCCTACTCCTGTTCCTATGTACTCTATTCCCATTTTCTCCTGATATCCTTTCAATGTATCCTCCTAGCCCACCTCTCCCAGAACGTCCAAAACGTCTTGGGCAGTACAATTCCACACGCCCCAGATATATCCACATCCTTCTTGAAGACATTCAATGTTTTGCCCTCAACTGCTTTCTGCGATAGAGAATCCCACAGGCTCCCCCCGACTCTGGGTGAAGACATTTCTCCCCATTCCAGTCCTGAATGCCCCATCCCATAATCCTTCGACTGTGACCCCCTGGGTCTGGACTCTCTGGGTCATCGGGAAACATCCTTCCTGCATCAGTCCTGTCTAATCCTGGAACCATTAACAGATCAGTCTCGATCTTGGCGAATGTGGACGGGTTGGACCGAAGGGTCTGTACATCTCTATGACTCTATGACTATGACCAAGCAGGCTTGAGGAGCCAAATGGCCTTTTTTTATTCACTCGTGGGGTGTGGACATCACTGACTGGGCCCAGCATTTATTGCCCATCTCTTGTTGCGACTTGAGAAGGTGCTGATGAACTGCCTTCTTATACGGTTACAGTCCAAGCACTGTTGGTTGACCCGCAGTGCCCTGAGGGAGGGAATTCTGGGATTTGACCCAGCGACTTTGAAGGAGTGGTGATATATTTCCGAGGAGGGATGGCGAGTGGCTTGGAGGGGAACTTGCAGGGGGTGGTGTTCCCATGTATCTGCTGCCCTTGTCCTTCTAGATGGAAGTGGTCGTGGGTTTGGAAGGTGCTGCCTGAGGATCTTTGGCGAATCTTAGCTGCCTATCTTGTAGATGGTACGCACTGCTGGTACTGAGTGTCGGTGGTGGATGGAGTGGGTGCTTGTGGATGTGATGCCAGTCAAGCCGAGGCTGCTTTCCCCTGGATGGTGTCGAGCTTCTACAGTGTTGTTGGAGCTGCCCCCATCCAGAGGCAAGTGGGGAGTGTTCCCTCACCCTCCTGACTTGTGTCTTTTCAAGTCTTTAGGAGGTCAGGGGGTGTGTTACTCGCCACAGTGTTCCCAGACTCTCACTTGCCCTTGTAGCCACTGTGTTTTTATGGCAAGTCCAGTTGACCTCCTGGTCAATGGTAGCCCGAAGGATATTGATAGTGTGAATGAAGGTAACACCATTGAATGTCAAGGGGCGGTGATTAGATTGTCTCGTATTGGAAGTGGGTCATCGCCTGACATTTGTGTGGCGTGCCTAACCCGTCCCTAATTCTGTCCCTAATCCATATGTTTAGATGCATCATCCCCCACACACTTGTTATAAATCAGACAGTATGAGGGGGTAGCAAGTTCTCTTGAATCCCAGAGCCTTGTATTGAGATCCAGTAGACTCTGAGGAAGGAAATCTGCCATCCTCAACTGGTCTGGCCTACATGTGACTCCAGACCCACAGCAACATGGTTGATTCTCAACTTCACTTCATTGTTGGCCGTGGTATGGGTTTATATCTATCGCAGAAGGGCAAGGAAGGGCCTCAGTGCATCAGATGTTCGTACCGAGGCTGCCAGGAGCTGTTGGTAGTCCTGAAGTTATAAAAGGCGCTTATAAAGATAGGAGGTGCCTCTTCTCTGAATGTCGACACATTATGTCAAAAACTTTCATCTTGTAATCGTCAGGAACATTTGCAAAAATATGAATTCAAAGGGCGGTGGATTTCCTTGAAGCTTTTAATCTTCCACTCATCAGAACAATTTGTAAAAAAATCAAAGTGAGGCAAAAGCACAAGTTTTTGAAGCTTCACTCTGCAATCAGCTTCTCTTTTTCTTCGAAATGGTGGGATTGCCTGTTGGCACAGATTCTTGCTGATGTTTTATTGACACGTCCGCCATGTCCTGCTGCTCCCTAATTTAGTTGACACTCAACAAACAGGCAGCTTCCAATATGGTGTGTGTGTGTGTGTGTGTGTGTGTGTGTGTGTGTGTGTGTGTGTGTGTGTGTGTGTGTGTGTGTGTGTGTGTGTGAGTGTGAGTGTGTGTGTGTGTGTGTGTGTGTGTGTGTGTGTGTGTGTGTGTGTGAGTGTGTGTGGTGTGTGTGTGAGTGTGTGTGTGTGTGTGAGTGTGTGTGTGTGTGTGTGTGTGGTGTGTGTGTGGTGTGTGTGTGTGAGTGTGTGAGTGTGTGTGTGTGTGTGTGTGTGTGTGTGTGTGTGTGGTGTGTGTGTGTGAGTGTGTGTGTGTGTGTGTGTGTGTGTGTGGTGTGTGTGTGTGTGGTGTGTGTGTGTGTGTGTGTGTGTGTGTGTGTGTGTGTGTGTGTGTGTGAGAGTGTGTGTGTGTGTGTGAGAGAGAGAGAGAGTGTGTGAGAGAGTGTGTGAGGGAGTGTGTGTGTGTGCGAGGGAGTGTGTGTGAGGGTGTGTGTGTGTGAGAGAGAGAGAGGGAGTGTGTGAGTGTGTGTGTGAGAGAGTGTGTGAGGGAGTGTGTGTGTGCGAGGGAGAGTGTGTGAGGGTGTGTGTGAGAGAGAGAGAGTGTGAGGGTGTGTGTGTGTGTGAGAGAGAGAGAGAGGGAGTGTGTGTGTGTGCGAGGGAGAGTGTGTGAGGGTGTATGTGAGAGAGAGAGAGTGTGAGGGTGTGTGTGTGCGAGAGAGAGTGAGGGAGTGTGTGAGTGTGTGTGAGAGAGTGTGTGAGGGAGTGTGTGTGTGTGTGCGAGGGAGAGTGTGTGAGGGTGTATGTGAGAGAGAGAGAGTGTGAGGGAGTGTGTGTGTGCGAGAGAGAGTGAGGGAGTGTGTGAGTGTGTGTGTGTGAGGGAGAGTGTGTGAGGATGTATGTGAGTGTGTGTGAGAGAGAGAGTGAGGGAGTGTGTGTGTGAGGGAGAGTGAGGAAATGTGTGTGAGGGTGTGTGTGTGAGAGAGAGTGAGTGAGGAAGTGTGTGTGTGTGTGTGCGCGGACAAGCGTGTGTGTGACCTCAACATGGTCATGACCCAAATTCAAACTCTGTTTCCTGCACGGGGGTTCGACAGTGAACGTTACTCAGTGGACAGGCACTAACACAGGACAGCTGCCTGAATTGCTGTGCTCTTCCAGCACCACTGATCCAGAAGAAGGTTTCCAGCATCTGCAGTCATTGTTTTTACCAGGCACTAACACAGGTGCAAGTGAACCAGGCTTGAAGTTTTCACTTCCCCAAAGCACTCCCCTGTGAGTGATTGAGTGAAATGGAATTAATTGAGCTGCTCCCTCTCTCTCTCTCTCTCTCTGTAACTAGCACACCTTTGTCCAGACTACAACAGAGAGAGGGGACGCAGAGAGAGAAACACAGAAATCAGGGTGCAGGAGTAGGCCCTTCGGCCCTTCGAGCCTGTACCACCATTCAGTAGGATCACAGCTGATCATGCATGTTCCGTACCCCACTCCTGCTTCCTCTCCATAACCCTTGATCCCTTGAGGCACAAGGGCTCCCTCTTGAATGTATGGAACAAACTGGCCCCTGTCGCAGAGAATTCCACAGGTTCACGACACTCTGAATGAATAAATTGTTCCTCACCTCAGTCCTGAATGGCTTACCTCTAATGAGACTGTGACCCCCTGGTTCTAAACTTTCCCAGCATTGGGAACATTCTTCCCACAGGGAGCCTGTCCAGTCCCATCAGGATTTTATATATTTTGGTGAAATCCCACCTCATTCTCCCAGATTCCGGAGAGTACAAGCCTAGAAAAACGATTAAAATCAATGTTCCAATCGCCGGGTGGGATCTCGGTCACACATTTTAAAATCTCCATACTGTTCTCTTTAGTACCATAGTGGCTCAGTGGTTAGCACTGCTGCCTCACAGCACCAGGGTCCCAGGTTCAATTCTAACCTCAAGCGACTGTCCGTGTGGAGTTTGCAAGTTCTCCCCGTGCCTGCATGGGGTTGCTCTGGTTTCCTCCCACAGTCCAAAGATGTGCAGGTTAGGGTGGATTGGCCGTGCTAAATTGTCCCATAGTGCCCAGGGACGTGCAGGTTAGGGTGGATTGGCTGTGCTAAATTGTCCCATAGTGCCCAGGGATATGCAGGTTAGGGTGGATTGGCCGTGCTAAATTGTCCCATAGTGCCCAGGGACGTGCAGGTTAGGGTGGATTGGCCGTGCTAAATTGTCCCATAGTGCCCAGGGACGTGCAGGTTAGGGTGGATTGGCCGTGCTAAATTGCCCCATAGTGCCCAGGGATGTGCAGGTTAGGGTGGATTGGCCGTGCTAAATTGTCCCATAGTGCCCAGGGGTGTGCGGGTTAGAGTGGATTAGCCGTGCTAAATTGTCCCATAGTTCCCAGGCATGTGCAGGTTAGGGTGGATTGGCCATGCTAAATTGTCCCATAGTGCCCAGGGGTGTGCAGGTTAGGGTGGATTGGCAGTACTAAATTGTCCCATAGTGCCCAGGGATGTGCAGGTTAGGGTGGATTGGCCGTGCTAAATTGTCCCATAGTGCCCAGGGATGTGCAGGTTAGGGTGGATTGGCCATGCTAAATTGTCCCATAGTGCCCAGGGATGTGCAGGTTAGGGTGGATTGGCTGTGCTAAATTGTCCCATAGTGCCCAGGGATGTGCAGGTTAGGGTGGATTGGCCGTGCTAAATTGTCCCATAGTGCCCAGGGATGTGCAGGTTAGGGTGGATTGGCTGTGCTAAATTGTCCCATAGTGCCCAGGGATGTGCAGGTTAGGGTGGATTGGCCGTGCTAAATTGTCCCATAGTGCCCAGGGATGTGCAGGTTAGGGTGGATTGGCCGTGCTAAATTGTCCCATAGTGCCCAGGGATGTGCAGGTTAGGGTGGATTGGCCATGCTAAATTGTCCCATAGTGCCCAGGGATGTGCAGGTTAGGGTGGGTTGGCTGTGCTAAATTGTCCCATAGTGCCCAGGGATGTGCAGGTTAGGGTGGATTGGCCGTGCTAAATTGTCCCAGTTTGTCCAGGGATGTGCAGGTTAGGGTGGATTGGACGTGCTAAATTGTCCCATAGTGCCCAGGGACGTGCAGGTTAGGGTGGATTGGCTGTGCTAAATTGTCCCATAGTGCCCAGGGATGTGCAGGTTAGGGTGGATTGGCCGTGCTAAATTGTCCCATAGTGCCCAGGGATGTGCAGGTTAGGGTGGAGTGGCCGTGCTAAATTGTCCCATAGTGCCCAGGGATGTGCAGGTTAGGGCGGATTGTCCATGGGATATTGCCCATAGTGTTCAGGGATGTTTAGGTGAGGTGGATTAGCCAGGGGAACTGTAGAGTAATGGGGTCGGGGAATGGGTGGGTTACTCTTTGGATAGTCGGTGTGGACTTGTTGGGCTGAATGGTCTGTTTCTACACTGTCAGGATTCTGTGAAGCCTTCAGCTAATTGGAAGTTTGGAAGTGGCCCGGTGTATTTTTCAGTTCCCAAATCGAAATGAGATGAGTGATGAGGGCCACGATTGCTGTATTTGCGATGCAATCATTGTACTCTCTTGGGGGGAGCTTAAAAACAGTCAAGCAGATGAATTAATTGACGTCCTCTGGAAACAACACCATAGCAAAAATCAGAAACGTCGTGAGAAATTCATCAAATATGACTAGAATGTCATTCCGGAGCCTAACAACGCAACAGAAGGTATTTAGCAAGCTTACTTCCGTTGCTCAGTCCTTTGAGTGTCGGAGTTGGGAGTGTCAAAGATTGGGACCTCATGTTGAGGTTATACAGGACATTGGTGAGGCCTCGTCTTGATTACTGTGTCCAGTTCTGGTCACCCTGTTACAGGAAGGAGATTATTAAACCGGAGAGGGTTCAGAAGACATGTACCAGGATGTTGCTGGGAACGGAGGGTTTTTGAGTTACAAGGAGCTGTAGGCTGAAAAGACTGGGAATTTGTTCACTGTCGGGGGGTGACCTTGTAGAGGTTTATAAAATCACGAGGGGTGGAGATATAGTGAATGGCAGGTGTCCTTTCCTTAGGGTGCGGGATTTCAACACTAGGGAGCATGTGTTTAAGAAGAGAGGAAGACGATTTTTATAAAAAACATGAGGGGCAACTTTTTTTTTTACGCAGAGAGTGGTTCACATGTGGAATGAACTTCCAGAGGAAGGGTTGGACATGGGTACAGTTACAACGTTTGAGAGACATTTGGATACGTTCATGAATAAGAAATGTTTGGAGAGATATGGGCAAAGCACAGGCGGGTGGGCCCAGTTTAGATTGGGAACATGGTTGGCGTGGAGTGGGTGGTCCACAGGGTCTGTTTCCGTGCTGTATGACTCGATAACACTGACAGGCACCCAGGCGCAGACAGCAACCAACATTCGGGACAGGAGATCCCTTAACTGCCCAGACATGTTCATGGCCAGCTTGGCCAGGCCTGGGAACAGGGCAAAGTGGTCCATTAGTTCAAAGATATGGGCACAGTGCAGTGTGTGCACGTGAACATGTTATCATTTCGTTCATCTGTTGGCTTTAAGGTGCTCGCCTCTGAATGAAAACACCAGTCCGTTATCTGGGGTGCATTCTGGAGCCTGACACCCCGTGTACAGGGCTGTGGGTGTGCTGCACTGTCAGAGATGCTGTTTCTCAGATCCAGCCTCTATCTGCCCCCTCTGGTGAACGTAAATGATCCCACATCAATCTTCCAGAAGATAAGCTCATGGTCAATATGTATCTATCCATCATTGACCAGCACTGGTCAGACATTACATCACTGTGTGTTTATATGTGTGTGTGAGTGACAGTATCTGCGTGTGTGAGAGAGTGTATGTGTGTGTGAGTGAGAGTGTATGTGTCTGTGAGTGTATGTGAATGTGCGAGTGTGTGTTTGTGAGAGTGTCTGTGTGTGTATTTATGTGTGAGAGTGTATGTGTGCGTATGAGAATGTGTGTGTGTGTGTAAGAGTGTATCTGTGTGAGTGTGTGGGTATATGTGTGTGTTCGTGCGTTATGTGGTGTGCGTGTGAGTTTGTGTGTGTGGTGTGAGTATTTGTGTGGGTGTGTGTGTTTGTGTATGTGTGTTTGGGTGTAAGTGTGAGTGTGTGCTTGGGTGTGTCTGTGTATGTGTGTGCTTGGGTGTGTACGTGTGTTTGTGTATGTGTGTGTGTTTTTGAGGATGTGTGTGTTTGGAGTGTGGGTATATATGTGTGTGTTTGGTGCGTTTGTGTGTGTTTGAGGTTGTGTGTGTTTAGGTGTGTGTAATTGTGGGAGGTCATGCTGTGTGCCATGTGCCTCCTGTCCTATCTACAATACACTTTCAAAAAGGATTTCATTGCCTGCAAAGGGGCCAATGTAGGTCAGGGAGGACATTGTACAAAGACAAGTCTGCCCTTTTTTCTAATAGGAGGAACAGCTGCAGCTAGTCAGCTATTGGTCAGTTTGAACAAGAGTCTTTGACCCCATTGAGCTGTCTTTATTACTGCTGAGAGAAGGCCTCTGCTTTTGAAACTTTTTCGTCCTGCACTTATCAGGATAACATGGCAAGAATGCCAAATCTTAAAGGGAACAACAATTTGTACTGTTTGAAAAGAAGGTAGAGGTGTTGCCGTGGGGAATACCCCAGGGAATGGCTGAGCCCAAGACTTCGATTTAGTTGATGTTCTTCCTGTTTATAATCCCTCCCTGAGGTGTAGGCATCTTATATCATTCAGACGTGAGGCACAGTGCAGGGCGATGGAGACAAGGTAGGGTTTGGGGTGGGGAGGGACACATGGGGTACTCCTTCAGAGAGTCTGCATAGCCATAACGAGATGAATGGCCTCCCAAAAAGGCTTCAATTGAACCATCGTGTGGGACACTTCATTGATTTGTTCACCGGGTTCTGCCTCGTCACTCGATGAGTGCAGACGGGCCTGTTGAGGCATTCAGGCCAGGGTCTAGAGGAATGAGTAAAGCAGAAAGGAAGTGAGGGGGAAGGTGAGGGAATTGGGATCAGGCAGACTGCCGAGCGACTGAGGGGGTCAGCAGAATGGCGCGGTTCTATCTCACACTATCTTACGTTGACCAATTAACTGCTCCCGGGGTCGCCATGGAAATGACAAGCTGAAAAATAACACCCTGGCGAGAAGCAACTGTTGTGAGTAAGCGCAACAAAAAGCTGCCAGAGGCACTTTGATGTGGAATTTGCTCCGATGAAGAATCATCGAGGCAAATAACTCAGAGGCTGGGAATACTGCAGCGAGTAACTCAGCTCCTGACTCTGCAAAACCTGTCCACCATCAACACTATCTGGGTGGAGTCTGCATCTTCTCCCCGTGTCTGGGTGGGGTTTCCTCCGGGTGCTCCAGTTTCCTCCGACAGTCCAAAGATGTGCAGGCTAGGGTGGATTGGCCGTGCTAAATTACCCCATAGTGCCCAGGGATGTGCAGGTTAGGGTGGATTGGCCATGCTAAATTGTCCCATAGTGCCCATGGATGTGCAGGTTAGGGTGGATTGGCCGTGCTAAATTGTCCCATAGTGCCCAGGGATGTGCAGGTTAGGGTGGATTTGCCGTGGGAAATTACCCATACCCGAGACTGTGTGAGTTAGCCATGTGCAGGCAGGGTTAGATGGTAGTGGGAAGTGGGTCACAGCGATGTGCTTCTCAGAGTGTCAGTGTGGACTTGATGGGTTGAATGGCCTGCTTCCACACTAGGGATTCTATGAATTTCACAGGACCTCGGTGTCAAACAGGAAAGGACAGCAAGTCTCTTTTGCTAATCCTGGGTCGGTGTAACTATACACTGACACAGGCCTTTATGTGTAACCTGAAGGGAAATCAGTGTTGATTAAAGCTCATTGTGGCCCTTGGCGGGCTTTCCTGGTGACAAACAGAGAGTCTTCAGCTGCAGGGTCAGGGTTGGGATTGGCGAGTCTGTCAGAAGTTGTTAGACACAAATAATACAGTGAGCCTGAGGGCCAGATGCTGAAGAGCATGACTAGTCGTTTCACAGATTCTCACCTTAGCAGTGTGAGGCTGGAATTGTCTGCCCTACATTCGCCTTTGGATGGAGCTGGCCTTCTGTCGTGGTGAAACGCTTCTCGCTTCCCTGCATTTCCATAGCGCCGCTCCCACCCTCCACACCACCTGCCCGCGCTCTGAAAGCAGTGACCTGTCCTTGGGGCGCAGCCTCTGTTCATAGAACCCCCACAGCGTGGGAGCGAGGTCATTGGGCCCATCAGGTCTACATCGACCATCCGAACAGTGTCCCACCCAGAACTGCCCCCTCCCCCTGTCAGTCCCATCCCTGTAACCCTTCATCTCCCATGGTTAACTCACCGACACACGCCTGCACACTATGGGGCAACTTAGCACGGCCAATCCACCCTAACCTGCACATCTTTGGACTGTGGGAGGAAACCGGAGCACCCGGAGGAAACCCACGCAGACACGGGGAGAATGTGCAAACTCCACACAGGCAGTTGCCCGAGGGTGGGATCGAACCCGAATCCCTGGTGCTGTGAGGCAGCAGTGCTCACCACTGAGCCCCCGTGCCACCCTGTAGGAAGTGCTATCAATGTCCCAGGGCTTACCATTGTTCAGAAATTCAACTGGACTCGCCATATAAACGCAGCGGCTACAAGAGCAGGTCAGGGTACTGGGAATACTGCAGCAAGTAACTCATCTCCTGACTTCCCAAAGCCTGTTACCCCATCTCCAAGGCACAACTCAGGGGTGTGATGGAATACACCCCACTTGCTCCTGCATGGGGTCAGTGTGGAGGGAACTTTGCTGTGTATCTAACACTGCGTTGTCACTGATCTGGGAGTGTTTGATGGGGGACAATGTAGAGGGCGCTTTACTCTGTATCTAAACCTGTGCTTCGCTGTCCTGGGGAATGTTTGATGGTGGGACAGTGTAGAGAGAGCTTTACTCTGTATCTAACCCCGTGCTGACCCTGTCCTGAGGAGTGTTTGATGGGGGACAGTGTAGAGGGAACTTTACTCTGTATCTAACCCCGTGCTGTCCCTGTCCTGAGGAGTGTTTGATGGGGGACAGTGTAGAGGGAGCTTTACTCTGTATCTAACCCCGTGCTGTCCCTGTCCTGGGGAATGTTTGATGGTGGGACAGTGTAGAGAGAGCTTTACTCTGTATCTAACCCCGTGCTGACCCTGTCCTGAGGAGTGTTTGATGGGGGACAGTGTAGAGGGAACTTTACTCTGTATCTAACCCCGTGCTGTCCCTGTCCTGGGGAGTGTTTGATGGGGGACAGTATAGAGGGAGCTTTACTCTGTATCTAACCCCGTGCTGACCCTATCCTGAGGAGTGTTTGATGGGGGACAGTGTAGAGGGAACTTTACTCTGTATCTAACCCCGTGCTGTCCCTGTCCTGAGGAGTGTTTGATGGGGGACAGTGTAGAGGGAGCTTTACTCTGTATCTAACCCTGTGCTGTCCCTGTCCTGGGGAGTGTTTGATGGGGGACGGTGTAGAGGGAGCTTTACTCTGTATCTAACCCCGTGCTGTCCCTGTCCTGGGGAGTGTTTGATGGGGGGACAGTGTAGAGGGAGCTTTACTCTGTATCTAACCCCGTGCTGTCCCTGTCCTGGGGAGTGTTTGATGGGGGGACAGTGTAGAGGGAGCTTTACTCTGTATCTAACCCCGTGCTGTCCCTGTCCTGGGGAGTGTTTGATGGGGGGACAGTGTAGAGGGAGCTTTACTCTGTATCTAACCCCATGCCAGCGACCTTCCCCTCCCGTGACAGAGTGAAGGGGCTCCATCACAGAGGGGCGACCACATTAACGCGATGCTGCAGACTGGTGAATCTGTTTGTGCTGGGGTTCCCTGCACCCACTGGGTGCTTCACTCAGCCAGCCCTCTCAGCTATGTGCACCGCTATCTCTTGGGGACCGGAAATTGAGTGAACTGGGCGTTTCGTTTCGGACCCCACCGTTTCTCTTCCGCTGCCCCTCTCCCTCCTCCGTCAACTGTTGCCAAGCAACGGAGGTTGATTCCCACCCACCCCTTCCCTGAGGAGCTTCAGGGGTTCAGAGAGATTCAGAGCAGGGAACCACCTCTGCTCCATCACTGGACAGGATTGGGAGGGTGATTTAATTGCCCCCCTCAGCTCCCCATCAATAATCACGTTCTGGGATCGAGGGAATTCCCTCCTTTCTGCCCGGGGGGCTCCCTACTGGGATATATTGAAGGCTGTGATGGACAGACGTTGCGGTCTCTCAGGGGATCGAGGGGAAGCAGGGATGACACTGTCGAAGGCCCCAAGTTTAGGCCTGACCATGGGGCCTGTGTCCGAAACGTCGAATCTCCTGTTCCTTGGATGCTGCCTGACCTGCTGTGCTGTTCCAGCAATAAAGTTTCAACATACTGACTGACAGAACAGGCTCAATGGGCTGAGTGGCCTGCCTTTTCCGCTTCACACTGTTCCCCCATTTCACATGGATTTGAATGATGAAGGAGAGATATCTGCAGCCGGGGGTGGTTTCCGAGCTGCGATAGGTCCGTCAGAGAGGCGGTGCTAACAACGCTGAATGATGAAGCCAGAACCCCAGGATCATGATCTGGGCAAATGGGCTCGAATCACTCCATCACAGAGGGTGACATTCAAACACAAGGCAATCTGTCATTAAGAGCCCAGCTCATGGCATATGTAAAATCCCAGCTGGTTCACTCAAGTCCCACAGCACGGAAACAGACCCTTCGGCCCAACCCATCCATGCCAGGCATAATCCCAAACTCAAGTTAGTCCCACTTGCCAGCATTTGGCCCGTATCCCTCTAAACCTTTCCTATTCATGTACCTGTCCGCATGTTTCTCAAATGCTGTCACGGTACTCGCATCTACCACTCCCTCTGCCAGTCCGTGCCACGTACAAACCACCCTCTGTGTGAAAAGGTTGCCCCTCGGGTCCCTTTTAAATCTTTCTCCTTTCACCTTTAATAAACGCCCCCGAGTTTTGAACTCGCCCACCCTCGGGAAAAGATCTTTGCTGTTCACCTTAACTCTGCCGCTCACAATTTTATAAACCTCTAATCGGTCGCCCCTCAACCTCCTACGCTCCAAGGAAAAGAAATCCCGGCTCCTCCTTACAAATCAAACCCTCCATTCCCGGCAACGTCCTGGTAAGTCTCTTCTGAGCCCTCTCTAGTTTAGTAATTTCCTCCCGATAACAGGAAGAACGGAACTCCACACAACACTCCAATGTCCTTACAACCTCATTGTGATGTCCCAACTCCTAGACCCAAAGGTCTGAGCATTGAACGCCAGCGTGCTAAACGCCTTGGTGTATGAAGGGAAAGTGGATCGGTGAGGATGACATTCGCTGGAGTTCCGAAGAATGAGGAGGGTTTCTCATAGAAATCTATACAATTCTAACAGGGCCTCGACAGGGTCACATGCAAGGAAGATGTTCCTGATGACCCAGGCAGTCCAGAACCAGGGGGGGGAGAGCGGTGACATGCTAAGGATTACGGATGGAGCCGTTTCAGACTGAGATTAGGGAGAAATGTTTTCTCCCCCCCCCCCCAGAGAGTGGGGAGGAAAGCCTGCGGGATTGTCTGTCACAGAAAGGGGTTGAGTCCGAAACCCCGAACGGTTTCAACAGAAGGGGATGGAGAGATCAAAGTGTACGGGGTGAGGGTGCAGGCAGCTGGGAAACAGGCGACTGAGCTGGAAGGTCAGCCATTGATCCTGTTGACTGGCGGAGGGCAGCTACGAGAGATATCAAGGAAAGATGGGGCAAGAGCGCGGGTGGGGGAGGGGGGAAAGCTGCTGAGCTAGCAGGTTGGCCATCTTTTACTGACTGTCCCTCCCCCCACCCCCATCAGTGCCAAAGGCAGGTCACCTCCAAACACTAAGTGCTCTCCCCCCCCCCTCTCCCCAGGCAATGCCTGACCCTCTGTGTTCTCCGTTACCATTTCAGAGCTCCAGTGTCCAGGGCGTTGGGTCAGCCATGATCCGGTTGCTCTAAGGGTTCCGAATGGTCTCCACCTTTGACGGTGTTGGGGGGGCAGGCAGAGATTGGAAGAGGGTGGGAGGTGGTTCCTGGGGAGTGCAGTAAGGAACGGATGGGCTGGATGGCCTGTTACAACCCACTGGAAGCTTTGTGCGCGGTGCCTGCTCCCTCTGGAACAGGATCCTGATTGCTTTAACTTGAATTCAGTGGGTTAAGTGCATGTGGCAAACATCTTTGTGTACGTGTCAAGTGCATGAGTAGGGACAGGGGGAGGGAGAGAGGGCGGCTCTTAATAAAAAGCTGCTATTTCCAACTCAAGCAATGACTCAAAATATCACCTACTGCATTAACCGACAAAGCATCCTGCCTCTCAAGCATCATTTAGTGAGCTGGGTACCTCGCTGGAGGATGGAGTGAATGACAGGGACAGATACACAGAGAGAGAGAAACGGGTTTCTGCCTTGCATTTGACTTGCAGTCAGACATAGCCAGTACCTGTGCTGCACGCTAACAAGGCAGTCTGAGGAATGGGCGAATGGTCCTGTCTCTTTGCTACCAACCCATTGAGGGAGGTGGGGGCTCTGGCAGGGTCTGGCTGGGGTTGGACAGGTTGGAGGAGGATTGGTGGGCGATCCCCCCCCCCCGCAACTCCTTCCCCAGCCCTTGTCCCATCATACCTGAATATTGTGCGATATCCTTGACAGAAATTGCTTGCAATAAGGAGAGGGTTGTCGGTCTGAGAGACACATCTCTGCTACACCCTGCCCTCTGCGACACCCTGCCCTCTCTTACTCCCTGCCCTCTGCTACAGCCGTGCCCTCTCTTACACCCTGCCCTCTCTTACACCCTGCCCTCTGCTACACCCTGCCCTCTGCTACTGCTCTGCCCTCTGCTACAGCCCTGCCCTCTGCTACACCCTGCCCTCTGCTACACCCTGCCCTCTGCTACAGCCCTGCCCTCTGCTACACCCTGCCCTCTTCTACAGCCCTGCCCTCTCTTACACCCTGCCCTCTGCTACACCCTGCCCTCTGCTACACCCTGCCCTCTGCTACTGCTCTGCCCTCTGCTACAGCCCTGCCCTCTGCTACACCCTGCCCTCTTCTACAGCCCTGCCCTCTCTTACACCCTGCCCTCTGCTACACCCTGCCCTCTGCTACACCCTGCCCTCTGCTACACCCTGCCCTCTGCTACTGCTCTGCCCTCTGCTACAGCCCTGCCCTCTGCTACCCCCTGCCCTCTTCTACAGCCCTGCCCTCTCTTACACCCTGCCCTCTGCTACACCCTGCCCTCTGCTACACCCTGCCCTCTCTTACACCCTGCCCTCTGCTACAGCCCTGCCCTCTGCTACACCCTGCCCTCTTCTACAGCCCTGCCCTCTGCTACACCCTGCCCTCTGCTACACCCTGCCCTCTGCTACTGCTCTGCCCTCTGCTACAGCCCTGCCCTCTGCTACACCCTGCCCTCTTCTACAGCCCTGCCCTCTGCTACACCCTGCCCACTGCTACACCCTGCCCTCTGCTACCCCCTGCCCTCTTCTACAGCCCTGCCCTCTCTTACACCCTGCCCTCTGCTACACCCTGCCCTCTTCTACAGCCCTGCCCTCTCTTACACCCTGCCCTCTGCTACACCCTGCCCTCTGCTACACCCTGCCCTCTGCTACACCCTGCCCTCTTCTACAGCCCTGCCCTCTGCTACACCCTGCCCTCTCTTACACCCTGCCCTCTGCTACAGCCCTGCCCTCTGCTACACCCTGCCCTCTTCTACAGCCCTGCCCTCTGCTACACCCTGCCCTCTGCTACACCCTGCCCTCTGCTACTGCTCTGCCCTCTGCTACAGCCCTGCCCTCTGCTACACCCTGCCCTCTTCTACAGCCCTGCCCTCTGCTACACCCTGCCCACTGCTACACCCTGCCCTCTGCTACCCCCTGCCCTCTTCTACAGCCCTGCCCTCTCTTACACCCTGCCCTCTGCTACACCCTGCCCTCTTCTACAGCCCTGCCCTCTCTTACACCCTGCCCTCTGCTACACCCTGCCCTCTTCTACAGCCCTGCCCTCTGCTACACCCTGCCCTCTCTTACACCCTGCCCTCTGCTACAGCCCTGCCCTCTGCTACACCCTGCCCTCTGCTACAGCCCTGCCCTCTGCTACACCCTGCCCTCTGCTACACCCTGCCCTCTGCTACACCCTGCCCTCTGCTACAGGCCTTTCCTCTGCTACACCCTGCCCTCTGCTACACCCTGCCCTCTGCTACACCCTGCCCTCTGCTACACCCTGCCCTCTGCTACAGCCCTGCCCTCTGCTACACCCTGCCCTCTGCTACACCCTGCCCACTGCTACACCCTGCCCTCTGCTACACCCTGCCCTCTGCTACACCCTGCCGTCTGCTACACCCTGCCCACTGCTACAGCCCTGCCCTCTGCTACAGCCGTGCCCTCTGCTACACCCTGCCCTCTGCTACACCCTGCCCTCTGCTACACCCTGCCCACTGCTACACCCTGCCCTCTGCTACACCCTGCCCTCTGCTACACCCTGCCGTCTGCTACACCCTGCCCTCTGCTACACCCTGCCCTCTCCTACACCCTGCCCTGTGCTACACCCTGCCCTCTGCTACACCCTGCCCTCTGCTACACCCTGCCCTCTGCTACAGCCTGCTCTCTGCTACACCCTGCCCTCTGCTACAGCCCTGCCCTCTGCTACACCCTGCCCTCTGCTACACCCTGCTCTCTGCTACACCCTGCCCTCTGCTGTAGTTATACCCTCTGCTACAGCCCTGCCCTCTGCATCTGTGCTGTAGCCTTTAGTCAAGTGATTTCAGACCAGCAGCACTGAGTGGCGGTTTTGGAGTTTACTGCGTCACATTGGACACATGAGGATGCAGGAAAACACAATCAGAGGCCCACCTTGTCTGCTCCGGCTCCCTGAAGTCATGTCATAACTTTGTGCCAATCTTTTGCCCTTGTCCTGTGAGCGTGCACTCTCTTTCTATCTGAGCAATCATCCACTGCCCCTCGTTAATGCCTCAATCGGACCTGCCTCCCCCATGTTTCCAGGCAGTGCATTCCACACCGTTGCTGCTCACTGGATGAAGGTACTTTTCCTCACCGCATTTACTGCCTTGAAGTCTCTCCTGTCCGGCTCTGATTGCTGGGCAACAGGACCAGCTTCTCCATATCTCCTCTGCCAAGTCGCCCGCTCATGATATTGAAAACCTTCATCTGAACTCCTCTTAACCTTCTCTCCAAGGAGAACACTCCCAACATCTTCCATCTATCTTCAAAGCTAAACAATTAATTAGTATGTACGTTTGCTCGCTGAGCTGGAAGGGTTGGTTTCAGACGCTTCGTCACCATAGTAGGTAACATCATCCGTGATCAGTAACATCATCAACCTGAGCTATAAATCTGCTCACTACAGCGTTAGGGCCCTGAGTAGGGTTGTAGAACAGAGGGACCTGGGGGTTTAGGTACATAATTCTTTAAAGTATGCATCACATGTAGGCAGGGTGGTTATGAAGGTGTTCAGCATGTTTGCCTCCATTGCTCAGTCCCTTTGAGTCCAGGAGTTGGGGACATCATGTTGGAGGTTGTGCAGGACGTTGGTGAGGCCTGTTCTGGAATAGAGTCCTAGAGATGTACAGCACGGAAACAGACCCTTCGGTCCAACCCGTCCATGCCGACCAGATATCCCAACCCAATCTAGTCCCACCTGCCAGCACCCGGCCCATATCCCTCCAAACCCTTCCTATTCATATACCCATCCAGATGCCTCTTAAATGGTGCAATTGTACCAGCCTCCACCACTTCCTCTGGCAGCTCATTCCATACTAGAGGGTGCCCTCTAGTTCTGGACTCCCACCCCGGGGAAAAGACTTTGTCTATTTACCCTATCCATGCCCCTCATGATTTTATAAACCTCTATAAGGTCAGCCCTCAGCCTCCGACACTCCAGGGAAAACAGCCCCAGCCTGTTCAGCCTCTCCCTGTAGCTCAAACCCTCCAACCCTGGCAACATCCTTGTAAATCTTTTCTGAACCAGTCCCGGTTTCACAACATCCTTCCGATAGGAAGGAGATTGTCCTGTTAACTTTAATGGCTCCTGTACGTAAACACCCAGGTCTTTCTACTCCTGCACACTTGTCAGAATTGTAGCTGTTATTTTATCCTGTCTCGTCACATTCATTTTCCCCAAAGTACATCACCTCACACCTCGCCATATTAAACCTCATCTGTCTGCCAGCTCTCCACCCACTCTACTGACACGACACTGACCTTTTGGAGTGACAAACTGTCCTCTTCACTGTTTACAATGCTTCAGTGTTTTATATCAACCGCAAACCCACAGATTATCTCTTGCACAGCAATATCCATATCGTTAATATATTATCAGGAAAAGCAAGAGTCCCTGTACCCTTGTGGTACTCCATGACAAACCATCCAGATCATCCACTGAGCATAACTCTCTGTATTCTATTGTTGTGAACCTTCAGGATCCACCTCACCCCCATCATTTTTAATCCATGAATTCCAACCTTTCTCACCAGTCTGTCCCGTGACACTACATCGAACGTCCAAGTACACCACGTCAACAGCGTTATCCTCATCGACCCTCTCTGTCACCTTTTCAAAAGAACTCCAGAAAATTCGTTCGGCACGGACTTTAGCTTAACCAATCCACGCCGACTCGCTCGCATCTTGCCATGTGACAACATCGGAAGGATGTTGTGAAACTGGAAAGGGTTCAGAAAAGATTCACGAGGATGTGGCCGGGGTTGGAGGGTTTGAGCTACAGGGAGAGGCTGAACAGGCTGGGGCTGTTTTCCCTGGAGCGTCGGGGGCTGAGGGGGGTGACCTTATAGAGGTTTACAAAATTATGAGGGGCGTGGATAGGATAAATAGAAAAGGTCTTTTCTCTGGGGTCGGGGAATCCAGAACTAGAGGGCGTAGGTTTAGGGTGAGAGGGGAAAGATATAAAAGAGACCTAAGGGGCAACTTTTTCACGCAGAGGGTGGTATGAGCCTGAATGATTATTCCTAGGGGTTGCCCCAACATTGAAAGTAAACTGACCACTCGCCCACAACTACATCCCATTTTGAACAAGGCTGTAAGGTTTGCAATTCTCCAGAGCTCCCACCTCCTACAAGGCTAGGGAATATTGAGTGTCTCTTCAATTCTCCCTCTCTCTCTCTCTCTCTGTGTCTCTCTGTCTCTCTCTCTCTCTCCCTCTTTAATATGCTTTGGATATCCTTTCTCTGGTCCCACTGCCTGGTCAACTCTTTAAATATCAACAGCTCATCCAGTACCTCCTCCTTATCAGTTTTGAGCCCTCCTTAGGACGGCATGGTGGCTCAGTGGTTAGTACTGCTGCCTCACATCAGCAGGGACCCAGGTTTGATTCCACCCTTGAGCCAATCCAGTGAGGGATGGATGCAATCGCCTACTGCTGTTCTTACGAGGGCACCCTCACGAGAATCATAGAATCCCCACAGTGTGGAAGCAGGCCATTCAGCCCATCAAGTCAAAACCAAACATCCAAAGAGCATCCCTCCCAGACCCGCTACCCAATCCCTGTAAACCCTGCATTTCCCGTGGCTAATCCACTTAGCCTGCACATCCCTGAACACTATGGTTGATTTCCCATGGCCAATCCACCCCCACCAGCACATCTTTGGACTGTGGGAGGAAACCGGAGCACCCGGAGGAAACCCCACACGGGGAGAATGTGCAAACTCCACACAGACAATCGCCTGAGGCTGGAATCAGTCAGGTCCCTGTGAGGCAGCAGTGCTAACCACTGAGCCACCGTGCCGCCCTGTATCATATACCTGTAAATTTTATATCTACGTATCATATGTCTGTGTATCACATATCAACAAATTATATATCTGCATATCATTTATCTGTGAATTATATGTCTGTGGATTCTGTAGCTGCCTATCAAATATCTACATATCACATATCTGTGAATTATACATCTGCATTTAATCTATCTGTTTATCATATATCTGTGAATTTTGTATCTGCATATTATGTATCTGAAAATTGTGTCTTTGATATTATGTCTGCGTATTGTATATCTGTAGTGACAAACTTGCTCTGGGTCACTTGAGGTGGCAAGAGAGAGGTGGAGACAGAAATTGGGATATTTCCAAATCCTGCGGATTACAAAGAGATGGGATGAAATGGTCAAAAACAGTTGAAATAATATTTCAGAAGGCCCTGGTGGGGGTGAAGGGGCTTTGAGCGGAGCTAAGGGGGTGGGAGAGGCTTTGTGATTCCAGGAATAATTCAAAGGAAACAGTCTTCCTGTCTGCAGCAATTCCCTGCTCTCACTGACGGGGCGTAATTGAAAACGTGTTTTAATATCAGGGCCAGCGCTGCGCCCAGGCCATTCTGTTTTCGTGTAGTCTCGCCATCGCACACCACGCGAGCGATGCTCCACGTCAGTCTGACTTAGCTGACAGGCTCAGGAATACCGGTGACCTTTCACCTGGTGAAATTGTAGAGTGAGAGCCCATTTTCTTGACCTGGCGCCAGGGCCTTTACTCAGAGGTAGGGCTGCCCAGCCCTGAGTGAAGGGGCTTCAGAGGAGGGTGACGTACCTCGGTGGTGGGGTGGTTGTGGGGAGGCGGGGTGGGGGGGGGGGGGGGGGGGGGGCTGGGGGATGCGGTATATTCTCAGGCGGAGGGAGGTGATGGCCCAGTGGTCTCATCACTGGACTGTTAATGCGGAGACCCAGCCAATGGGTTCAAATCCCGCCACGGCAGACAATGGAATTCGGTTTCAATAAAAATCCAGACTTAAGAGTCAAATGACGATTAATGGTGAAACGCCCACCTGGTTCACTGATCTCCTTGAGGAAAGGACACTACCATCCTGACCTGGTCTGGCCTCCATGTGACTCCAGACCCACAGCCATATGGTTGAGACTTGACTGTCCTCTGGGCGATGGGCAGTGGATGTTGGCCTAGCTGGTTCTCTACATCGGTATCGCCCCCCCCCCCAAGTTAATCAGTTACGACGAATCGCGGGAGCGGGTGCTCTGTCTCCTGGCTCAGGCGCTGCACCACAGTGCTCTTTGCCCCAGGCTCCCCTCCTCAGATCATTTTGAAAGACCCGAAAGAATTGGAATATTGTGTCCAGTTCTGGTCGCCTCATTTTTAGAAGGATGTAGATGCTTTGGAGAGGCTGCAGAGGAGATTTACCAGGATTGGAGGGCCTGACTTATAAAGAGAGGTTGAGGGAGCTCGGACTGTTCACACTGGAGAGAAGGAGGAAGAGAGGTGATTTGATAGAGGTGTACAAGGTAATGGGAGTCATAGATAGAGTAGATAGCCAGAGACCTTTCCCCAGGGCAGCAATGGCTGTCACGAGGGGTCATAATTTTAAAGTGTTTGGAGGAAGGTTTAGGGGAGATGTCAGAGGTAGGGTCTTTACACAGAGAGTGGTGGGTATGTGGAATGCACTGCCAGCGGTGGTGGTAGACTCAGAGACACTCGGGACATCTAAGCGTCTGCTGGACAAGCACGTGGATGGCGGTAAATTGAGGGGTGTGGAGTTAGGTCGACCTTAGATTAAGATAAATGCTCAGCACAACATCGTGGGCCGAAGGGCCTGTACTGTGCTGTACAGTCCTATATTCGACGTGACTCACAAAGTGAACGGAAAATGTCACCCCTGGGGGCTCAGGGCAGGGGACTGCAGCCCCTTGCGGTGCCCATGGGTGTTGGGCGGTTTCTGGGCACCCTGTGATTGCTTCCCCAGGGGCATAGCGTCGCGGTAACTGAAGCCCAGTCCTCCCCACTGCTTCCTGGACCCCGGTTATGGGCCAGACAGGACAGAGCAGCGAATAGATCCCCCACCCCGGGAACTGAGTGTCCCAGGAATAAATCAGAAACAAAGACCGGGAAGAAAAGGCATGCTATTTGGGATTGAGCTGAGGAGAAACATCTTCAATTTGGAGGGTAACTGTGCGCAGTTTTGGGCCCCATATCCCAGGAAGGATGTACTGGCCCTGGTGCTCAGAGGAGGTTCACGAGAATGGCCCTAGGAAAGAAACAGCTTAACATAGGAGGAACGTTTGAGGTGAATACTCGATGGGGTTTCGAGGGATGAGGTGGGGGGGGGATCTAATTGATTCAAACAGAATACTGAATGGCCTGGACAGAGTGGATGTTGGGAAGATGTCTCCTTTGGTAGGAGAGACTAGGACCCGAGGGCACAGCCTTAGAGTAAAGGGAAGACCCTTTAGAACGGAGATAAGGAGAAACGTCTTCAGCCAGAGAGCGGGGAATCTATGGAATTCACTGCCACAGAAGGCTGTGGAGGCCAGGTCACTGAGTATATTTAAGACGGAGACAGATAGGCTCTTGATTGTCGAGGGGATCAAGGATTACAGTGAGAAAGCTGGAAACTGAGGTTGAGAAACTTATCAGAGCTGAAAATGTGTTGCTGGAAAAGTGCAGCAGGTCAGGCAGCATCCAGGGAACAGGAGAATCGACGTTTCGGGCATAAGCCCTTCCTGAAGAAGGGCTTATGCCCGAAACGTCGATTCTCCTGTTCCTTGGATGCTGCCTGACCTGCTGCGCTTTTCCAGCATCACATTTTCAGCTCTGATCTCCAGCATCTGCAGACCTCACTTTCTCCTGAGAAACTTATCAGCCAGGATTGAATGGTGGAGCTAACCTGATGGGCTGAATGGCCTAATTTCTATGTCTCATGGTCTTATGAATCTTTGGAATTCTCAAACTCTGAGGAATGGGAACGTTCAGTCATTAAGTTCAAGAGAGAGTGAGCAGACAATGATCAGTAAACCAATGATACGACGGGATATGATGTCAGTGCGGGACAGTTGGACATGTGCTAGCATGGTGCGGCAGAGGGGCCGAATGGGCCAGCTCTTCGCTTGCTGTGTTTGTAGCTCCGCCCACAGCGCGTGGTTCTGGATTAACTCCTCGTGTCCCTCTGTCTTTCAGACGAACATCCCGTTCCTGCAGAATGTGCTCAGCAATGACCAGTTTCTGTACGGCGCTGTTGACACTCAATTCATCGACGAGAATCCTGACCTCATCCTCACGAGACCGGTGCAGAACCGGGCACAGAAACTGCTCCATTTCCTCGGTAAGACTCCCCGACCCTCCCCACCCCGGCTCATTCACCCCGTACTCCCACCCCCACCCCCAACCTCACCAGTTTGCCCTCTCTCGCAATCGCTTCCGGGATTCAGGGACAGGGAGGACGGAAACCTTCCGGTCGCAAAGCAGAATTCCAAGGAACGCCGGAGACCAGGAGAGCGTGGGAGAGGGAGCCGGCAGGATCAGCGAAGGAAGTGCGGAGCCAAGGAGGCAGGCAGAGTGAGGCACACCCACTAACAGGAGGATCGATGGGACTAGGATAGACGGGGGCTCACAGAGACCAGCAATTCAGAGATCCCAGAGGATTGAACAGGCTGGAGGGGGTGACAGAGATAGGGAGGGGGTGTAGAGGCTGGAGGGGGTTACAGAGATAGGGAGGGGGTGTAGGGGCTGGAGGGGGTGACAGAGATAGGGAGGGGGTGTAGGGGCTGGAGGGGGTTACAGAGATAGGGAGGGGGTTTAGGGGCTGGAGGGAGTTACAGAGATAGGGAGGGGGTGTAGGAGCTGGAGGGAGTTACAGAGATAGGGAGGGGGTGTAGGAGCTGGAGGGGGTTACAGAGATAGGGAGGGGGTGTAGGGGCTGGAGGGAGTTACAGAGATAGGGAGGGGGTGTAGGAGCTGGAGGGGGTGACAGAGATAGGGAGGGGGTGTAGGGGCTGGAGGGGGTTACAGAGATAGGGAGGGGGTGTAGGGGCTGGAGGGAGTTACAGAGATAGGGAGGGGGTGTAGGAGCTGGAGGGGGTGACAGAGATAGGGAGGGGGTGTAGGGGCTGGAGGGAGTTACAGAGATAGGGAGGGGGTGTAGGGGCTGGAGGGAGTTACAGAGATAGGGAGGGGGTGTAGGAGCTGGAGGGGGTTACAGAGATAGGGAGGGGGTGTAGGAGCTGGAGGGGGTGACAGAGATAGGGAGGAGGTGTAGGGGCTGGAGGGAGTTACAGGATAGGGAGGGAGTGTAGGGGCTGGAGGAGGTTATAGGGATAGGGAGGGATGTAGGGGCTGGAGGGGGTTACAGAGATAGGGAGGGGGTGTAGAGGCTGGAGGGGGTTAGAGAGATAGGGATGGGGAGTAGGGGCTTGAGGGGGTTACAGAGATAGGGAGGGAGTGTAGGGGCTGGAGGGAGTTACAGAGATAGGGAGGGAGTGTAGGGGCTGGAGGGGGTTACAGGGATAGGGAGGAAGTTTAGGGACTGGAAGGGGTTACAGGGATAGGGAGGGGGTGTAGGGGCTGGAGTGGGTTACAGAGATAGGGAGGGGGTGTAGGGACTGGAGGGGGTTACAGAGATAGGGGATGGTGTAGGGGCTGGAGGGGGTTACAGAGATAGGGGGTGGTGTAGGGACTGGAAGGGGTTACAGGGATAGGGAGGGGGTTTTGGGACTGGAAGGGGTTACAGGGCTCGGGAGAGGGTGTCGGGACTGAAGGGGGTCACAGAGATAGGGAGGGGGTGTAGGGACTGGAGGGGGTTACAGAGATAGGGAGGTGGTGTCGGGACTGGAGGGGGTCACAGAGATAGGGAGGGGGTGTAGGGACTGGAGGGGGTTACAGAGATAGGGAGGGGTTGTAGGGACTGGAGGGGGTTACAGAGATAGGGGGGGGTGTAGGGACTGACAGAGTGAGACCTGGAAAGCCCACTCCCCTCTGTACCAGGCGAAGCCACACGAATGGGTTTGGTGAACACGTAAGGAATTCTCATCCCTGAATCCCATCATTGAACCGTTGCTGTGGGTTATGTCTTTGTGCGAGTTCGGGAAGCTCCCGCGGGCGTACTGAGGCGAAGGATTTGCTGATATATCGAAAGCCTTATCCCTGAGGTGATGTGTACAGGGAACAGCAACGCCCCCTCTCACCCCCCCCCCCCCCCCCCAACCCCCAAAGCTCCTCCTCCATCCCCTGCACTTCCGAAAGACAGGAAACAGGAGCGATTGTGATCCACTCAGCCCGTCGGGCCTGTGGTAGCGTTCAGTGAGAGTGTGACCTCTCGACCCCACTCCCCCAGTACTGCGAGGTGAGACGAGTTGCTGGTGATGATGGGAAGGAGCCTGAAACCGATCCACGGAGTCTCATTTGACCTCCGACCGCAGCTGGCATGCATGTGGGGTTTGCTGCAGTGGGTGGGGGGGGTCAGGAACGGGGGTACAAAAGCAGGTCAGTGCTGGTTGCCAGAGCGCTGAACTGAAAGCTCCAAAAGTGCTGGAGAGCCTCAGCAGGTCTGGCAGCCTCAGTGGAAAGTGTCAGAAAACAAGAGTTAACTTCTCAGGTCAAATCCAAGATGGCTCCGGAACAGCCCTTTGACCTTCCCATTTTAGGGTGAGAGGGGAAAGGTATGAAAGGGACGCAAGGCTCTATCTTGTAGAGGGTGGTGCGTGTGTGGAATGAGCTGCCAGAGGATGTGGTGGGGGCTGGTACAATTGCAACAGTTAAACGGTATCTGGATGGGTATGTGAATAGGAACGGGTTTAGAGGGATGTGGGCCAGGTGCTGGTAAACAGGACTAGATTAATTTCGGATATCTGGTTGGCATGGAGGTAATGGACTGAAGAGCTGAACATCTCTATGAGTCTGTGTGTGCCCACATTTTGACAGTCCTATTTTTAGTGCGATGAGCTGAAAAGATGGTAGGCTAGTGCTGATATTAAAAGCAATATAGCGTTTGGGAGGAGTGGGGGAAGTAGTGATAGCTCCTAAATTAGCCAAGGACCAAAACCAAAAGCAGGAAGAACAGAGGGAATAATTGAACGCCTGGGCACGGTGAATCATTGTGTGAAGCACAATGAGATGTTACACAGTGTAAAACACCAACTCCACTCTCACAGGCAGAAAGGACTGATCTGCTCAGCCAAGCTCACAGGTAAACTGGGTGGCAGACTGGGGCCACATTAATCATTCATTTCCAGTGACATTTTTAAACCTTAAATGATTACAGTCGGGCACCTAAAAGTGAACAGAGAGCGTTGCTGCAGGCTATGTGCTGGGGGAGGAAGTTAAAGGAATTTAATTAACGGAGCAGCTTGGAAACTCTGAAACTTTCACTAGTTGGTCCCCTGGGACAGCGTTCAGAGAAACATTTGAGAATCCTTCCTCCGGCAATGAGCTTCGTTCTTTTCCACTCTTTGGTTCCTTCTGCAATGCTCTCTCTCTCTCTCTCTGTCATCCCTTCTGTTCCAGCTTTCCCTCACTCCCTCACTAACCTCTACCTGCCACAATGTCTCTGCCTCCTTTTGTCATCCTCTTTCAAGTGTGTGTGTGTGTTTGTCTGTGAATCTGAATGTGTACATGTGTATGTATATGTGCGTGTCCGTGTCTGCCCGTCTTATCTATCTCCCTGTGTCTGTCCCTGTCCCTCTCTCTGTCCATCACTTGCGTGCGTGTGTGTATGTGAGTGAATGGGAGTACGTGTGTGTGAATGTGTAGGTGTGTGAGGCGGTACAACAGCTCCTGGTCCTTCACCATCATGCACACCCTGCCCTCCCTAACAGCACCATGCGTGTATCTACTCACCAAGGACAGTGGCTATTCAAGGAGCCAGCTCACCACTAGCCACTTCAGGGGCCATTAGGAATGGGCAGGAAATGCTGGGCCCAGAAACCGATGCACAGATCCCATAAAAGAATGTAATGTCTCAAAGGTGGAATTTGGATACCACATGACCTGCTTAAGTGGGACTCTCTCTATCCCAGTCTCTCACTCTCACTATCTCTCACGCTCTCTCTGTCCTGGTATATCTCAGTCTCTCACTCTCACTGTCTCTCGCACTCTCTGTCATGGTATATCTCAGTCTCTCACGCTTTCTCTGTCATGGTATATCTCAGTCTCTCACTCTCACTGTCTCTCACACTCTCTCTGTCATGGTATACCTCAGTCTCTCACTCTCACTGTCTCTCGCACTCTCTGTCATGGTATATCTCAGTCTCTCACGCGCTCTCTGTCATGGTATACCTCAGTCTCTCACTCTCACTGTCTCTCACGCTCTCTCTGTCCTGGTATATCTCAGTCTCTCACTCTCACTGTCTCTCACGCTTTCTCTGTCATGGTATATCTCAGTCTCTCACTCTCACTGTCTCTCACGCTTTCTCTGTCATGGTATATCTCAGTCTCTCACTCTCACTGTCTCTCACGCTCTCTCTGTCATGGTATATCTCAGTCTCTCACTCTCACTGTCTCTCACACTCTCTCTGTCATGGTATATCTCAGTCTCTCACTCTCACTGTCTCTCACGCGCTCTCTGTCATGCTATATCTCAGTCTCTCACTCTCACTGTCTCTCGCACTCTCTGTCATGGTATATCTCAGTCTCTCACGCTCTCTCTGTCATGGTATACCTCAGTCTCTCACTCTCACTGTCTCTCACACTCTCATTGTCATGGTATACCTCAGTCTCTCACTCTCACTGTCTCTCACACTCTCACTGTCATGGTTTATCTCAGTCTCTCACTCTCACTGTCTCTCATACTCTCTCTGTCATGGTATACCTCAGTCTCTCACTCTCACTGTCTCTCACACTCTCTCTGTCATGGTATACCTCAGTCTCTCACTCTCACTGTCTCTCACACTCTCACTGTCATGGTATACCTCAGTCTCTCACTCTCACTGTTTCTCACACTCTCTCTGTCATGGTATACCTCAGTCTCTCACTCTCACTGTCTCTCACACTCTCTCTGTCATGGTATACCTCAGTCTCTCACTCTCACTGTCTCTCACACTCTCTCTGTCATGGTATACCTCAGTCTCTCACTCTCACTGTCTCTCACACTCTCTCTGTCATGGTATACCTCAGTCTCTCACTCTCACTGTCTCTCACGCTTTCTCTGTCATGCTATATCTCAGTCTCTCACTCTCACTGTCTCTCACACTCTCTCTGTCATGCTATATCTCAGTCTCTCACTCTCACTGTCTCTCACACTCTCTCTGTCATGGTATACCTCAGTCTCTCACTCTCACTGTCTCTCACACTCTCTCTGTCATGGTATACCTCAGTCTCTCACGCGCTCTCTGTCTCTCATGCTTTCTCTGTCATGGTATATCTCTGTCTCTCACTCTCACTGTCTTTCACACTCTCTGTCATGGTATACCTCAGTCTCTCACTCTCACTGTCTCTCACGCTCTCTCTGTCATGGTATATCTCTGTCTCTCACTCTCACTGTCTTTCACACTCTCTGTCATGGTATACCTCAGTCTCTCACTCTCACTGTCTCTCTCTCTTTCATTCTTGTCCGTCTCTCACGCTATCTCTCACACTCTCACCCTATCTCATTCTCTTTCTTCTTGCTGTCTCTCATTATCTCACTCTCACCACTCTTGCGCTCTCAGTCCATCTCATTATTTTACTCTCTCGCTCTCTTTTGTTCTTTCTCTCACACTCCCCCTCTCTCTCACAATCAATCTCTCTTACTCTCCCTTTCACTCTCTCTACCCTTTCCCCTGGATGGAATCCTATTGAAAAACAAACTTGACCCCTCACTCCGAAAACAGTCTGGAAAAAATGAAGTGTGTGACCACCATGAGGCCTAAGCTTCCTGACTAACGCTGAGCAGAAGGTGAGAGGAGCTTGTAAGGGATTCTCAGTGAGTCAGGCAGTAGGCCTCAGTTCCTGCAGCTCTACCTGGCCTTTACCCAGAACGGGCTGTCCATGTGCCCAGGCTGGACTGACCCCTGGGGCTGTCAGAGTTTGCGCATGGTATTGAGTACAACGTGAATTCTTCAAACAGTGAAGCAAAGGGCGCGTTTTCTTTTTCACCGATGGCCGTTCAGCGTAGTTTTTATCTTTTCTTCTGAGACACAGCCTCACTTCTCTGGCAACGTGCGAGTCGGCCTGTTCCGAACAGGCTGCAGGTTTGACCTTGTTGATAAGGCTCAAGGGACAACTCTCCATTCCGTTGAGTAGAAAAACAAAATGTGATTTTGTTCTGTTCATTTATTGGCCCTACCTCTAATTGCCCCTTGGGAAGGTGACGGTGAGATACTTTCTTGCACCTCTGCAGTCTGTGTGGTGTAAGGACACCCACACACCGCTGCTAGGGGGGGAATTCCAGGATTTTGACCCACGACAGTAATGTCTCTCTCCCCCTCCGTCTCTCTGTCTCTCCCCTTTTCTCCCCCCTCTGTCCCTCTCTTTCCCTCCCTCCATTTCACTCTTCCCCGTCTCTCTCCCCCCCCTTTCTCTCCCCCCGTCTTTCCTCCCTCTCGATCGCCCTCTCCTTCTTGTTTCTCCCCATCTCCCTCTTTGTCCCTGTCTCTCCCTCTCTTCTCTCCCCCCTCTCTATATCTCTTTCTCTCTCTCTTCCCCCCCTTTCCTCCCCCTTCCTCTCTTCCCCCTTCTCCTTCTGTCTCTCCCATCTCCCTCTCTCTCCCTCCCTCCTTTCTCTCTCCCCTCCTGTCTCTCTTCCTGTCTCTCTCCCCCTCCACTCTTCCTCTCTCTTTCCCTCTCATTCTCTCTCTCTCTCTCTCTTCCCCGTCCCTCACTCTTCCTCTCCCTCTTTCTCTCTCTCTATTGCGCCCTCCCCGCCCGAGTCTCTCTGTCTCTCACTTGCTTTCTGAAATGCAGAAGTAAATTGCTCTCATCTCTAATGACTGTCGCCTGCACTCCTTCAATTCACCGTGAGGTTTGCAAACCATTTATTTTCAAGTCTCCGAAACTGTTCAAAGGCAGAAAACTAATGTGGGTAATTTGAACAGGAGCAGGAGCTGCAAAACCTCGATAATGAGTCCTGTATTTTTTTCCTCCTCTTTGTTGGACTGTAAAACCTTAAGAAACAGTAACTGGAATTGGCCTTTCGGCCCCTCGAGCTTTCTGTGCCTGGCCCGATATTCCTCGTGTCCATTTTTCTGCCCGTTACCCATCACCCTTGATTCCCCTCCTGTTCAAGAATCTGTCTTTCTCAGCCTTAATATACATAAGGACTCTGCCCCCTCCCACAGTTCTCTGTGGTAAGGAGCTCTTAAGACTCACAACCCTCTGAGGAAAGAAGGTCCTCCCCATCTCAGTCTTCAATTGGGCCCCCCCCCCCTTTATTCTGTGACTGTGCCTTCTCTGTTCCAAGACCCTCCCATGACGGGGGAAACATCCTCTCAGCATTGACCCTGTCAAGCCCCTTAAAAACCCGTATGTTTCAATGAGGTCAGCTCTCATTCTCCCGGTGAGCAGAGTCCCAACCTGTTCACCATTTGCTTCATAACAGGGATCATCCTAATCAGCCTTTCCTGAACTACCGCTGAATCTTCCCTCGAATAAGGACAACCGAAACCGCTCCAGATGTGCTCTCCCCATTACCATGTCCAGGCGCCGTGAGACTTCCCTGTTCTGACAGTCCAACCCCCTTGAAATAAAAGAAAACATTATTTCAAGCCTTCCCTGTGCGCTAGCTCTCTGTGTTTTGTGCACAAGTACACCACCCCCCCTTAATGTCGCAGCTCTCTGCAGTTTTTCTCCACTTAAATAACCTTCTGATCCTCTGTTCCTCTTTCCAACATGAACAACATCGCATTTCCCCCCGTCACTCCATGAGTCGACATTAAAGAGAAAGCCCCCTCAAGTGTAAACTTCACCGAATCACACTTGGCCGTCCTTAGTGACAAGACTGGTGCTTGCTCTCAGTGCGGGTCATGTAATCCAGGTAGACAGTTGCGAAGCCCCCATGGTGTGGCCTGACCAGAAAACCCCTTCATCTCTTACTGAAGGCATATCAGATGGATTTTCGCGATTGACAATTGAGTTGCTTGACTCAGTGTGGCGCATCTTCTAAGATCATGAGTGAGAGACTTGAACCCATTCCTGGGAGGGAGGGATACTACCACTGGGTCACAAGATCCATTTGATATGTGGTGAATTTAACCTGAAGTGGCAACTTATTTTTTAACTTAGCACAAATAAACCTCTCTCTCGATCTAAGACTGTCGGTTTTTTTTCAACTTTTGCACAATTGGACGTGCTCAGGGATAGCCAGATGTGTTTCGAATCTCTTTCAAATGTCTGTAATACTCAAGCCTGCAACTTAAGGGAGCTGCTAAAGTTTGAAAGTTGACACTGAGAGAAGGATGGGAGTTATTAATTGGAAGAAAGTTGTTAAGTTGGTAAATTTAATCATAGCTGACAGCGACATGACAGCGGAAGAGGTTTGTTGATGAGTTAGAAATTGGTCATCTCAATGCTATCATAGAATCCCTACAGTGTGGAAACAGGCCATTCACCAACCCTCTGAGGAGTAACCCTCCCAGACCCATTCACCATTCCTCTACATTTACCCCTGACTAATCCACCCTAACCTGCACATCCCTGGGCACTGTGGGGCAATTTAGCACGGCCAATCCACCCTAACCTGCACATCCCTGGGCACTGTGGGGCAATTTAGCATGGCCAATCCACCCTAACCTGCACATCCCTGGGCACTATGGGACAATTTAGCACGGCCAATCCACCCTAACCTGCACATCCCTGGGCACTGTGGGGCAATTTAGCATGGCCAATCCACCCTAACCTGCACATCCCTGGGCACTATGGGGCAATTTAGCATGGCCAATCCACCCTAACCTGCAACATCCCTGGACACTATGGGACAATTTAGCATGGCCAATCCACCCTAACCTGCACATCCCTGGACACTATGGGACAATTTAGCACGGCCAATCCACCCTAACCTGCACATCCTGGGAGGGAGAGGGTACAGTCGGAAGTGACAGTACTTCTGTTGAATAAAGGGAATTATGGAGCTATGAGGGAGGAGCTGGCCAAAGTTCAATGGTGCAATACCTTAGCAGGGATGACCGTGGAGGAACAATGGCGGATATTTCTGAAGATAATGCAGAAGTTGCAGGATCAGTTCATTCCTAAAAGGAAGAAAGATCCCAGGAGGAGGCATGGGCGGCTGTGGCTGACGAGGGAAGTAAAGAAACATATAAAGTTAAAAGAGAAAAAGTGTAACATAGCAAAGATAAGTGGGAAAACTGAGGACTGGGAAGCTTTTAAAGAGCAACAGAGGATTACTAAGAAGGAAATACGCAGAGGAAAAATGAGGTATGAAGGTAAACTGGCCAAGAATATTAAGGAGGATAGTAAAAGCTTTTTTAGGTATGTGCAAGGCAAAAAAATGGTTAGGACAAAAATTGGGCCCTTGAAGACAGAAACAGGGGAATATATTACTAGGAACAAAGAAATGGCAGAGGAATTAAATGGGTACTTCAGATCTGTGTTCACTTGGGAAGACACAAGCAGTTAATGATATAGAAGATAGAAGATGGTATCAGCAATAATATTAGCAAATTTGCTGATGATACAAAGCTGGGTGGCAGGGTGAAATGTGAGGAGGATGTTAGGAGATTACAGGGTGACCTGGACAAGTTAGGTGAGTGGGCAGATGCATGGCAGATGCAGTTTAATGTGGATAAATGTATGGTTATCCACTTTGGTAGCAAGAACAGGAAGGCAGACTACTACCTCAATGGAATCAATTTATGTAAAGGGGCAGTACAGAGAGATCTGGGTGTTCTTGTACACCAGTCAATGAAGGCAAGCATGCAGGTACAGCAGGTAGTGAAGAAGGCTAATAGCATGCTGGCCTTCATAACAAGAGGAATTGAGTATAGAAGCAAAGAGGTGCTTCTGCAGCTGTACAGGGCCCTGGTGAGACCACACCTGGAGTACTGTGTGCAGTTCTGGTCTCCAAATTTGAGAAAAGACATTCTGGCTATTGAGGGAGTGCAGCGTAGGTTCACGAGGTCAATTCCTGGAATGGCAGGATTACCTTACACTGAAAGACTGAAGCGACTGGGCTTGTATACCCTTGAGTTTCGAAGATTGAGAGGGGATCTGATTGAGACGTATAAGATTATGAAAGGATTGGACACTCTGGCAGTAGGAAACATATTTCCACTGATGGGTGAGTGCCGAACCAAAGGACACAGCTTAAAAATACGGGGTAGACCATTTAGGACAGAGCTCAGGAGAAACGTCTTCACCCAGAGAGTGGTGGCTGTGTGGAATGCTCTGCCACAGGGGGCAGTGGAGGCCCACTCTCTGGATTCATTTAAGAAGGAGTTGGATAGAGCTCTGAAAGATAGTGGAATCAAGGGTTATGGCGATAAGGCAGGAACAGGATACTGATTAGGAAGGATCAGCCATGATTATATTGAATGGCGGTGCAGGCTCGAAGGGCTGAATGGCCTACTCCTGCACCTATTGTCTATTGTCTTATCCCTGGGCACAATGGGACAATTTAGCACGGCCAATCCGCCCTAACCTGCACATCCCTGGGCACTATGGGACAATTTAGCACGGCCAATCCGCCCTAACCTGCACATCCCTGGGCACTATGGGACAATTTAGCATGGCCAATCCACCCTAACCTGCACATCCCTGGGCACTATGGGACAATTTAGCACGGCCACTCCACCCTAACCTGCACATCCCTGGACACTATGGGACAATTTAGCACGGCCAATCCCACCCTAACCTGCACATCCCTGGGCACTATGGGACAATTTAGCACGGCCAATCCACCCTAACCTGTACATCCCTGGGCACTATGGGACAATTTAGCACGGCCAATCCACCCTAACCTGCACATCCCTGGACACTATGGGACAATTTAGCACGGCCAATCCACCCTAACCTGCACATCCCTGGGCACTATGGGACAATTTAGCACGGCCAATCCACCCTAACCTGTACATCCCTGGGCACTATGGGACAATTTAGCACGGTCAATCCACCCTAACCTGCACGCCCCTGGGCACTATGGGACAATTCAGCACGGCCAGTCCACCCTAACCTGCACATCCCTGGGCACTATGGGACAATTCAGCACGGCCAGTCCACCCTAACCTGCACATCTTTGGATTGTGGGAGTAAACTGGAGCACCTGGAGGAAACCCCCCCACAAACACGGGGAGAATGTGCAAACTTCACGCAGACAGTCACCCAAGGGTGGAATCAAACCCAGATTTAAAAGGGACCTAAGGGGCAACTTTATCATGTGCTGCATATATGGAATGAGCTGCCAGAGGAAATGGTGGAGGCTGGTACAATGACATTTAAAAGGCATCTGGATGGGTACAGGAATAGGAAGGGTTTAGAGGCCAAGTGCTGGCAAATGGGACAAGATTAATATGGGATATCTGGTCGGCATGGATGAGTTGAACCGATGGGTCTGTTTCTGTGCTGTACGTCTCTATGATTCTGCATGTTCTGCAATCTTCTCTAAAGGAAATCTGGCCTCTGTCGCCCTGGACCATCCACAAAATGGTCCAATTCTGTTTTCTCCCTTCTTCCCTTGTTTCCTAAAGCCCGAATTGAAATGTCGGTAAACCAGGCGTCTAACACCACTCACAGACCTCAAAATCTGGAGTAAACTAAAACTTGTCCGTCTTTCTTCAGATAATAGAGAAATACAAATCAAATTTAATGCTATATGCGATTCTGCTGACTTTGTAATGTACGTTTCCACAGAGTATTGCCACAAACATTGTCACTAGTGTTATGGACTGGACCAGACCCCCTCAAAATATTTTAAGAAGGTTATCCTAGACCCTAACGTTTTCTGATTTGTAAGGCAAATGTGAAGTTCCAGATGTAATGCAATTGGTCAACTATTCAATGTTAAGCAAAAATACAGTTTATTTAAATCACTAAAGTTAAAATGCAAACAAAAGAAAGTATAACTTAGATTAACTGTTGGAAAACTTAACTGAATAATAGATACAGTACCTATTACTAATTAACTGTTCCAATACAGTAACATCCCATAAACACACCCCTTGGCGAAAAGGGAAATTCGGAAAAATAGATTTGTTTCACAGAAAGGGAGAACAGCATGGAGAAACCCCAGCCTCGAGCCAAACCCGAGAGAGGGAAAAGGTAGCTGCCACTTCCTCAAGTCCACAACAGCAACAGCTTAAAGTTAAACTTAAAAAACTAAACAAAAAACTAGAAAGCTTGGTCTGTGAGAGCTGGCCACACCCAGTCAGGCTGCTTCTATTGTTCCAACTTTTAAAAAAAAGTCAAGTCCTCACCAGCTGTTAACTCTGGTTGTCTTGGTGCCTCTGCCTTGCAACCTCTTTTCAAAAAAAAAATAATCTCTTAGAGCTACAGCATTGTCACACTAAATACAGGCAGTTGTCGCTGGCAACTCACTCAGGAAACGTTGAGAATTGTTCTTTCAACACCTTTTCTGGATCAGGGCTTCAGGTATCACACATAACTCCTAGAAAAGGTTATCTTAGAAAGGCAGAGGTTGAGCTACATAGCGTCTCTCTGTCTCTCTCTCTCTCTCTCTCTCTCTCTCTCTCTCTCGGCAGGTATGACTCTGGTTGAATACCAAACAATATGGAAACAAAACTTTACTCCAACCAAAGGGTATATTGGCCTTGAAGGATCACCAGGCAAGATTATAAAAAATAGGCCTTTTTACCTCAAAACATTTAGAAGGTTCAGGTGCAATCTGATTAAAACCTTTCTGATATTAATGGAAAAGACTGGGTAGATAAATTATTTCCACTGGTTGGGGATTCTAGAAATTAGGGACATAGTCTAAGACTTTGGGCCAGACCATTCAGGAGAGCCATTAGGAAGTGCTTCTACAGAGTGGTATGTATGTTTGGAATAACCTTTGACAAGTGGCAGTGATGCTAGTTTAATTAATTTTAAATCAGCGATAGATGCATCTTGGTTAAGAAAAGGTATTTCGGGATGTAGGCCAAAGGCCATTTTAATGGAGTTAGGCCACAGATCAGCCATGATCCCATTGAGTGGTGGACCAGACTCGAGAGGTCAAATGGCCCTTTCTGTTCCTATGTAACAGCCATTGACCCAGGCGTGTGATTACCCGTGCAATGGTCCAAGCAATTCCCTTACGCGATGTCATTGCTTAGAAGCGTATTTAAAATTAAAAACCTGAACGTTCTTTCACTGGCCTGGTACAGTAGATTCATTCAAGGTGCGTCTGGACACATGCATGAGTAGGTGGGGAGCAGAGGGATGCAGATGCTTAGGAATTGGGCGATAGGTTTAGACAGTGGATTTGGATCAGCTCAGGCTTGGAGGGCTGAAGGGCCTGTTCCCAGGCTGTAAATTTTCTTTGCGGAATGTTTTCAGGGAACACCTCTGGGACACCCGGACCAACCAAGCCAACCAGGCTCAACACTTCAACTCCCCCTCCCACTCCACCAAGGACATGCAGGTCCTTGGACTCCTCCATCGCCAGACCATAGCAACACGACGGTTGGAGGAAGAACACCTCATCGTCTGTCTAGGAACCCTCCAACCACAAGGGATGAACTCAGATTTCTCCAGTTTCCTCATTTCCCCTCCCCCTCCACCTTGTCTCAGTCAAATCCCTCGAACTCAGCACCGCCTTCCTAACCTGCAATCTTCTTCCTGACCTCTCCGCCCCCAGCCCACTCCGGCCTAACACCCTCACCTTGACCTCCTTCCACCTATCGCATTTCTGACGCCCCTCCCCCAAGTCCCTCCTCCCTACCTTTTATCTTAGCCTGCTGGACACACTTTCCTCATTCCTGAAGAAGGGCTCATGCCCGAAACGTCGATTCTCCTGCTCCTTGGATGCTGCCTGACCTGCTGCACTTTACCAGCAACACATTTTCAGTTGTAAGTTTTCTTTGGCCCCCTTTTCAAATAAAACAGTCCGGGTACCTCCTCAATCTGGTCAAACAAATCACTCCCTGCAAATCTTTAAATACCAACGATCAAAAGACAACTAACAATAAGGTGCCTTCGTAGCAACTAATCACATGGTGTTGTCACTTTTCCAGGTCACATTATGGTTAACGGACCAATAACCCCCATTCCAGTGAAAGCGAAACCTTCAACTGTGGATCCTATAATTCCTCAGGTCCCCTTGGGTAAGTGCTTCACTGCTGCTTTATTATTGCCCTCTTATTGTTCCATCTTGTCTTCATTGTAGATTTCCGAGCCCTTGCTTCCCAGGGTGTTGTTTAATAGAAAGGAACACAACAACAGTGTGAGGTGCTGCACAGTGGCCAAATGTTCCTTGGAATCACTTGGGTTTTGGAGTCCTGCTGACAGGTTGGGACTTGTATACCTGAAGCTCCCGGAGGCACCCACACACATGGACGGCTGCTGTACAATTGCCCCAGGCCGATCTGATTTTCACTCGTGGATGTCCAAAATGCGATTTGCGTGTTTCCGCCCTGGTGAGAATGTGTCTAAAGCTGCCGCAGTTTATTGATGAGTTGCAGTTGCTTTTCAAGATTTTGCCGTCCGTCTTTGGGATATGGCCCTGGGACACCTTTTGAGTGCTTTGGGAAAGGTACAAGGCCCTTTGGGAGGAAGAATATGTCCTTTGTTGGAATTAAAAGTAGACGTGAATGTGCATCAAATCATTGAGCTGTCAAATGAACTGTCCAGAGAAATGTTATGGTGTGGAGGCGCTGGTGTTGGATTCGGGTGGACAGTGTTAACAATCACACAACACCAGGTTAGAGTCCAACAGGTTTATTTGGAAGCACTAGCTTTCGGAGCGCTGCTCCTTCATCAGGTGGTTGTGACGAATAAGACCATAAGACACAGAATTTATAGCAAAAGATTACAGTGCCATGCAACTGAAATGATACATTGAACAATCCGAGATTGCTGCTATGTCTTTCATGTTTTGGAATGGGTTGCAGGTTTCAGTTCATTAATACGTAAATCCCAGAATTTGTTTTTGGTGACATTCTCGAGATAACTTAAAAGTTTTATTTAAAAAAAGGTGATATTTCAGCTTAGTCAATGCATTAAAGGTGTGCGGTTAGACTTTGTCTGTATCCCAGTCTTGAGTCAGACTGGTTCTATTTCCACAGTGGAGTTTATAAAATATTACGTGGATTGACTGCCTGCAGGTTGTGTGCTTTTTGAGCAAAATATAAAGGACCTACAAATTTCATTCTGCAAATGTAAATTCACCCCATTGAAATATATGTGTGTGTGTGTGTCTGTGTGTGTGAGTGAGTGTGTGTGTGTGTCTGTGTGTGTGTCTGTGAGTGTGTCTGTGAGTGTGTGTGTCTGTGAGTGTGTGTGTGTGTGTCTGTGAGTGTGTGTGTCTGTGTGTGTGTCTGTGAGTGTGTCTGTGAGTGTGTGTCTGTGAGTGTGTGTGTGTCTGTGAGTGTGTGTGTGTATGTGTGTGTATGTGTGTGTGTCTGTGTCTGTGTGTCTGCGAATGTGTATGTGTGTCTGTGAGTGTGTGTGTGTATGTGTGTGTCTGTCTGTCTGTGTGTCTGTGAGTGTGTGTGTGTATGTGTGTGTCCGTGCACATGTGTGTGTGTCTGTTTGTCTATGTGTGCGTATGTGCATGAGAGAGTGTGAGTGTGTTTGCATGTGTGCATACTTGGTAAAGTGTGTGTGTGTGTGAGTGTGATGGAGTATAAGCCTGTGAGAGGGTGTATGTGTTCGGGAGAGGTGTATGTGTGTGCGTATGAGAGAAAACGTGTGCATAAGAGAGTGTCTGTGTGAGTATGTAAGAGTGTGTGTGTGTGTGTGTGTGTGTTGGAGTATAACCCTGTGAGAGGGTGTATGTGTGGGGGAGGGGGTGTATGTGTGTATGTATGAGAGCGCGTGTGCATAAGAGAGTGTCTGTGTGAGTGTGAGTTTGTAAGAGTGTGTATGTCTGTGTCTGTGTATCTGTGTGTGTCTGTGTGTGTCTGTCTCTGTGTGTCTGTCTCTGTGTGTCTGTCTCTGTGTGTCTGTGTGTGTGTGTGTGTGTGTGTGTGTGTGTGTGTGTGTAGTGCAATGGGGTCACCATTGTGACATGAACCCAAGGTCCCAGTTGAGGCCATCCGCTTGGGTATTGAACTTGGCTATCAGCCTCTGCTTGGCCACTCTGCGTAGTTGCCCATCCGGACGTCCGCCTTGGAGGACAGTCACCCGAAGGTTAGAGGCCAAACGTCCGGGACCTCTGAAGTGTTCTCCAACTGGGAGGGAAGACTCCTGCCTGGTGATCATTGCACAGACCGTTGTCGGAGAGAAATGTTAAGCTGTCAAGACATTTAAATCTATGTAGAGGTAGGCCACAGGTCAATATTGATGTCATTGAATAGCAAACCAGGCTTGATATTTCATTAAATATTACATAGAATCAGACAGTGCAGAATTGGCCCTTCAGCCCATCCAATCTGCACCGACAAAACTGCTCCACATCTGCACTTGTCCCACTTTCCGGCATGAGGCTTTGGAGATTATGGCATTTCAAGCCATAAATTCATGTATTTTTTAAATCCCACCCCAACTGCCCAGCCTGGACGGCACATTCCAGTGCGCTGCCTGGAAACGTGGCCGAGACAGGTTCAATGGAGGCATTCAAGGTTCAGGCAGGGAAGCTGTCGGCACTGGGTGATTAGTTGGGTCGTAATGGTGTGCAAGGATATAGGGGAAAGGAGGGAGTTTGCCACTTGATAGCGGAGTTGGTACTGGTACGATGGGCTGAATGGCCTCGTTCAGCGCTGTTTGTGATTCTGTGATACAAGTTGAGCCCAGAAACAAAGAGAAAGGGACAGCCACACTGTCAGGGGGTGTACTATAGACCCCCATGTAGTGGCCAAGAGGTACATGAGCCAATATGTGGGCATATTTGTTGAAAGTAGGGCATTAAGAATTAGGGGCTTCACTTATCCTCAGATGAACTGAGATGCAAACAGTGTGAAAGACACAGAGCTGCATTCAAGGTTACTTTTTTTGATTTAGCCAGAACAAACCCACCAGAGGGAGCATGATTCCAGATTCAGTCTGAGGAAATTGGATGAAGTAGCAGCCGGGTGGCCATTTTGGAGATAGTGATCATAACACAGTTCAATTTAACATCACAGTGGCGCGGGAGTAAATGTTCCAAGCTGGGAGGAGGGGGTTAGGTACGTTTTATGAAATCGGGGTATGACCTTGCGAAAGTGGAGTGCTATGGAAGGAAAATCCATGACAAATCACTCAGAATCCTTCAGAAGTGGAATTCTTCAGACTTACACAGTAGAAATGTGTCCCCAAAAATAACAAGGGTGCTCATGGCATCACTAAAGAGCCGTGGTTATCCAGGGAGCACACAGGGTAAAGTGAAGCAGAAAAAGACAGACATATGACATTCTCAAAAACAGTTTAGCCAGTGGAAAGCCTAGAGGGGAATAGACAGTTAATTGTTCTGGATGTGGGTTTGCTGGCTGATCTAGTTAGACACATCGAGTTAGACCCCATCTGCCACCCCCTGAGAAAAAGAACAGGAAATGAAATCACAGGAAATGACATTGCCACAGGAAATGACATCGCCAACCCAAAGAAACCCAAACATATAAATAGAAAGTAGGAATCATGTACACTGCTTCGCCTGAGGCCCACTGAAGATGTTACCTAGTATGGTGACAAAAGGTCTGGAAATGACTCTTCCAGCTCAGCGAGCAAACCTGCATCTAGAACCTCAACCTGAGCTACAAATCTTCTCCAAACTCGCTAAGTTAATTGTTGCTAAAAGAAGACACAAGGGTGAACCTGTTCATCTTACACTCATCAAGACCAGTACCAAGAAACAGGCTTTAGTCTGGGAGAGAGGGCACCGATGAATTGGACTGTCTTCGGCATGGAGATGCAGCAGCAACTATCTATCTTAATCCTCAAACCAAGAAGGGAGACAGGATATTGCCATGGGAATGCATCAGCAACTGTAGTCTCTATGACCCAGTAAGGAAGGTGCAGGATATATATAAATTCCTTTTTGATGACATAAAACATATTTCTGTGCGTTTAACATCTCTAGTCTGCAGCAAGTACAAATGGATGACCCGAACTGATGATCTGAAATTAGTTTTAGGGACAATCCTTGGCGCACTCAAGCTTATTTTGTAAGTGTTGTCCAATCGCAGAATCACATCTAGTGTTGGAAGTGGAGCTCTGAGGCTTGCAAGGATGGGCTGGTTGAGTGCAGTTGGCTTGGTGCCCGCTGTGAATGACCAATTGGGCACTTGGTTTGAAATTTGAAGATGCAGCCTGCATACCTGGCATCACACCAACACTGAAACTCACATGCCACGTTACTCATGTGCTTGAAAGCTACATGCCTTTTTGGTGGCAGCATTCTGTTGGTAGAGGGATACCATTCACAGGTTTGGCAGCAAGAGGTAGCGAGAGTCACCCCTTGTCCAAATGCAGGTTCAATTGGCAGGAAGACAAATGCAATGTTAGCCTTCATTTTGTGTGGGCTACAACACAAGAGCTGAAATGTATTGCTGAGGCTGTATTTGAAATATTAGGAGCAATTTTGAGCCCCATATCAAAGGAAGGATCTGCTGGCATTGGTTGGGGGGGGGGGTCCAGAAGAATAGATGTAGGTTTGCTCGCCGAGCTGGATGAGGAAGGGCACCACTTCGACTGGGACAACACATCCATCCTAGGACAAGCCAAACAGAGACACGCACGAGAATTCCTAGAAGCATGGCATTCCAACTGGAACTCTATCAACAAACAGATTGACTTGGATCCCATTTACCAACCCCTGAGAAAAAGAACAGGAAATGACAGCACCACAGGAAATAACATCACCAACCCAAAGAAACCCAAACATATAATCGAAAGCAGGAATCATGAGCAGCGCTTCGTCCGGAGGCTCACTGAAGATGTTACCTAGGATGGTGACGAAATGTCTGAAAATGAACCTTCCAGCTCAGTGAGCAAACCTACATGCAGAACCTCAACCTGAGCTACAATTTGTCTCAAAACACGTTTAGAAGAATGATCCCGATGATGAAGGGCTTGTCATTTGAGGAGCACTTGAGGACTCTGGCTCTATACTCGATGGAGTTTAGATGGATAGGTGGGGGGGTGCAGGATCTGATTGAAACTTACAGAATACTGAGAGGTCTGGATCGAGTGGGCGTGGAGAAGATGTTTCCACCAGGAGGAGAGACTAGGACCTGAGGGCACAGCTTCAGAGTGAAGGCATGACCCTTTCGAAATGAGATGAGAAGGAAAACTTCAGCCTGAGGGGTGGAGGGGGAGTGAATCTGTGGAACTCATTGGTGCAGAGAGCTGTGGAGACCCAATCATTGAATGTCTTTCAGACAGAAATACATAGGTTCTTGATTGGTCAGGGGATTGAGGGTTATGGGGCGAAGGCAGTAGAATGGGATTGAGAAACATATCGGCCATGATTGAACGGCAGAGCAGACTCAATGCACTGAATGGCCTAATTCTGTCCTGATATCTTCGGGCCTATGGTCTAAGTATTTGAGACACCTTCCAGGAGAATCTGAGGCAGGCTGGGGACGGTTTGGATCCAAATATGGAGGAGTTAGCCCCCCACGCATCATCATATCATCCCAACCGAGTGGAGTCAGGCCATTCGGCCCATCGAGTCCACATCGGCCCTCCGAAGAGCATTCCACCCAGCTCCCCTTAATCCTACATTTCCCAAGGCCAATGTCCACATCACAAACCATTTAGCATGGCCAATCCACCCTAATCTGGACATCCCTGGGCACTATGAGACAATTTAGCACGGCCAATCCACCCTAACATGCACATCCCTTGGCACTCTGGGGCAATTTAGCACGGCCAATCCACCCTAACCTACACATCCCTGGGCACTATGGGGCAATTTAGCACGGCCAATCCACCCTAACCTGCACATCCCTGGACACTATGGGACAATTTAGCACGGCCAATCCACCCTAACCTGCACATCCCTGGGGACTATGGGACAACTTAGCACGGCCAATCCACCCTAACCTGCACATCCCTGGGGACTATACGACAATTTAGCACGGCCAGTCCACCCTAACCTGTACATCCCTGGGCACTATGGGACAATTTAGCATGGCCAATCCACCCTAACCTACACATCCCTTAGCACTCTGTGGCAATTTAGCATGGCCAATTCACCCTAACCTTCACATCTTTGGACTGTGGGAGGAAACTGGAACACCCAGAGGAAACCCCATGCAGACACGGGGAGAGTGTGCAAACTCCACTCCGTCGCCCGAGGTGGGAATCGAACCCGGGTCCCTGGCGCTGTGATAACCACTGAGCCACCGTGTCACCCCCATGCATTGGCGCAATATACGAACAGTGATGAATTGTCGAGGATGGATGTTTTGTTGCGCCCTGGATTGGGATTGGGGATGGAACTCCACGGTGCGTTTGAAAGGAACCTGGATCTGCCCTTAAATGGCGGGAACCTGCAAGGCCATGGGTCAAGTGCTGGAAGATGGGATTGGAAAGGGCAGCACTCCGTGAGTTGAATGGCCCCTTTCTGTGCCCTAGCTTTTCCTCACTTTGTAAACTGCTTCGGGATGGACGTGGGGGGGGTGCCCTGAAAGGTGTATGCCTCTCCTTTTTCGATTGAACCTACCTCCGCTGCCCTGTCAGCGCAACTGGCTGCCTCAAGGTAGAAATTCCAACCGTGCTTTGGTTCTTCGGCGGACGGACCGGACTTTATGAGACTTGGGCAACGCTAGGCGAGGCCAGTTTACTGCCAACGCCCAGTTGCCCCGTGAGCCAGATGAACTCAGAGGCTGGGTCATTCTGTGTCTCGGAGAGTGAGATGGATTGATTGTTTATCAGGACGGGGGATTCAAGACCTATGGGGAATAGGCAGCAAAAGTGGCATTTAGGACGATCAGCGATGATGTCCGTGAGGGACTTGAGGCTGTTTTTCTTAGAGAGAAGAAGGTTAAGAGGTGACGTAATAGAGACATATAAGATGATCAGCAGGTTAGATAGGGGTGAGACTCTTTTTTTTCCTTGGATGGTGATGGCTAGCACGAGGGGACACAGCTTTAAATTGAGGGGTGATCGATAGAGGACCGATGTCAGAGGGAGTTTCTTTACTCAGCGAGTAGTCGGGGTGTGGAACTCACTGCCTGCAACAGTCGCAGACGCAACAACTTTGAGGGCATTTAAATGGTCATTGGATGGGCATATGGATGACAATGGATCGTGCAGGTTAGATGGGCTTCAGATTGGTTTCACAAGTCGGCACAACATCGAGGGCCGAAGGGCCTGTACTGTGCTGTAATGTTCTATTGAATATCAGAGCAGAGTCAATGGGCTGAATGACCTCCTTCTGCTCCTCGGCTGTATGGACTTACATCTTACACAGGAACAGGAGGAGGCCATTCAGCCTGTCAAGCCACCATTCAGTGAGATCACGGCTGATTTGTGGCCTAACTCCATTTACTGTACCCGCTTTGGCCTATATCCCTCTGCTGAACAAAAACGTGTCAATCTCAGATTTAAAATTCTCCTTCACCCTTTGTGTGTAGATATTTCTCCTAAACTCTGTCCGGAATATTCTAGCCCTATTTCTCAGACTATGCCCCCGAGGTCTAGAATCACCAGCCAGTAGTTTATCTTTATGCTGTCTTTTCTGTTAACATCTTGAAGACTTTGATCAGGTCACCCCCTAACCTTCTAAATTCTGGAGAACACAAGCCTAATTTGTGTCATTTCGCCTCGTAACCAGTGGTACACTGTTTAGCACCGCTGCCTCACAGCACCAGGGACCCGGGTTCGAGTCCACCCTGAGGCAACTGTCCATGCGGAGCTTGCACATTCTCCCCATGTCTGCCTGGGTCTCCTCCCACAGTCCAAAGATGTTCAGGTTAGGGTGGATTGGCCATGGAAAAAAATTGTCCATAGTGTCCAGGGATGTACAGGCTAAGTGGGTTAGCCACAGGAAAAGCAGGGATGTGCTAGGTCTGGGTGGATTACTTTTCGGAGGCTCCATTCTGACTCGATGGGCCAAATGGCCAGCTTCCATATTGTCGGGGCTCTGTGATAGGTTCATTCCACACACAGACCACAATAAAAGTTGCCTCTTGCCCTCTTTTTAAAATGTCCTCCTCTCGTAGAGTCATGAAGATGTACAGCACGGAAACAGACCTTTCAGTCCAACTCATCCATGCCGACCAGATATCCGAAACTAATCTTGTCCCATTGGGCCCATATCCCTCCAAACCCTTCCTATTCATATACCCATCCAGATGCCGTTTAAATGTTGCAATTGTACCAGCCTCCACCACTTCCTCTGGCAGCTCATTCCATACACATACCACCCTCTGTGTGAAAAAGTTGCCCCTTAGGTCTCTTTTGTATCTTTCCCCTCTCACCCTAAACCTATGCCCTCTAGTTCCGGACTCCCCCACCCCCAGGGAAAAGACCTTGTCTATTCACCCTGCCCATGCCTCTCACCTTAGAAATGTGCCCCCTAGTTTTTTCTGCCCTCACGCAAAGGTTTCCCCACATTTTCGGAATCTGGCTGATTGTCGCTGGCAACTTTGAATCCTTTTGTCTGATCCAGTCATTAAAGGGGCTGGAATACACTCGCCGAAATCGCATTAACTCTTCCTGAAATCAGTGCGTTCCCAATGCACGCGTCGACCTTGTAGGAACTAATTATTACTAATCTCAGGGGTCTCCAGGGGCCGAAGGATTACGATGTGAATAATACCGCTTTGTTTGGATACTGGAGCGTGTGTTAGATATTCAGTCTGCCATATGCTCCTGCCTTCCGTTCAGTTTTATTGCTTGCCCAGGCTGGGAAATGTTCCCCATTGTACAACTGTGGCTAAGTCTTGTCGAACAGAGGGACCTAGGGATTCAGGTCCATAATTCTTTGAGGTTTGTGTCACATTTAGATCAGTCCTTTGACTATAGGGGTGCAGTTCTGGAAAAGGAGGTAGGGAGATGTTTTCGGGCATAAGCCCTTCATCAGGAATGTGGTGGTGGGAGGCTGGGGAGGAGGGGGCCTGATAAATAAATAGGAGAGTTGACAGGTATGGCCCCACCTCATCCCAGATCCAACCCTCCAACTCGGCACCGCCCTCTTGACCTGGCTACCTTCCTTCCCACCTATCTGCTCCTCGCTCCCCTCTGACCCATCGCTATGACCCCCCCCCATCTCCATCTGCTTATCACTACCTCACCCCAACACCCGGCTCCATATTCCCGATTTATAGCTGAAACGTTGACCCTCCTGCTCCTCGGATGCTGCCTGACCTGCTGTGCTTTTCCAGCGCCACACTTTTTGACTCTGACTCTCCAGCATCTGTAGTCCTTACTTTCTCCTTTGAGTGTAGGAGTTGGGTCATCATATTGAGCTTGTATTAGACATTGGTAAGGTCTTTTATGGAAGACTGTGTCCAGTTCTGGCCACCCAGTTCTAGGAAGTTCCTTCTAGGAAGGAACTATTAGTGAGTTTTGAGAAGATTTGTAGCTCAGGTTGAGGTTCTGGATGTAGGTTTGCTCGCTGAGCTGGAAGGTTTGTTGTCAGACGTTTCGTCACCATACTAGGTAACATCATCAGTGAGCCTCCGGATAAAGCACTGGTGGCATGGCCCACTTTCTATTTATGTGTTTAGGTTTCCTTGGGTTGGTGACACCATTTCCTGTGATGATAGCATTTCCTGTGGTGGTGTCATTTCCTGTTCTTTTTCTCAGAAGGTAGTAAATGGGATCCAAGTCAATGTGTTTGTTGATAGAGTTCTGATTGAATCCCATTGACTTGGATCCCATTTCCCATCTCCTGAGAAAAAAAGAACAGGAAATGACGTCACCACAGGAAATGGTGTCGCCAACCCAAGGAAACCTAAACACATAAATAGAAACTGGGCCATGCCACCAGTGCTTCATCTGGAGGCTCACTGATGATGTTACCGAGTATGGGGACGAAACATCTGAAAATGAACCTTCCAGCTCAGCGAGCAAACCTACATCCAGGAAGGATATTATTAAGCTGGAGAGGACTCAGAGGAGATTTACCAGCATGTTGCCAGAAAAGGGAGGCTTGAGTTATTCAGAAAGGCTGGATTGGCTGGGACTGGAGGTTGTTACTGAAGCCTGGAGGTTGAGAGGTGACCTTATTGAAGCTTATAAGATAATGAGGGGTATGGATAGGTTTAATGGGAGTTGCCTTTTCCCCAGGATGGGAGATTTCAAGACTAGGGGCACATTTTTAAGGTGAGAGGAGAGAGATTTTAAAAAGACACGAGGGGCAAATCTTTTACACAGAGGGTGGTTTGTGTGTGGATCGAACTTCCTGAGGAAGTGGTGGATATGGGGAAATTTACAACATTTAAAAGATATTCAGATAAGTACATGAAGAGGAAATGTTGGAGGAACTTGGACCAGGACCAGGTGGGATTAGTTTAATTTGGGATTATGGTCAACGTGGACTGAAGGGTCTGTTTCTGCGCTGTATGACTGTTAAGTGTCTGTCCGCCTGTAATTCTGAAGGAGAGTTGTCTCTTTCAGAAGAGAAGAGGTAGAGGTTGTAGAAAAACATTGCCAGGGTGGGATGGATCTTTGAGAATGCTGGCAGCCTTTCCTTGACAGCGGGCCTGGTGGATGGAGTCTATAGATGGGAGGTTGGCCTTTGTGATTGTCCGGGCCGAGTTCACCGCTCTCTGTAACCGTCTCCAATATTGAATGGTACAGTTACCATACCAGGGAGTGATACATCCAGACAGAACGCTCTCGATGACGCACCCATAAAAGTTGACAAGGGTATCCCCCGTCATGCCAAATTTCCTCAGCTGCCTGAGGAAGAGGAGACGTTGTTGGGCCTTTGTAACCAGTGCGTCCACACGGAGAGTCCAAGAAAGCTTGTTGTGAATGACCACTCCTAGGAGCTTGACGCCCTCCACTCATTCCACCTCTGTGCTGTTAATGTGTAGGGGGGGGCATGAGTAACATCCCGCTGAAAGTCAGTAGTGAGTTCCCTGGCTTTGCCAGCATTGAGAGCTAGATTGTTCTGAGTGCACCATTTTTCCAGGTCTTCCACCTCCTGTCTGTAGTCTGTTTCGTCGCCATCTGACTATGGTGGTGTCATCAGCGAGCTTGTAAATGGCATTAGTCTGGTATTTGGCGACGCAGTCAGGGTATACAGTGAGTACAGTCGGGGGCTCAGTACACACCCGGGGGGGGGCGCTCTAGTGATGAGTGTCAATGAGAACGAAATATTGTCCCCAATCTTCACTGATTGTGGCCTGTGGGACAGGAAACTGAGGATCCAGTTGCAGAGATTGGGGCTTAGTCCGAGGTCACTAAGTTTAGTAACCAATCTCGAGGGGGCAATAGTGTTGAAGGTCCTGCTGCAATTTCTGAGAACCTTCTTCACTGCCCACGATCCCGTCTGTTTTAGTGTCGTCTGCAAACTTACTAATCATTCCTTGTACATTCTCATCCAAATCACTGATATTGATAAGAAACAGCAATGGGCCCAGCACCGACCCCTGGGGCACTCCACTAGTCACAGGCCTCCAGTCCGACAAGCATCCTCCCACTATTACCCTCTGCTTCCTACCATCAAGTCAATCGTGTATCCAATTTGCCAGCTCCCCCTGGATTCCATGGGATCTAACCTTCCGGGGCAGCCCGCCATGTGGAACCTTATCAAATCCATACTGAGATCCATACAGACTACGTCTACCTCCCTCCCCTCATCAACCTTCCTGGTCACTTCATCAAAGAACTCTAACAGATTTGTGAGGCATGGTCTCCCACTCACAAAGCCATGATGACTGCTTCTAATCAAACCCTGTCTTTCCAAACGCATGTATATCTCATTCCTCAGAATCTTCTCAAGTACCTTACCCACCACCGATGTTAAGCTGACTGGTCTATAGTTCCCTTTGCAGCCCTTCTTGAATACGGGCCCACATTCGCTACCCTCCAGTCTTCCAGGACCCCTCCCTGTGGCTAAAGATGAGGCAAAAACATCATCCAGTGCCCCCCCCCCCCGCCCCCCCAATTTCTTCCCTAGCCTCTTGCAGGGTTCTTAGGATATATCTGGTCAGGGCCAGGAGATTTATCCACCTTCACACATTCTGATACGTCCAACACCTCCTCCACTGTGATATGGACTGTCCCCAAGATATCACCAGGATTGGAAAAGATTCATATTTTCTTCGTTTATTCCAGTATCTTAGTGAACTGGATCAAACAGAAAGACTCAGTTCCGGCTGGAAAATAAATATCAACAGCAAGGGCAAACTCCTGGAATTGGGGAACATTCACCAGGAGGGAGATCGGGAACACAGAGAGAGATCCACTGGGAGGGAGATCGGGAACAGAGGGGAAGACCCACTAGGAGGGAGATCGGGAACAGAGAGAGAGAGAGATCCACTGGGAGGGAGATCGGGAACAGAGAGAGATATCCACTGAGGGGGAGATCAGGAACAGAGAGAGAGACATCCACTGGGAGGGCGATTGGGAACAGAGAGAGAGACATCCACTGGGAGTGAGATCGGGAACAGAGAGAGAGAGAGATCCACTGGGAGGGAGATCAGGAACAGAGAGAGAAAGAGATCCACTGGGAGAGAGATCGGGAACAGAGAGAGAGAGATCCACTGGGAGGGAGATCGGGAACAGAGAGAGAGAGAGATCCACTGGGAGGGAGATCGGGAACAGAGAGAGAGAGAGATCCACTGGGAGGGAGATCGGGAACAGTGAGGGAGAGATCCACTGGGAGGGAGATCGGGATCACAGAGAGAGAGATCCACTGGGAGGGAGATCGGGAACAGAGAGAGATCCACTGGGAGGGAGATCAGGAACAGAGAGAGAGATCCACTGGGAGGGAGATCGGGAACAGAGAGAGAGAGAGATCCACTGGGAGGGAGATCAGGAACAGAGAGAGAGAGATCCACTGGGAGGGAGATCGGGAACAGAGAGAGAGAGAGATCCACTGGGAAGGAGATCGGGAACAGAGAGAGAGAGAGATCCACAGGGAGGGAGATCGGGAACAGAGAGAGAGAGATCCACTGGGAGGGAAATTGGGAACAGAGAGAGAGCGAGATCCACTGGGAGAGAGATCGGGAACAGAGAGAGAGAGATCCACTGGGCGGGAGATCGGGAGCAGAGAGAGAGAGATCCAGTGGGAGGGAGATCGGGAACAGAGAGAGATCCACTGGGAGGGAGATTGGGAACAGAGAGAGATCCACTGGGAGGGAGATCGGGAACAGAGAGAGAGATCCACTGGGAGGGAGATCAGGAACAGAGAGAGAGAGATCCACTGGGAGGGAGATCGGGAACAGAGGGGGAGAGAGATCCACTGGGAGGGAGATCAGGAACAGAGAGAGAGATCCACTGGGAGGGAGATCGGGAACAGAGAGAGAGAGATCCACTGGTAGGGAGATCGGGAACAGAGAGAGAGCGAGATCCACTGGGGGGGAGATCGGGAACAGAGAGAGAGAGATCCACTGGGAGGGAAATCGGGAACAGAGAGAGAGATCCACTGGGAGGGAGATCGGGAACAGAGAGAGAGATCCACTGGGGGAGAGATCGGGAACAGAGAGAGAGATCCACTTGGAGGGAGATCGGGAACAAAGAGAGATCCACTGTGAGGGAAATCGGGAACAGAGAGAGGTGATCCACTGGGAGGGAGATCGGGAACAGAGAGAGAGATCCACTGGGAGAGAGATCGGGAACAGAGAGAGAGATCCACTGGGAGGGAGATCGGGAACAGAGAGAGAGATCCACTGGGAGGGAGATCGGGAACAGAGAGAGAGAGATCCATTGTGAGGGAGATCGGGAACAGAGGGGGAGATCCAATGGGAGGGAGATCGGGAACAGAGAGAGAGATCCACTGGGAGGGAGATCAGGAACAGAGAGAGAGAAAACCACTGGGAGGTAGATCGGGAACAGAGATTGACAGATCCACTGGGAGGGAGATCGGGAACAGAGAGAGAGAGATCCACTGGGAGGGAGATCAGGAGCAGAGAGAGAGAGATCCACTGGGAGGGAGATCGGGAACAGAGAGAGCGAGATCCACTGGGAGGAAGATCGGGAACAGAGAGAGAGATCCACTGGGAGGGAGATCGGGAACAGAGAGAGAGATCCACTGGGGAGGAGATCGGGAACAGAGAGAGAGAGATCCACTTGGAGGGAGATCGGGAACAAAGAGAGATCCACTGTGAGGGAAATCGGGAACAGAGAGAGGTGATCCACTGGGAGGGAGATCGGGAACAGAGAGAGAGATCCACTGGGAGAGAGATCGGGAACAGAGAGAGAGATCCACTGGGAGGGAGATCGGGAACAGAGAGAGAGATCCACTGGGAGGGAGATCGGGAACAGAGAGAGAGAGATCCACTGCGAGGGAGATCGGGAACAGAGGGGGAGATCCAATGGGAGGGAAATCGGGAACAGAGAGAGAGATCCACTGGGAGGGAGATCAGGAACAGAGAGAGAGAAAACCACTGGGAGGTAGATCGGGAACAGAGATTGACAGATCCACTGGGAGGGAGATCGGGAACAGAGAGAGAGAGATCCACTGGGAGGGAGATCGGGAGCAGAGAGAGAGAGATCCACTGGGAGGGAGATCGGGAACAGAGAGAGCGAGATCCACTGGGAGGAAGATCGGGAACAGAGAGAGAGAGATCCACATGCAGGGAGATCAGGAACAGAGAGAGAGAGATCCACTGGGAGGGAGATCGGGAACAGAGAGAGAGAGATCCACTGGGAGGGAGATCGGGAACAGAGAAACCCACTGGAGGGAGATCGGGAACAGAGAGAGAGATCCACTGAGAGGGAGATCGGGAACAGAGAGAGAAAGATTCACTGGGAGGGAGATCGGGAACAGAGAAACCCACTGGAGGGAGATCGGGAACAGAGAGAGAGAGATCCACTGAGAGGAGATCGGGAACAGAGAGAGAGAGATCCACTGGGAGGGAGATCGGGAACACAGAGAGAGATATCCACTGGAAGGGCGATCGGGAACAGAGAGAGAGAAATCCATTGGGAGGGAGATCGGGAACAGAGAGAGAGACATCCACTGGGAGGGAGATCGGGAACAGAGAGAGAGAGAGATCCACTGGGAGGGAGATCGGGAACAGAGAGAGAGAGATCCATTGGGAGGGAGATCGGGAACAGAGAGAGAGACATCCACTGGGAGGGAGATCGGGAACAGAGAGAGAGAGAGATCCACTGGGAGGGACATCGGGAACAGAGAGAGAGAGAGATCCACTGGGAGGGCGATCGGGAACAGAGAGAGAGAGATCCACTGGGAGGGAGATCGGGAACAGAGTGAGAGAGACATCCACTGGGAGGGAGATAGGGAACAGAGAGAGACATCCACTGGGAGGGAGATCGGGAACAGAGAGAGAGATCCACTGGGAGGGAGATCGGGAACAGAGAGAGAGATCCACTGGGAGGGAGATCGGGAACAGAGAGAGAGAGAGATCCACTGGGAGGGAGATCGGGAACAGAGAGAGAGAGAGATCCACTGGGAGGGAGATCGGGAACAGAGAGAGAGAGATCCACTGGGAGGGCGATCGGGAACAGAGAGAGAGAGATCCACTGGGAGGGAGATCGGGAACAGAGAGAGAGAGACATCCACTGGGAGGGAGATAGGGAACAGAGAGAGACATCCACTGGGAGGGAGATCGGGAACAGAGAGAGAGATCCACTGGGAGGGAGATCGGGAACAGAGAGAGAGAGATATCCACTGGGAGGGAGATCGGGAACAGAGAGAGAGAGATATCCACTGGGAGGGCGATCGGGAACAGAGAGAGAGAGAGATCCACTGGGAGGGAGATCGGGAACAGAGAGAGAGAGATCCACTGGGAGGGAGATCGGGAACAGAGAAACCCACTGGAGGGAGATCGGGAACAGAGAGAGAGATCCACTGGGAGGGAGATCGGGAACAGAGAGAGAGAGATCCACTGGGAGGGCGATCGGGAACAGAGAGAAAGAGATCCACTGGGAGAGAGATCGGGAACAGTGAGGGAGAGATCCACTGGGAGGGAGATCGGGAACAGAGAGAGAGATCCACTGGGAGGGAGATCGGGAACAGAGAGAGATTCACTGGGAGGGAGATCGGGAACAGAGAGAGAGATCCACTGGGAGGGAGATCAGGAACAGAGAGAGAAATCCACTGGGAGGGAGATCGGGAACAGAGAGAGATCCACTGGGAGGGAGATCGGGAACAGAGAGAGAGATATCCACTGGGAGGGAGATCGGGAACAGAGAGAGAGAGAGAGAGATCCACTGGGAGGGAGATCAGGAACAGAGAGAGATCCACTGGGAGGGAGATCGGGAACAGAGAGAGAGAGAGATCCACTGGGAGGGAGATCGGGAACAGAGACAGAGAGAGATCCACTGGGAGGGAGATCGGGAACAGAGAGAGAGAGATCCACTGGGAGGGAAATCGGGAACAGAGAGAGCGAGATCCACTGGGAGGAAGATCGGGAACAGAGGGAGAGATATCCACTGGGAGGGAGATCAGGAACAGAGAGAGAGAGATCCACTGGGAGGGAGATCGGGAACAGAGAGAGAAAGAACCACTGGGAGGGAGATCGGGAACAGAGAAACCCACTGGAGGGAGATCGGAAACAGAGAGAGAGAGATCCACTGAGAGGGAGATCGGGAACAGAGAGAGAGAGAGATCCACTGGGAGGGAGATCGGGAACACAGAGAGAGATATCCACTGGGAGGGAGATCGGGAGCAGAGAGAGAGAGATCCACTGGGAGGGAGATCGGGAACAGAGAGAGCGAGATCCACTGGGAGGAAGATCGGGAACAGAGAGAGAGAGATCCACATGCAGGGAGATCAGGAACAGAGAGAGAGAGATCCACTGGGAGGGAGATCGGGAACAGAGAGAGAGAGATCCACTGGGAGGGAGATCGGGAACAGAGAAACCCACTGGAGGGAGATCGGGAACAGAGAGAGAGATCCACTGAGAGGGAGATCGGGAACACAGAGAGAAAGATTCACTGGGAGGGAGATCGGGAACAGAGAAACCCACTGGGAGGGAGATCGGGAACAGAGAGAGAGAGATCCACTGAGAGGAGATCGGGAACAGAGAGAGAGAGAGATCCACTGGGAGGGAGATCGGGAACACACAGAGAGATATCCACTGGAAGGGCAATCGGAAACAGAGAGAGAGAGATCCACTGGGAGGGAGATCGGGAACAGAGAGAGAGAGATCCACTGGGAGGGCGATCGGGAACAGAGAGAGAGAAATCCATTGTGAGGGAGATCGGGAACAGAGAGAGATAGAGATCCACTGGGAGGGAGATCGGGAACAGAGAGAGAGACATCCACTGGGAGGGAGATCCACTGTGAGGGAGATCGGGAACAAGAGAGAGATATCCACTGAGGGGGAGTTCAGGAACAGAGAGAGACATCCACTGGGAGGGAGATAGGGAACAGAGAGAGACATCCACTGGGAGGGAGATCAGGAACAGAGAGAGAGATCCACTGGGAGGGAGATCGGGAACAGAGAGTGAGATCCACTGGGAGGGAGATCGGGAACAGAGAGTGAGATCCACTGGGAGGGAGATCGGGAACAGAGAGAGAGAGAGAGATCCACTGGGAGGGCGATCGGGAACAGAGAGAGAGAGAGATCCACTGGGAAGGAGATCGGGAACAGAGAGAGAGATCCACTGGGAGGGAGATCGGGAACAGAGAGAGAGAGAGATCCACTGGGAGGGAGATCGGGAACAGAGAGAGAAAGATCCACTGTGAGGGAGATCGGGAACAGAGAGAGATATCCACTGAGGGGGAGTTCAGGAACAGAGAGAGACATCCACTGGGAGGGAGATCGGGAACAGAGAGAGAGAGAGATCCACTGGGAGGGAGATCGGGAACAGAGAGAGAGACATCCACTGGGAGGGAGATCGGGAACAGAGAGAGACATCCACTGGGAGGGAGATCGGGAACAGAGAGAGAGAGATCCACTGGGAGGGCGATCGGGAACAGAGAGAAAGAGATCCACTGGGAGAGAGATCGGGAACAGTGAGGGAGAGATCCACTGGGAGGGAGATCAGGAACAGAGAGAGATCCACTTGGAGGGAGATCGGGAACAGAGAGAGAGATCCACTGGGAGGGAGATCGAGAACAGAGAGAGTGATCCACTGGGAGGGAGATCAGGAACAGAGAGAGAGAGATCCACTGGGAGGGAGATCGGGAACATAGAGAGATCCACTGGGAGGGAGATCGGGAACAGAGAGAGAGAGATCCACTGGGAGGGAGATCAGGAACAGAGAGAGAGAGAGAAAGATCCACTGGGAGGGAGATTAGGAACAGAGAGAGAGAGATCCACTGGGAGGGAGATCGGGAACAGAGAGAGAGAGATCCACTGGGAGGGAGATCGGGAACAGAGAGAGAGAGATCCACTGGGAGGGAAATCGGGAACAGAGAGAGAGAGATCCACTGGGAGAGAGATCCACTGGGAGAGAGATCGGGAACAGAGAGAGAGATCCACTGGGAGGGAGAACGGGAACAGAGAGAGAGATCCACTGGGAGGGAGATCGAGAACAGAGAGAGTGATCCACTGGGAGGGAGATCGGGAACAGAGAGAGATCCACTGGGCGGGAGATCGGGAACAGAGAGAGAGAGAGATGCACTGGGAGGGAAATCGGGAACAGAGAGATAGAGAGATCCACTGGGAGGGAGATCAGGAACAGAGGGGGAGAGAGATCCACTGGGAGAGAGATCGGGAACAGAGGGAGAGTGAGATCCACTGGGAGGGAGATTGGGAACAGAGGGAGAGAGAGATCCACTGGGAGGGAGATCAGGAACAGAGAGGGATCCACTGGGAGGGAGATTGGGAACAGAGAGAGAGAGATCCACTGGGAGAGAGATCCACTGGGAGAGAGATCGGGAACAGAGAGAGAGATCCACTGGGAGGGAGAACGGGAACAGAGAGAGAGATCCACTGGGAGGGAGATCGGGAATAGAGAGAGAGAGATCCACTGGGAGGGAGATCGGGAACAGAGGGTGAGATCCAATGGGAGGGAGATTGGGAACAGAGAGAGAGCGATCCACTGGGAGGGGGATCAGGAACAGAGAGAGAGAGATCCACTGGGAGGGAGATCGGGAACAAGAGAGAGAGATCCACTGTGAGGGAGATGGGTACAGGGAGAGAGATATCCACTGAGGGGGAGATCAGGAACAGAGAGAGACATCCACTGGGAGGGAGATCGGGAACAGAGAGAGAGATCGACTGGGAGGGAGATCGGGAACAGAGAGAGAGGTCCACTGGGAGGGAAATCGGGAACAGAGAGGGAGAGATCCACTGGGAGTGAGATCGGGAACAGAGAGAGAGATCCACTGGGAGTGAGATCGGGAACAGAGAGAGAGATCCACTGCGAGGGAGATCAGGAACAGAGAGAGAGATCCACTGGGAGTGAGATCGGGAACAGAGAGAGAGAGAGATCCACTGGGAGGGAGATCGGGAACACAGAGAGAGAGATCCACTGGGAGGGAGATCGGGAACAGAGAGAGATCCACTGGGAGGGAGATTGGGAACAGAGAGAGATCCACTGGGAGGGAGATCGGGAACAGAGAGAGAGAGATCCACCTGGAGGGAAATCGGGAACAGAGAGATAGAGAGATCCACTGGGAGGGAGATCAGGAACAGAGGGGGAGAGAGATCCACTGGGAGAGAGATCGGGAACAGAGGGAGAGGGAGATCCACTGGAAGGAAGATCGGGAACAGAGGGAGAGATCCACTGGGAGGGAGATCGGGAACAGAGAGAGGTGATCCACTGGGAGGGAGATCGGGAACAGAGAGAGAGAGATCCACTGGGAGGGAAATCGGGAACAGAGAGATAGAGAGATCCACTGGGAGGGAGATCAGGAACAGAGGGGGAGAGAGATCCACTGGGAGAGAGATCGGGAACAGAGGGAGAGTGAGATCCACTGGGAGGGAGATTGGGAACAGAGGGAGAGAGAGATCCACTGGGAGGGAGATCAGGAACAGAGAGGGATCCACTGGGAGGGAGATTGGGAACAGAGAGAGAGAGATCCACTGGGAGAGAGATCCACTGGGAGAGAGATCGGGAACAGAGAGAGAGATCCACTGGGAGGGAGAACGGGAACAGAGAGAGAGATCCACTGGGAGGGAGATCGGGAATAGAGAGAGAGAGATCCACTGGGAGGGAGATCGGGAACAGAGGGTGAGATCCAATGGGAGGGAGATCGGGAACAGAGAGAGGTGATCCACTGGGAGGGAGATCGGGAACAGAGAGAGAGAGATCCACTGGGAGGGAAATCGGGAACAGAGAGAGAGATCCACTGGGAGGTAGATCGGGAACAGAGAGAGAGATCCACTGGGGGGGGGAGATTGGGAACAGAGAGAGAGAGATCCACTGGGAGGGAGATCGGGAACAGAGAGAGATCCACTGGGAGGGAGATCGGGAACAGAGAGAGAGAGATGCACTGGGAGGGAAATCGGGAACAGAGAGATAGAGAGATCCACTGGGAGGGAGATCAGGAACAGAGGGGGAGAGAGATCCACTGAGAGAGAGATCGGGAACAGAGGGAGAGTGAGATCCATTGGGAGGGAGATTGGGAACAGAGGGAGAGAGAGATCCACTGGGAGGGAGATCAGGAACAGAGAGAGAGGGATCCACTGGGAGGGAGATCGGGAACAGAGAGAGAGAGATCCACTGGGAGAGAGATCCACTGGGAGAGAGATCGGGAACAGAGAGAGAGATCCACTGGGAGGGAGATCGGGAATAGAGAGAGAGAGATCCACTGGGAGGGAGATCGGGAACAGAGGGTGAGATCCAATGGGAGGGAGATTGGGAACAGAGAGCGAGAGATCCACTGGGAGGGGGATCAGGAACAGAGAGAGAGAGATCCACTGGGAGGGAGATCGGGAACACAGAGAGAGACATCCACTGGGAGGGAGATCGGGAACAGAGAGAGAGACATCCACTGGGAGGGAGATCGGAAACAAGAGAGAGAGATCCACTGTGAGGGAGATTGGGTACAGAGAGAGAGATATCCACTGGGAGGGAGATCGGGAACAGAGATAGAGAGATCCACTGGGAGTGAGATCGGGAACAGTGAGAGAGAGATCCACTGGGAGGGAGATCGGGAACAGAGAGATAGATCGACTGGGAGGGAGATCGGGAACAGCGAGGGAGAGATCCACTGGGAGAGAGATCGGGAACAGAGAGGGAGAGATCCACTGAGGGGGAGATCGGGAACACAGAGAGAGAGAGATCCACTGGGAGGGAGATCGGGAACAGAGAGGGAGAGATCCACTGAGGGGGAGATCGGGAACACAGAGAGAGAGAGATCCACTGGGAGGGAGATCGGGAACAGAGAGAGAGATCCACTGGGAGGGAGATCGGGAACAGAGAGAGATCCACTGGGAGGGAGATCAGGAACAGAGAGAGAGAGAGATCCACTGGGAGGGAGATCGGGAACAGAGAGAGATATCCACTGAGGGGGAGATCGGGAACAGAGATAGAGAGATCCACTGGGAGGGAAATCGGGAACAGAGAGAGAGAGATCCTCTGGGAGGGAGATTGGGAACCGAGAGAGAGATCCACTGGGAGGGAGATCGGGAACAGAGAGAGAGAGATATCCACTGAGAGATCGGGGACAGAGAGAGAGAGATCCACTAGGAGGGCGATCGGGAACAGAGAGAGAGATCCACTGGGAGGGAGATCGGGAACAGAGAGAGAGATCCACTGGGAGGGAGATCGGGAACAGAGAGAGTGATCCACTGAGAGATCGGGAACACAGAGAGAGATCCACTGGGAGGGAGATCGGGAACAGAGAGAGAGATCCACTGAGGGGGAGATCGGGAACAGAGAGAGTGATCCACTGGGAGGGCGATCGGGAACAGAGAGAGAGATCCACTGGGAGGGCGATCGGGAACAGAGAGAGTGATCCACTGGGAGGCAGAGTAGACACAGAGCGAGACCCACTCGGTGTGGGATTCTCCGGGTGGGCGATCCGGAAGTGTGATATATGTGTTTGTGTGTGAGCGTGTGTGTGTGCGTTTAAGTTGAGTGTGTGTGTGTTTGTGTGTGAGAGTGTGTCTGTGTGTGTGTCTGTGTTTGAGTATGTGTGTGAGTGAATGTGTCTGTGTTTGAGTGTGTGTGTCTGTGTGTGTGTGAATGTGTCTGAGTTTATGTGTGTGTTTGTGTGTGAATGAGTGTGTCTGTGTTTGAGTGTGTGTGTCTTTGCTTGAGTGTGTGTGTCTGTGTTTGTGTGTGTGTTTGTGTAAGTGGGTCTGTGTTTGTGAGTGAGTGGGTCTGTGTTTGTGTGTGGGTCTGTGTGTGAGTGGGGTCTGTGTGCGTATGTGAGTGTGTATGTGTATGTGAGAATGAGTGTGTGTGTGTGTCTGTGTTTGTGTGTGTGTGTCTGTGTTTGTGTGTGTGGGTCTGTGTTTGAGTGTGTGTGTGAGTAGGTCTATGTTTGTGACTGTGTCTGTTTGTGTGTGTATGTATGTGAGTGTGTCTGTGTTTGAGTGTGTGTGTCTGTGTTTGAGTGTGTCTGTGTGAGTGTGTGTGTGTTTGCGAGTGAGTGGGTCTGTGTTTATGAGTGATTGGGTCAGTGTGTGTGTGGGTCTGTGTGTGTGAGTGGGTCGGTGTTTGTGTGTTTGAGTGTGTCTGTGTGAGTGAGGGTGTGTCTGTGTTAGTGAGTGGGTCTGTGTGTGTGTGTCTGTGTTTGTGTGTGGGTCTGTGTGTGTGAGTGTCTGTGTGTGTGTATGTGAGTGTGTATGTGTGTGAGTGAGTGTGTCTGTGTTTGAGTGTGTGTGCCTGTTTGAGTGTGTGTGTGTGTCTGTGTTTGTGTGTGTGTCTGTGTTTGAGTGTGTGTGTGTGAGTGGGTCTGTGTTTGTGAGTGTGTGTGTCTGTGTTTGAGTGTGTGTGTGAGAGTGAGTGTGTCTGTGTTTGAGTGCGTGTCTGTGTTTGAGTGTGTGTGTGAGCGAGTAGGTCTGTGCATGTGAGTGTGTCTGTCTGTGTTTGTGTGTGTGTGTCTGTGTTTGAGTGTGGGGGTCTGTGTTTGAGTGTATGTGAGTATGTCTGTGTGTGTGAGTGTGTGTGTTTGAGTGTGTGTGTGAATGAGTGGGTCTGTGTTTGTGAGTATGTGTGTCTGTGTTTGTGTATGTGTGTGTGTCTATGTTTGTGTGTGTGTTTGAGTGTGTGTGTGTTTGTGAGTGTGTGTCTGTGTTTGAGTGTGTGTCTGTGTTTGTGTGTGTGTGTCTGTGTGTGTCTCTGTGTTTGTGAGTGTGTGTCTGTGTTTGTGTGTGTGTCTGTGTTTGTGTGTCTGTGTTTGAGTGTGTGTCTGTGTGTGTCTGTTTTTGAGTGTGTGAGTGTGCTTGTTTGTGTGTGTATGCCTGTGTTTGTCTGTGTGAGTGTGTGTTTGTGTGTGTGTCTGTGCCTGTGTGTGTGAGTGAATATGTCTGTGTTTGTGTGTGTGTCTGTGTTTGTGTGTGTGTGTGTGTCTGTGTTTGTGAGTGTGTGTGTCTGTGTTTGAGTGTGGGTGTGTGATGAGTGGGTCTGTGTGTGTGTGTCTGTGTGTGTATGTGAGTGCGTATGTGTGTGAGTGAGTGTGTCTGTGTTTGAGTGTGTGTTTGTGTGTGTGTCTGTTTGAGTGTGTGTGTGTGAGTGGGTCTGTGCGTGAGTGTGTCTGTCTGTGTTTGTGTGTGTGTCTGTGTTTGAGTGTGTGTGAGTGTGTGAATGAGTGGGTCTGTGTTTGTGAGTGTGTGGGTCTGTGTTTGTGAGTGTGCGTCTGTGTTTGTATGTGTGTCTGTGTTTGAGTGTGTGTCTGTGTTTGTGAGTGTGTGTCTGTGTTTGTGAGTGTGTATGTGTCTGTTTGTGTGTCTGTGTTTGAGTGTGTTTGATTGTGCGTATGTCTCTGTGTGTGTGCGTGTCTGTGTTTGAGTGTGCGTGTGTGTGTGTCTGTTTTTGAGTGTGTGTGTGTGCTTGTTTGTGTATGTGCCTATGTTTGTGTGTGTGTGTGTTTGAGAGTGTGTGTGTCTGTGTATGTGTGTGTGTGTGGCTGTGTGGGTGTGTGTCTGTGTTTGTGTGTGTGTCTGTGTTTGTGTGTGCGTGTCTGTGTTTGAGTGTGTGTGTGTCTGTGCTTGCGTGTGTTTGTGTGTGTGCCTGTGTGGGTGTGTGTCTGTGTTTGTGTGTGTGTCTGTGTTTGTGTGTGCGTGTCTGTGTTTGAGTGTGTGTGTGTCTGTGCTTGAGTGTGTTTGTATGTGTGCCTGTGTTTGTGTGTGTCTGTGTTTGAGTGTCTGTGTTTGTGTGTGTGTGTGTGTTTGTGTATGTGTCTGGGTTTGTGTGTGGGTCTGTGTGTGTGTGTGTATCTGTGTGTGTATGTGTGTGTGAGTGTGTGTGTCTGTGTTTGAGTGTGTGTGTGTGTGAATGAGTGGGTCTGTGTTTGTGTGTCAGTGTGTGTGTGAGAGTGTCTGTCTGTGTTTGAGTGTGTGTTTGTGCGTGTGTGTCTGTGTTTGAGTGTATGTGAGTGAGTAGGTCTGTGCGTGTGAGTGTGTCTATCTGTGTTTGTGTGTGTGTGTCTGTGTTTGAGTGTGTGTGTGAGTGTGTGTGTCTGTGTTTGCGTGTGGGGGTCTATGTTTGAGTGTGTTTGTGAGTGTGTCTGTGTGTGTGAGTGTGTCTGTGTTTGAGTGTGTGTGTGAATGAGTGGGTATGTGTTTGTGAGTATGTGTGTCTGTGTTTGTGAGTGTGTGTGTGTCTATGTTTGTGTGTGTGTCTGTGTTTGAGTGTGTGTCTGTGTTTGTGAGTGTGTGTCTGTGTTTGTGAGTGTGTGTGTCTGTGTTTGTGTATGTATCTGTGTTTGTGTCTGTGTGTTTGTGTGTCTGTGTTTGAGTGTGTGTCTGTTTTTGAGTGTGTGTGTGCTTGTTTGTGTGTGTGTGCCTGTATTTGTCTGTGTTTGAGAGTGTGTTTTTGTGTGTGTCTGTGTATGTATGTGTGTCTGTCTGTGTGTGTGTATGTCTGTGTTTGTGTGAGTGTGTGTCTGTGATGGTGAGTGTGTGTGTCTGTGTTTGAGTGTGTGTGTGATGAGTGGGTCTGTTTGTGTGTGTCTGTGTGTGTGAGTGTGTATGTGTGTGTGAGAGTGAGTGTGTCTGTGTTTGAGTGTGTGTCTGTGTTTGAGTGTGTGTGTGAATGAGTGGGTCTGTGTTTGTGAGTATGTGTGTCTGTGTGTGTGTGCGTCTGTGTTTGTGAGTGTGCGTCTGTGTTTGAGTGTGTGTCTGTGTTTGTTTGTGTGTGTGTGTCTGTTTGTGTGTGTGTGTCTGTGTTTGAGTGTGTGTGTGATTGTGTGTATGTCTCTGTGTGTGTGCGTGTCTGTGTTTGAGTGTCCGTGTGTGTGTGTGTGTCTGGTTTTGAGTGTGTGTGCGTGTGCTTGTTTGTGTATGTGCCTGTGTTTGTGTGTGTGTGTTTGAGAGTGTGTTTGTATGTGTGTATCTGTGTGTGTCTGTGTATGTGTGTGAGTGCCTGTTTGTGTAAGTGTGTCTGTGTTTGTGCGTGTGTCTGTGTTTGTGTGTGTGCGTGTCTGTGTTTGAGTGTGTGTGTCTGTGCTTGAGTGTGTTTGTGTGTGTGCCTGTGTTTGTGTGTGCCTGTGTTTGTGTGTGACTCTGTTTGAGTGTCTGTGTTAGTGTGTGTGTGTGTTTGTGTGTGTGTCTGTGATTGTGTGTGGGTCTCTGTGTGTGTATGTGTGTGTGAGAGTGAGTGTGTCTGTGTTTGAGTGTGTGTGTCTGTGTTTGAGTGTGTGTGTCTGTGTTTGAGTGTGTGTGTGAGTGAGTGTGTCTGTGTGTGTGTCTGAGTTTGAGTTTGTTTGTGTGTGTGCCTACGTTTGTGTGTGTCTGTGTTTGTGTGTGGGTCTGTGTGTGTGTGTGTATGTATGTGAGAGAGTGAGTGTGTCTGTGTTTGAGTGTATGTGTCTGTGTTTGAGTGTGTGTGAGTGAGTGTGCCTGTGTTTGTGTGTGTGTCTGTGTTTGAGTGTGTGTGTATGAGTGGGTCTGTGTTTGTGAGTGTGTGTGTCTGTGTTTGTGTGTGTGTCTGTGTTTGAGTGTGTGTGTGAATGAGTGGTTCTATGTTTGTGTGTGTGTCTGTGTCTGTGTGTATGTGAGTGTGTGTGTCTGTATGAGTATGTCTGCGTTTGAGTGTGTGTGCCTGTGTTTGAGTGTGTGTGTGACTGTGACTCTGTGTGTGTCTGTGTTTGAGTGTGTGTGTGAGTGGGTCTGTGTGTGTGTGTTTGAGTGTGTGTCTGTGTGAGTGTGTGTGTTTGTGAGTGCGTCTGTGTTTGTGAGTGAGTGGATCTGTGTCTGTGTCTGTGTTTGAGTGTGTGTGTGAATGTCTCTGTGTGTGCGTGTCTGTGTTTGAGTGTGCGTGTGTGTGTCTGTCTGTTTTTGAGTGTGTGTGAGTGTGCTTGTTTGTGTATGTGCCTGTGTTTGTGTGTGTGTTTGTATGTGTGTGTCTGTGTATGTGTGTGAGTGTGCCTGTTTGTGTAAGTGTGTCTGTGTTTGTGCGTGTGTCTGTGTTTGTGTGTGTGCGTGTCTGTGTTTGAGTGGATGTGTCTGTGCTTGAGTGTGTTTGTGTGTGTGTCTGTGTTTGAGTGTCTGTGTTAGTGTGTGTTTGTGTGTGGGTCTGTGTGTGTATGTGTGTGTGAGAATGAGTGTGTCTGTGTTTGAGTGTGTGTCTGTGTTTGAGTGTGTGTGTGAGTGTGACTGTGTTTGTGTGTGTATGTCTATTTGTGTGTGTGTGTGAATGGGTCTGTGTTTGTGAGTGTATGTCTCTGTGTGTGCGTGTCTGTGTTTGAGTGTGCGTGTGTGTGTCTGTCTGTTTTTGAGTGTGTGTGAGTGTGCTTGTTTGTGTATGTGCCTGTGTTTGTGTGTGTGTTTGTATGTGTGTGTCTGTGTATGTGTGTGTGTGCCTGTTTGTGTAAGTGTGTCTGTGTTTGTGCGTGTGTCTGTGTTTGTGTGTGTGCGTGTCTGTGTTTGAGTGGATGTGTCTGTGCTTGAGTGTGTTTGTGTGTGTGTCTGTGTTTGAGTGTCTGTGTTAGTGTGTGTTTGTGTGTGTGTCTGTGTTTGTGTGTGTGTCTGTGTTTGTGTGTGTGGGTCTGTGTTTGAGTGTGTGTGTGAGTAGGTCTATGTTTGTGACTGTGTCTGTTTGTGTGTGTATGTATGTGAGTGTGTCTGTGTTTGAGTGTGTGTGTCTGTGTTTGAGTGTGTCTGTGTGAGTGTGTGTGTGTTTGCGAGTGAGTGGGTCTGTGTTTATGAGTGATTGGGTCAGTGTGTGTGTGGGTCTGTGTGTGTGAGTGGGTCGGTGTTTGTGTGTTTGAGTGTGTCTGTGTGAGTGAGGGTGTGTCTGTGTTAGTGAGTGGGTCTGTGTGTGTGTGTCTGTGTTTGTGTGTGGGTCTGTGTGTGTGAGTGTCTGTGTGTGTGTATGTGAGTGTGTATGTGTGTGAGTGAGTGTGTCTGTGTTTGAGTGTGTGTGCCTGTTTGAGTGTGTGTGTGTGTCTGTGTTTGTGTGTGTGTCTGTGTTTGAGTGTGTGTGTGTGAGTGGGTCTGTGTTTGTGAGTGTGTGTGTCTGTGTTTGAGTGTGTGTGAGAGAGTGAGTGTGTCTGTGTTTGAGTGTGTATCTGTGTTTGAGTGTGTGTGTGAGCGAGTAGGTCTGTGCATGTGAGTGTGTCTGTCTGTGTTTGTGTGTGTGTCTGTGTTTGAGTGTGGGGGTCTGTGTTTGAGTGTATGTGAGTATGTCTGTGTGTGTGAGTGTGTCTGTGTTTGAGTGTGTGTGTGAATGAGTGGGTCTGTGTTTGTGAGTATGTGTGTCTGTGTTTGTGTATGTGTGTGTGTCTATGTTTGTGTGTGTGTTTGAGTGTGTGTGTGTTTGTGAGTGTGTGTCTGTGTTTGAGTGTGTGTCTGTGTTTGTGTGTGTGTGTCTGTGTGTGTCTCTGTGTTTGTGAGTGTGTGTCTGTGTTTGTGTGTGTGTCTGTGTTTGTGTGTCTGTGTTTGAGTGTGTGTCTGTGTGTGTCTGTTTTTGAGTGTGTGAGTGTGCTTGTTTGTGTGTGTATGCCTGTGTTTGTCTGTGTGAGTGTGTGTTTGTGTGTGTGTCTGTGCCTGTGTGTGTGAGTGAATATGTCTGTGTTTGTGTGTGTGTCTGTGTTTGTGTGTGTGTGTGTCTGTGTTTGTGAGTGTGTGTGTCTGTGTTTGAGTGTGGGTGTGTGATGAGTGGGTCTGTGTGTGTGTGTCTGTGTGTGTATGTGAGTGCGTATGTGTGTGAGTGAGTGTGTCTGTGTTTGAGTGTGTGTTTGTGTGTGTGTCTGTTTGAGTGTGTGTGTGTGAGTGGGTCTGTGCGTGAGTGTGTCTGTCTGTGTTTGTGTGTGTGTCTGTGTTTGAGTGTGTGTGAGTGTGTGAATGAGTGGGTCTGTGTTTGTGAGTGTGTGGGTCTGTGTTTGTGAGTGTGCGTCTGTGTTTGTATGTGTGTCTGTGTTTGAGTGTGTGTCTGTGTTTGTGAGTGTGTGTCTGTGTTTGTGAGTGTGTATGTGTCTGTTTGTGTGTCTGTGTTTGAGTGTGTTTGATTGTGCGTATGTCTCTGTGTGTGTGCGTGTCTGTGTTTGAGTGTGCGTGTGTGTGTGTCTGTTTTTGAGTGTGTGTGTGTGCTTGTTTGTGTATGTGCCTATGTTTGTGTGTGTGTGTGTTTGAGAGTGTGTGTGTCTGTGTATGTGTGTGTGTGTGGCTGTGTGGGTGTGTGTCTGTGTTTGTGTGTGTGTCTGTGTTTGTGTGTGCGTGTCTGTGTTTGAGTGTGTGTGTGTCTGTGCTTGCGTGTGTTTGTGTGTGTGCCTGTGTGGGTGTGTGTCTGTGTTTGTGTGTGTGTCTGTGTTTGTGTGTGCGTGTCTGTGTTTGAGTGTGTGTGTGTCTGTGCTTGAGTGTGTTTGTATGTGTGCCTGTGTTTGTGTGTGTCTGTGTTTGAGTGTCTGTGTTTGTGTGTGTGTGTGTGTTTGTGTATGTGTCTGGGTTTGTGTGTGGGTCTGTGTGTGTGTGTGTCTGTGTGTGTATGTGTGTGTGAGTGTGTGTGTCTGTGTTTGAGTGTGTGTGTGTGTGAATGAGTGGGTCTGTGTTTGTGTGTCAGTGTGTGTGTGAGAGTGTCTGTCTGTGTTTGAGTGTGTGTTTGTGCGTGTGTGTCTGTGTTTGAGTGTATGTGAGTGAGTAGGTCTGTGCGTGTGAGTGTGTCTATCTGTGTTTGTGTGTGTGTGTGTCTGTGTTTGAGTGTGTGTGTGAGTGTGTGTGTCTGTGTTTGCGTGTGGGGGTCTATGTTTGAGTGTGTTTGTGAGTGTGTCTGTGTGTGTGAGTGTGTCTGTGTTTGAGTGTGTGTGTGAATGAGTGGGTATGTGTTTGTGAGTATGTGTGTCTGTGTTTGTGAGTGTGTGTGTGTCTATGTTTGTGTGTGTGTCTGTGTTTGAGTGTGTGTCTGTGTTTGTGAGTGTGTGTCTGTGTTTGTGAGTGTGTGTGTCTGTGTTTGTGTATGTATCTGTGTTTGTGTCTGTGTGTTTGTGTGTCTGTGTTTGAGTGTGTGTCTGTTTTTGAGTGTGTGTGTGCTTGTTTGTGTGTGTGTGCCTGTATTTGTCTGTGTTTGAGAGTGTGTTTTTGTGTGTGTCTGTGTATGTATGTGTGTCTGTCTGTGTGTGTGTATGTCTGTGTTTGTGTGAGTGTGTGTCTGTGATGGTGAGTGTGTGTGTCTGTGTTTGAGTGTGTGTGTGATGAGTGGGTCTGTTTGTGTGTGTCTGTGTGTGTGTGAGTGTGTATGTGTGTGTGAGAGTGAGTGTGTCTGTGTTTGAGTGTGTGTCTGTGTTTGAGTGTGTGTGTGAATGAGTGGGTCTGTGTTTGTGAGTATGTGTGTCTGTGTGTGTGCGTCTGTGTTTGTGAGTGTGCGTCTGTGTTTGAGTGTGTGTCTGTGTTTGTTTGTGTGTGTGTGTCTGTTTGTGTGTGTGTGTCTGTGTTTGAGTGTGTGTGTGATTGTGTGTATGTCTCTGTGTGTGTGCGTGTCTATGTTTGAGTGTCCGTGTGTGTGTGTGTGTCTGGTTTTGAGTGTGTGTGTGTGTGCTTGTTTGTGTATGTGCCTGTGTTTGTGTGTGTGTGTTTGAGAGTGTGTTTGTATGTGTGTATCTGTGTGTGTCTGTGTATGTGTGTGAGTGCCTGTTTGTGTAAGTGTGTCTGTGTTTGTGCGTGTGTCTGTGTTTGTGTGTGTGCGTGTCTGTGTGTGAGTGCCTGTTTGTGTAAGTGTGTCTGTGTTTGTGCGTGTGTCTGTGTTTGTGTGTGTGCGTGTCTGTGTTTGAGTGTGTGTTTCTGTGCTTGAGTGTGTTTGTGTGTGTGCCTGTGTTTGTGTGTGCCTGTGTTTGTGTGTGACTCTGTTTGAGTGTCTGTGTTAGTGTGTGTGTGTGTTTGTGTGTGTGTCTGTGATTGTGTGTGGGTCTCTGTGTGTGTATGTGTGTGTGAGAGTGAGTGTGTCTGTGTTTGAGTGTGTGTGTCTGTGTTTGAGTGTGTGTGTCTGTGTTTGAGTGTGTGTGTGAGTGAGTGTGTCTGTGTGTGTGTCTGAGTTTGAGTTTGTTTGTGTGTGTGCCTACGTTTGTGTGTGTCTGTGTTTGTGTGTGGGTCTGTGTGTGTGTGTGTATGTATGTGAGAGAGTGAGTGTGTCTGTGTTTGAGTGTATGTGTCTGTGTTTGAGTGTGTGTGAGTGAGTGTGCCTGTGTTTGTGTGTGTGTCTGTGTTTGAGTGTGTGTGTATGAGTGGGTCTGTGTTTGTGAGTGTGTGTGTCTGTGTTTGTGTGTGTGTCTGTGTTTGAGTGTGTGTGTGAATGAGTGGTTCTATGTTTGTGTGTGTGTCTGTGTCTGTGTGTATGTGAGTGTGTGTGTCTGTATGAGTATGTCTGCGTTTGAGTGTGTGTGCCTGTGTTTGAGTGTGTGTGTGACTGTGACTCTGTGTGTGTCTGTGTTTGAGTGTGTGTGTGTGAGTGGGTCTGTGTGTGTGTGTTTGAGTGTGTGTCTGTGTGAGTGTGTGTGTTTGTGAGTGCGTCTGTGTTTGTGAGTGAGTGGATCTGTGTCTGTGTCTGTGTTTGAGTGTGTGTGTGAATGTCTCTGTGTGTGCGTGTCTGTGTTTGAGTGTGCGTGTGTGTGTCTGTCTGTTTTTGAGTGTGTGTGAGTGTGCTTGTTTGTGTATGTGCCTGTGTTTGTGTGTGTGTTTGTATGTGTGTGTCTGTGTATGTGTGTGAGTGTGCCTGTTTGTGTAAGTGTGTCTGTGTTTGTACGTGTGTCTGTGTTTGTGTGTGTGCGTGTCTGTGTTTGAGTGGATGTGTCTGTGCTTGAGTGTGTTTGTGTGTGTGTCTGTGTTTGAGTGTCTGTGTTAGTGTGTGTTTGTGTGTGTGTCTGTGTTTGTGTGTGGGTCTGTGTGTGTATGTGTGTGTGAGAATGAGTGTGTCTGTGTTTGAGTGTGTGTCTGTGTTTGAGTGTGTGTGTGAGTGTGACTGTGTTTGTGTGTGTATGTCTATTTGTGTGTGTGTGTGAATGGGTCTGTGTTTGTGAGTGTGTGTGTCTGTGTGTGTGTCTGAGTTTGAGTTTGTTTGTGTGTGTGCCTACGTTTGTGTGTGTCTGTGTTTGTGTGTGGGTCTGTGTGTGTGTATGTGTGTGAGAGAGTGTGTCTGTGTTTGAGTGTATGTGTCTGTGTGTGAGTGAGTGTGTCTGTGTTTGTGTGTGTGTCTGTTTGAGTGTGTGTGTATGAGTGGGTCTGTGTTTGTGAGTGTGTGTCTGTGTTTGTGTGTGTGTCTGTGTTTGAGTGTGTGTGTGTTTGTGTGTGTGTGTCTATGTTTCAGTGTGTGTGAGTGAGTATGTCTGTGCGTGTGAGTGTGTCTATCTGTGTTTGTGTGTGTGTCTGAGTTTGAGTGTGTGTGTCTGTGTTTGTGTGTGTGACTGTGTTTGAGTGTGTGTCTGTATTTGTGAGTGTGTGTGTCTGTGTTTGAGTATGTGTGTGTGATCGTGTGTATGTCTCTGTTTGTGTGTGTGCGTATCTGTGTTTGAGCATGTGTGTGTCTGTTTTTGAGTGTGTGTGAGTGTGCTTGTTTGTGTGTGTGCCTGTGTTTGTGTGTGTTTGAGAGTGTGTTTGTGTGTGTGTGTCTGTGTGTGTGTATATGTATGAGTGTGTCTGTATGTGAGTGTCTGTGTTTGTGTGTGTGTCTGTATTTGTGTGTGTGCGTGTCTGTGTTTGAGTGTGTGTGTGTCTGTGTTTGAATGTGTTTGTTTGTGTGTGTGCGCCTGTGTTTGTGTGTGTCTGTGTTTCTGTGTGTCTGTGTTTGAGTGTCTGTGTTTGTGTGTGTGTGTGAGTGTTTTTGTGTGTGTGCCTGTGTGTGGGTCTGTGTGTGTGTGTCTGTGTGTGTATGTGAGTGTGTATGAAAGTGAGTGTGTCTGTGTTTGAATGTGTGTCTGTGTTTGAGTGTGTGTGTGTGTGTGTGTGTGAGTGAGTGTCTGTGTTTGTGTGTGTGTGTGTGTCTGTTTGAGTGTGTGTGTGACTGAGTGGGTCTGTGTTTGTGAGTGTGTGTGTCTGTGTGTGTCTGTGTTTGAGTTTGTTTGTGTGTGTGCCTACGTTTGTGTGTGTCTGTGTTTGTGTGTGGGTCTGTGTGTGTGTATGTGTGTGAGTGAGTGTGCCTGTGTTTGAGTGTGTGTCTGTGTTTGACTGAGTGTGTCTGTGTTTGTGTGTGTGTGTGTCTGTGTTTGAGTGTGTGTGTATGAGTGGGTTTGTGAGTGTGTGTGTGTCTGTGTTTGAGTGTGTGTGTGAATGAGTGGGTCTGTGTTTATGTGTGTGTCTGTGTCTGTGCATATGTGAGTGTGTAGGTCTGTGTGAGTATGTCTGTGTATGTGAGTGTGTGTCTGTGTTTGAGTGAGTGTGTGTGAGTGACTGTGATTGTGTGTGTGTCTGTATTTGAGTATGTCTGCGTGAGTGTGTGTGTGAGTGGGTCTGTGTTTGTGAGTGAGTGTGTCTGTGTGTGGGTCTGTGTGTGTGTCTGTGTTTGTGTGTGTGTCCGTGTTTGTGTGTGTGTCTGTGTTTGAGTATGTGTCTGTGTTTGAGTGTGTGTGAATGAGTGGGTCTGTGTTTGTGAGTGTGTGCCTGTGTTTGTGAGTGTGTGTCTGTGTTTGTGTGTGTGTCTGTGTTTGAGTGTGTGTCTGTGTTTGTGTGTGTGTCTGCGTTTGAGTGTGTGTCTGTGTTTGTGAGTGTGTCTGTGTTTTTTGTGAGTGTCTGTGTGTGAGTGTGCGTCTGTGTTTGTGAGTGAGTGGGTCTGTGTTTGTGAGTGTGTGTGTTTGTGTGTGGGTCTGTGTGTGTGAGTGTGTCTGTGTGTGTGTATGTGAGTGTGTATGTGTGTGAGTGAGTGTGTCTGTTTGAGTATGTGTCTGTGTTTGAGTGTGTGTGAATGAGTGGGTGTGTTTGAGTTTGAGTGTGTGTCTGTGCTTGTGTGTGTCTGTGTTTGTGAGTGAGTGGGTCTGTGTTTGTGTGTGGGTCTGTGTGTGTGAATGTGTGGGTCTGTGTGTGGGTCTGTGTGAGTGAGTGGGTCTGTGTGAGTGAGTGGGTCTGTCTGTGGGTCTGTGTTTGTGTATGGGTCTGAGTGTGTGAGTGGGCCTGTGTGTGAGTGTGTGGGTTTGTGTGTGTGAGTGGGTCTGTGTGCGGGTCTGTGTTTGAGTGTGTGTCTGTGAGTGTGTCTGTGGTTGTGAGTGAGTAGGTCTGCGTCTGTGTGTGAGTGGGTCTGTGTGTGGGTGTGTGTGTGAGTGGGTCTGTGTTTGTGTGTGGGTCTGTGTGTGAGTGTGTGGGTCTGTGTTTGTGTGTGGGTCTATGTATGAGTGTGTGTTTGCGTTTGAGTATGTGTCTGTGTTTGAGTGTGTGTCTGTGTTTGTGAGTGAGTGGGTCTGTGTTTGTGTGTGTGTGAGTGGGTCTATGTTTGTGAGTGAGTGGGTCTGTGTTTGTGTGTGGGTCTGTGTCTGTGTGTGTGAATGTGGGATGTGTGTGCGAGTGGGTCTGTGTGTGTGTGTCTGTGTTTGAGTATGTGTGTCTGTGTTTGAGTGTGTGTCTGTATTTGTGAGTGAGTGGGTCTGTGTTTGTGAGTGAGTGGGTCTGTGTGTGGGTCTGTGTTTGTGTGTGGGTCTCTGTGTGTGAGTGGGTCTGTGTGAGAGTGTGTGTGTCTGTTTGTGTGTGGGTCTATGTGTGAGTGTGTGTTTGTGTTTGAGTAAGTGTCTGTGTTTGTGAGTGTGTGGGTCTGTGTTTGTGTGTGGGTCTATATGTGTGAATGTGTGGATCTGTGTGTGGGTCTGTGTGTGTGAGTGTGTGTGTCTGTGTTTGAGTGTGTGCCTGTGTTTCTGTGCGTGTGTCTATGTTTGAGTGTGTGTCTGTGTTTGTGTGAGTGTCTGTGTATGTGTGTGTCTGTGTTTGTGAGTGAGTGGGTCTGTGTGTGTGAGTGGGTCTGTGTGTGGGTCCGTATGTGTGTGTGAATGTGTTTGTGTTTGAGTCTGTGTGTGAGTGTGTGTGTTTGTGAGTGGATCGGTGTGTGTCTGTGTTTGTGTGTGGGTCAGAGTGTGTGAGTGGGTCTGTGTGTGTGCATCTGTGTTTGTGTGTGGGTCTATGTGTGAGTGTGTGTTTGTGTTTGTGAGTGAGTGGGTCTGTGTTTGTGAGTGAGTGGGTCTGTTTATGTTTGGGTATGTGTGTGTGAATGTGTGGGTCTGTGTGTGTGAATGTGTGGGTCTGTGTGTGTGTGTCTGTGTTTCTGTGTGTGTGCGTCTGTGTTTGAGCGTGTGTCTGTGTTTGTGTGAGTGTCTGTGTGTGTGTGTGTCTGTGTTTGTGAGTGAATGGATCTGTGTGTGGGTCTGTGTTTGTGTGTGGGTCTGTGTGTGTGAGTGGGTCTGTGTATGTGTCTGTGTTTGTGTGTGGGTCTGTGTGTGAGTGTGTGTGAATGTGTTTGTGTGTGGGTCTGTGTGTGAGTGTGTGTCTGTGTTTGTGTGTGGGTCTGTGTGTGTGAGTGGGTCTGTGTGTGAGTGGGTCTGTGTGTGAGTGTGTGGGTCTGTGTTTGTGTGTGGGTGTGTGTGTGAGTATGTGTGTCTGTATTTGTTGTGGGTCTGTGTGTGAGTGTATGTGTCTGTGTTTGTGTGTGGGTCTATGTGTGTGTGTGTTTGAGTATGTATCTATGTTTGTGAGTGTGTGTGCCTGTGTTTGTGTGTGTGAGTGTGTGTGTGTCTGTGTTTGTGAGTGAGTGGGTCTGTGTTTGTGAGTGAGCGGGTCTGTGTTTGTGTGTGTGAATGTGGGGGTCTGTGTGAATGAGTCTGTGTTTGTGAGTGTGTGTGTCTGTGTTTGTGTCAGTGTCTGTATGTGTGAGTGTGTGTGTGTATCTGTGTTTGTGAGTGAGAGGGTCTGTGTGTGGGTCTGTGTTTGTGTGTGGGTCAGTGTTTGTGTGTGGGTCTGTGTGTGAGTGTGTGTCTGTGTTTGTGTATGGGTCTATGTGTGTGTGTCTGTGTTTGAGTGAGTGGGTCTGTGTGTGGGTCTGTGTGTGAATGTGTGTTTGTGTGTGGGTCTGTTTGTGAGTGTGTGTGTCTGTGTTTGTGTGTGGGTCTGTTTGTGTGAGTGTGTGTCTGTGTTTGAGAGTGAGTGGGTCTGTGTGTGTGTCTGTATGTGTGTGGGTCTCTGTGTGTGAGTGGGTCTGTGTGTGAGTGTGTGTGTCTGTTTGTGTGTGGGTCTATGTGTGTGTGTTTGTGAGTGTGTGTCTGTGTTTGAGTGTGTGTCTGTGCTTGTGTGTGTCCGTGTTTGTGAGTGAGTGGGTCTGTGTTTGTGTGTGGGTCTATGTGTGTGAATGTGTGGGTCTGTGTGTGTGAGTGTGTGTGTCTGTGTTTGAGTGTGTGCCTGTGTTTCTGTGTGTGGGTCTGTGTTTGAGTGTGTGTCTGTGTTTGTGTGAGTGTCTGTGTGTGTGTGAGTGTGTGTCTGCGTTTGTGAGTGAGTGGGGCTCTGTGTGTGTCTGTGTTTGTGTGTGGGTCTGTATGTGTGTGTGAATGTGTTTGTGTTTGGGTCTGTGTGTGAGTGTGTGTGTTTGTGAGTGGATCGGTGTGTGTCTGTGTTTGTGTGTGTCTGAGTGTATGAGTGTGTCTGTGTGTGTGCGTCTGTGTTCATGTGTGGGTCTATGTGTGGGTGTGTGTTTGTGTTTGTGAGTTAATGGGTCTGTGTTTGTGAGTGAGTGGGTCTATGTTTATGTTTGGGTCTGTGTGTGTGAATGTGTGGGTCTGTGTGTGTGTGTCTGTGTGTGAGTGTGTGTGTTTGTGAGTGGATCGGTGTGTGTCTGTGTTTGTGTGTGTCTGAGTGTGTGAGTGTGTCTGTGTGTGTGTGCGTCTGTGTTCATGTGTGGGTCTATGTGTGAGTGTGTGTTTGTGTTTGTGAGTGAATGGGTCTGTGTTTGTGAGTGAGTGGGTCTATGTTTATGTTTGGGTCTGTGTGTGTGAATGTGTGGGTCAGTGTTTGTGTGTGGGTCTGTGTGTGAGTGTGTGTCTGTGTTTGTGTGTGGGTCTATGTGTGTGTGTCTGTGTTTGAGTGAGTGGGTCTGTGTGTGGGTCTGTGTGTGAATGTGTGTTTGTGTGTGGGTCTGTTTGTGAGTGTGTGTGTCTGTGTTTGTGTGTGGGTTTGTTTGTGTGAGTGTGTGTCTGTGTTTGAGAGTGAGTGGGTCTGTGTGTGTGTCTGTATGTGTGTGGGTCTCTGTGTGTGAGTGGGTCTGTGTGTGAGTGTGTGTGTCTGTTTGTGTGTGGGTCTATGTGTGTGTGTTTGTGAGTGTGTGTCTGTGTTTGAGTGTGTGTCTGTGCTTGTGTGTGTTCGTGTTTGTGAGTGAGTGGGTCTGTGTTTGTGTGTGGGTCTATGTGTGTGAATGTGTGGGTCTGTGTGTGTGAGTGTGTGTGTCTGTGTTTGAGTGTGTGCCTGTGTTTCTGTGTGTGGGTCTGTGTTTGAGTGTGTGTCTGTGTTTGTGTGAGTGTCTGTGTGTGTGTGAGTGTGTGTTTGCGTTTGTGAGTGAGAGGGGCTCTGTGTGTGTCTGTGTTTGTGTGTGGGTCTGTATGTGTGTGTGAATGTGTTTGTGTTTGGGTCTGTGTGTGAGTGTGTGTGTTTGTGAGTGGATCGGTGTGTGTCTGTGTTTGTGTGTGTGTCTGAGTGTGTGAGTGTGTCTGTGTGTGTGTGTGCGTCTGTGTTCATGTGTGGGTCTATGTGTGAGTGTGTGTTTGTGTTTGTGAGTGAATGGGTCTGTGTTTGTGAGTGAGTGGGTCTATGTTTATGTTTGGGTCTGTGTGTGTGAATGTGTGGGTCTGTGTGTGTGGGTCTGTATGTGTGAATGTGTAGGTCTGTGTGTGTGTTTCTGTGTGTGTGCGTCTGTGTTTGAGCATGTGTCTGTGTTTGTGTGAGTGTCTGTGTGTGTGTGTCTGTGTTTGTGAATGAGTGGGTCTGTGTGTGGGTCTGTGTTTGTGTGTGGGTCTGTGTGTGTGAGTGGGTCTGTGTATGTGTCTGTGTTTGTGTGTGTGAATGGGTCTGTGTATGTGTCTGTGTGTGTGAGTGTGTGTGTCTGTGTTTGAGTGTGTGCCTGTGTTTCTGTGTGTGTGTCTGTGTTTGAGTGTGTGTCTGTGTTTGTGTGAGTGTCTGTGTATGTGTGAGTGTGTGTCTGTGTTTGTGAGTGAGTGGGTCTGTGTGTGTGAGTGGGTCTGTGTGTGGGTCTGTATGTGTGTGTGAATGTGTTTGTGTTTGGGTCTGTGTGTGAGTGTGTGTGTTTGTGAGTGGATCTGTGTCAGTCTGTGTTTGTGTGTGGGTCAGAGTGTGTGAGTGGGTCTGTGTGTGTGTGCATCTGTGTTTGTGTGTGGGTCTATGTGTGAGTGTGTGTTTGTGTTTGTGAGTGAGTGGGTCTGTGTTTGTGAGTGAGTGGGTCTGTGTTTATGTTTGGGTCTGTGTGTGTGAATGTGTGGGTCTGTGTGTGTGAATGTGTGGGTCTGGGTGTGTTTGTCTGTGTTTCTGTGTGTGTGCGTCTGTGTTTGAGCGTGTGTCTGTGTTTGTGTGAGTGTCTGTGTGTGTGAGTGTGTGTCTGTGTTTGTGAGTGAATGGATCTGTGTGTGGGTCTGTGTTTGTGTGTGAATGTGTCTGTGTGTGTGAGTGGGTCTGTGTATGTGTCTGTGTTTGTGTGTGGGTCTGTGTGTGAGTGTGTGTGAATGTGTTTGTGTGTGGGTCTGTGTGTGAGTGTGTGTCTGTGTTTGTGTGTGGGTCTGTGTGTGTGAGTGGGTCTGTGTGTGAGTGGGTCTGTGTGTGAGTGTGTGGGTCTGTGTTTGTGTGTGGGTGTGTGTGTGAGTATGTGTGTCTGTATTTGTTGTGGGTCTGTGTGTGAGTGTATGTGTCTGTGTTTGTGTGTGGGTCTATGTGTGTGTGTGTTTGTGTTTGAGTATGTATCTATGTTTGTGAGTGTGTGTGCCTGTGTTTGTGTGTGTGAGTGTGTGTGTGTCTGTGTTTGTGTGAGTGGGTCTGTGTTTGTGAGTGAGTGGGTCTGTGTTTGTGTGTGTGAATTTGGGGGTCTGTGTGAATGGGTCTGTGTTTGTGAGTGTGTGTGTCTGTGTTTGTGTCAGTGTCTGTATGTGTGAGTGTGTGTGTGTATCTGTGTTTGTGAGTGAGTGGGTCTGTGTGTGGGTCTGTGTTTGTGTGTGGGTCAGTGTTTGTGTGTGGGTCTGTGTGTGAGTGTGTGTCTGTGTTTGTGTGTGGGTCTGTGTGTGTGTGTCTGTGTTTGTGAGTGAGTGGGTCTGTGTTTATGTTTGGGTCTGTGTGTGTGAATGTGTGGGTCTGTGTGTGTGAATGTGTGGGTCTGGGTGTGTGTGTCTGTGTTTCTGTGTGTGTGCGTCTGTGTTTGAGCGTGTGTCTGTGTTTGTGTGAGTGTCTGTGTGTGTGAGTGTGTGTTCATGTGTGGGTCTATGTGTGGGTGGGTGTTTGTGTTTGTGAGTTAATGGGTCTGTGTTTGTGAGTGAGTGGGTCTATGTTTATGTTTGGGTCTGTGTGTGTGAATGTGTGGGTCTGTGTGTGTGTGTCTGTGTGTGAGTGTGTGTGTTTGTGAGTGGATCGGTGTGTGTCTGTGTTTGTGTGTGTCTGAGTGTGTGAGTGTGTCTGTGTGTGTGTGCGTCTGTGTTCATGTGTGGGTCTATGTGTGAGTGTGTGTTTGTGTTTGTGAGTGAATGGGTCTGTGTTTGTGAGTGAGTGGGTCTATGTTTATGTTTGGGTCTGTGTGTGTGAATGTGTGGGTCAGTGTTTGTGTGTGGGTCTGTGTGTGAGTGTGTGTCTGTGTTTGTGTGTGGGTCTATGTGTGTGTGTCTGTGTTTGAGTGAGTGGGTCTGTGTGTGGGTCTGTGTGTGAATGTGTGTTTGTGTGTGGGTCTGTTTGTGAGTGTGTGTGTCTGTGTTTGTGTGTGGGTCTGTTTGTGTGAGTGTGTGTCTGTGTTTGAGAGTGAGTGGGTCTGTGTGTGTGTCTGTATGTGTGTGGGTCTCTGTGTGTGAGTGGGTCTGTGTGTGAGTGTGTGTGTCTGTTTGTGTGTGGGTCTATGTGTGTGTGTTTGTGAGTGTGTGTCTGTGTTTGAGTGTGTGTCTGTGCTTGTGTGTGTCCGTGTTTGTGAGTGAGTGGGTCTGTGTTTGTGTGTGGGTCTATGTGTGTGAATGTGTGGGTCTGTGTGTGTGAGTGTGTGTGTCTGTGTTTGAGTGTGTGCCTGTGTTTCTGTGTGTGGGTCTGTGTTTGAGTGTGTGTCTGTGTTTGTGTGAGTGTCTGTGTGTGTGTGAGTGTGTGTCTGCGTTTGTGAGTGAGTGGGGCTCTGTGTGTGTCTGTGTTTGTGTGTGGGTCTGTATGTGTGTGTGAATGTGTTTGTGTTTGGGTCTGTGTGTGAGTGTGTGTGTTTGTGAGTGGATCGGTGTGTGTCTGTGTTTGTGTGTGTGAGTGTGTCTGTGTGTGTGTGCGTCTGTGTTCATGTGTGGGTCTATGTGTGAGTGTGTGTTTGTGTTTGTGAGTGAATGGGTCTGTGTTTGTGAGTGAGTGGGTCTATGTTTATGTTTGGGTCTGTGTGTGTGAATGTGTGGGTCTGTGTGTGTGGGTCTGTGTGTGTGAATGTGTAGGTCTGTGTGTGTGTTTCTGTGTGTGTGCGTCTGTGTTTGAGCGTGTGTCTGTGTTTGTGTGAGTGTCTGTGTGTGTGTGTCTGTGTTTGTGAATGAGTGGGTCTGTGTGTGGGTCTGTGTTTGTGTGTGGGTCTGTGTGTGTGAGTGGGTCTGTGTATGTGTCTGTGTTTGTGTGTATGAATGGGTCTGTGTATGTGTCTGTGTGTGTGAGTGTGTGTGTCTGTGTTTGAGTGTGTGCCTGTGTTTCTGTGTGTGTGTCTGTGTTTGAGTGTGTGTCTGTGTTTGTGTGAGTGTCTGTGTATGTGTGAGTGTGTGTCTGTGTTTGTGAGTGAGTGGGTCTGTGTGTGTGAGTGGGTCTGTGTGTGGGTCTGTATGTATGTGTGAATGTGTTTGTGTTTGGGTCTGTGTGTGAGTGTGTGTGTTTGTGAGTGGATCTGTGTCAGTCTGTGTTTGTGTGTGGGTCAGAGTGTGTGAGTGGGTCTGTGTGTGTGTGCATCTGTGTTTGTGTGTGGGTCTATGTGTGAGTGTGTGTTTGTGTTTGTGAGTGAGTGTGTCTGTGTTTGTGAGTGAGTGGGTCTGTGTTTATGTTTGGGTCTGTGTGTGTGAATGTGTGGGTCTGTGTGTGTGAATGTGTGGGTCTGGGTGTGTGTGTCTGTGTTTCTGTGTGTGTGCGTCTGTGTTTGAGCGTGTGTCTGTGTTTGTGTGAGTGTCTGTGTGTGTGAGTGTGTGTCTGTGTTTGTGAGTGAATGGATCTGTGTGTGGGTCTGTGTTTGTGTGTGAATGTGTCTGTGTGTGTGAGTGGGTCTGTGTATGTGTCTGTGTTTGTGTGTGGGTCTGTGTGTGAGTGTGTGTGAATGTGTTTGTGTGTGGATCTGTGTGTGAGTGTGTGTCTGTGTTTGTGTGTGGGTCTGTGTGTGAGTGTGTGGGTCTGTGTTTGTGTGTGGGTGTGAGTGTGAGTATGTGTGTCTGTATTTGTTGTGGGTCTGTGTGTGAGTGTATGTGTCTGTGTTTGTGTGTGGGTCTATGTGTGTGTGTGTTTGTGTTTGAGTATGTATCTATGTTTGTGAGTGTGTGTGCCTGTGTTTGTGTGTGTGAGTGTGTGTGTGTCTGTGTTTGTGTGAGTGGGTCTGTGTTTGTGAGTGAGTGGGTCTGTGTTTGTGTGTGTGAATTTGGGGGTCTGTGTGAATGGGTCTGTGTTTGTGAGTGTGTGTGTCTGTGTTTGTGTCAGTGTCTGTATGTGTGAGTGTGTGTGTGTATCTGTGTTTGTGAGTGAGTGGGTCTGTGTGTGGGTCTGTGTTTGTGTGTGGGTCAGTGTTTGTGTGTGGGTCTGTGTGTGAGTGTGTGTCTGTGTTTGTGTGTGGGTCTGTGTGTGTGTGTCTGTGTTTGTGAGTGAGTGGGTCTGTGTGTGGGTCTATGTGTGAATGTGTGTTTGTGTGTGGGTCTGTTTGTGAGTGTGTGTGTCTGTGTTTGTGTGTGGGTCTCTGTGTGTGAGTGGGTCTGTGTGTGTGTGTGTGTGTGTTTGTGTGTGGGTCTATGTGTGAGTGTGTGTTTGTGTTTGAGTATATGTGTGTGTTTGTGAGTGTGTGTCTGTGTTTGAGTGTGTGTCTGTGCTTGTGTGTCCCCGTGTTTGTGAGTGAGTGGGTCTGTGTTTGTGTGTGGGTCTATATGTGTGAATGTGTGGGTCTGTGTATGTGAGTGTGTGTGTCTGTTTGAGTGTGTGCCTGTGTTTCTGTGTGTGGGTCTGTGTTTAAGTGTGTGTCTGTGTTTGTGTGAGTGTCTGTGTGTGTGTGAGTGTGTGTCTGCGTTTGTGAGTGAGTGGGTCTGTGTGTGTGAGTGGGGCTGTGTGTGTGTCTGTGTTTGTGTGTGGGTCTGTATGTGTGTGTGAATGTGTTTGTGTTTGGGTCTGTGTGTGAGTGTGTGTGTTTGTGAGTGGATCGGTGTGTGTCTGTGTTGTGTGTGTCTGAGTGTGTGAGTGGATCTGTGTGTGTGTGCGTCTGTGTTCGTGTGTGGGTCTATGTGTGAGTGTGTGTTTGTGTTTGTGAGTGAGTGGGTCTGTGTTTGTGAGTGAGTGGGTCTATGTTTATGTTTGGGTCTGTGTGTGTGAATGTGTGGGTCTGTGTGTGTGTGTCTGTGTTTCTGTGTGTGTGCGTCTGTGTTTGAGCGTGTGTCTGTGTTTGTGTGAGTGTCTGTCTGTGTGTGTGTGTGTCTGTGTTTGTGAGTGAGTGGGTCTGTGTGTGGGTCTGTGTTTGTGTGTGGGTCTGTGTGTGTGAGTGGGTCTGTGTATGTGTCTGTGTTTGTGTTTGTGAGTGGGTCTGTGTATGTGTGTGTGTTTGTGTGTGGGTGTGTGAATGTGTTTGTGTGTGGGTCTGTGTGTGTGTGTCTGTATTTGTGTGTGGGTCTGTGTGTGAGTGTATGTGTCTGTGTTTGTGTGTGGGTCTATGTGTGTGTGTGTTTGTGTTTGAGTATGTATCTGTGTTTGTGAGTGTGTGTGTGTCTGTGTTTGTGTGAGTGTGTCTGTGTGAGTGTGTCTGTGTTTGTGTGAGTGTCTGTGTGTGTGTGTGAGTGTGTGTCTGTGTTTGTGAATGATTGGTCTGTGTTTGTGAGTGAGTGGGTCTGTGTTTGTATGTGGGTCTGTGTGTGAGTGTGTGTGTCTGTGTTTGTGTGTGGGTCTGTGTGTGTGTCTGTGTTTGAGTGAGTGTGTCTGTGTTTGTGAGTGAGTGGGTCTGTGTGTGTGTGGGTCTGTGTGTGAGTGTGTGTTTGTGTGTGGGTCTGTGTGTGAGTGTGTGATTGTGTGTGGGTCTGTGTTTGTGTGAGTGTGTGTCTGTGTTTGTGAGTGAGTGGGTCTGTGTTTGTGAGTGAGTGGGTCTGTGTGTGGGTCTGTGTTTGTGTGTGGGTCTGTGTTTATGTGTGGGTCTGTGCGGGTCTGTGTTTGTGTGTGGGTCTGTGTGTGAATGTGTGTGTGTGTCTGTGTTTGTGTGTGGGTCTGTGTGTGAGTGTGTGTGTCTGTGTTTGTGTGTGGGTTGTGTAAGTCTGTGTGTGTGTGGGTCTGTGTGTGAGTGTGTGTGTCTGTGTGTGTGGGTCTGTGTGTGTGTCTGTGTTTGTGTGTGGGTCTGTGTGTGAGTGTGTGTGTCTGTGTTTGTGTGTGGGTCTGTGCGGGTCTGTGTTTGTGTGTGGGTCTGTGTGTGAGTGTGTGGGTCTGTGTGTGAGTGTGTGTGTCTGTGTTTGTGTGTGGGTTGTGTAAGTCTGTGTGTGTGTGGGTCTGTGTGTGAGTGTGTGTGTCTGTGTGTGTGGGTCTGTGTGTGTGTCTGTGTTTGTGTGTGGGTCTGTGTGTGAGTGTGTGTGTCTGTGTTTGTGTGTGGGTCTGTGTGAGTCTGTGTGTGTGTGGGTCTGTGTGTGACTGTGTTTGTGTGTGGGTTGTGTGAGTCTGTGTGTGTGTGTGGGTCTGTGTGTGTGTGTGTGTCTCTGTGTGTGTGGGTCTGTGTATGAGTGTGTGTGTCTGTGTTTGTGTGTGTGTGAGTGTGTGTGTCTGTGTTTGTGACTGCACCTATCCCACGTTTAATGCCCTCCCAGTGCAAACAGGGGCCTTGTGCCTTGATGAAGTGACATTTCAGTTCTCAGTCAAGGGCACTTTGCAAAGGATGTGATAAAGAGTTACCTTCAAAGGATATTGTACGTTTATGATGACAGACCCATTCTTCACTCGATTAATCCTCTTTCCTTGTTCTATTGATTTTCAGTGGTAACTTGCAGCCTTCAATGCATTCAGTAATGAGAATTAAGGTTTAATCCAACATAATGCCAGATAAAGAGGTTCTGTGTAAGCACAGTCTTCATAGAGATTTCGACTCTGAGCAGGGAGAAAGGAAAGAAATTTTCCATTCAAATCCAGCCCACTCAAAGCGCGACAGAACCTTCTGTTTGTATCTTTAATGGAATGCACAATGAGATTTAACTCTTTTGAAAAATGGGAGCTGGGCTAAAGCACACTGCCAATAAATTTTATTCTCTCTCTTTATTCTTCAATGGGATGTGGGGGTTGCAGTGCTTATCCATTCCATCATTACCTCTCTGACTGAGCAGCTTATTACTGAGGGTGTTAAGACAAAGAGGGCTTGGAGCCACGTGGAGCTGCAGGCCGGGTAGGGTGGACAGATTCCCTTCTCTGAAGGGATGTTCACGACTCCAACTGAGGCACAGCCGCGAGCGGCAATCGCGGTTCCGAAACCCGCACAGAGAACGCTGGAGAAACTCAGTAGGTCTGGGCGGCAGCAGCGGGTAGAGAGGCACGCTCGAGTCTTCTCCAGCACCTCCCGGTGTTTGAACTGGAAACGTCGACTCTGTTTCTCTCCCTTCCAGCGGATGTCGAGCGTCTCTCCAGCCCTTTCTCGTATCGTTTTCAACAGCTCTGTCGGCACCACTGAGCCTCAAGGCTAGGATTCCTCAGTTGAGAGGTCATGTTGCAGCTGTGCATGACATCGGTGAGGCCACTTTTGGAAAGCCGTGTTCACTTCTGTTTTCGGGAATATGTTGTGAAACGCAAAAAGGTTCAGAGAATACTGACAAGGATGTTGCCAGGGTTGGAGGATTTGAGCGACAGGGAGAGGCTGAACAGGCTGGAGCTGTTTTCTAGGTAAAAAACAGGGACTGCAGATGCTGGAAACCAGAGCCTAGATTAGAGTGGATATCACATCGGGTCACAGCCCGTGTATTTCCGAGTTAATTGTCCTTTTCCTGACCGATTCCTTTGTAGTACCTCGCACAGATGTGGGGATTGCGAGCGTTTTTGCCCCTTGCTAGACCACTTCCGGGTCAGCAACATCGCCGTAAAGCCTGTAGTCACGTGTAGGGCAAATCACAGAGTCATCCTGCACGGAAACGGACCTTTTGGTCCAACCAGTCCATGCCGAACATAATCCCAAGCTAAACTAGTCCCAACGTCCTGCTCCTGGTTCATATCCCTCCAAATATTTCTTATTCATGGACATACCCAAGTGTCTTTTAAAGTATACCCGCATCCACCACTTCCTCTGGGAGTTCATTCCACACACAAACCACCCTCTGTATAAAACATTTGCCCCTCACGTCTTTTTTAAACCTCTCACCTCTCGCACCTTAGCTCCCTCGCCTTGAAATACCCCATTCTCGGGAAAAGACACCTCCCCATTAACCTTATTTATATGGCCCTCATGATTTTGTACACCTCTGCGTAAGGTTACCTCCCAGCCTCCCGTGATAAAGGTTCCAGCCTATCTTTAGAACTCAAACCTTCCAGGTAAGGACAGCAGATTTCCATCCCTACAGGGACATTGACAGTTCGTTTGTGATTTTGTAGAAGATTTGTACCTCAGATTAAGGGTTGTAAGTTTGAGCTGGCAGGCTTGTTTTCAGACCTTTTGTCACCATGCTCGGTAATATCATCAGTGAGCCTCTGGTGAAGCGCTGGTGATAGTGATGTGTTTGTTGATGGAGTTCCGGTTTGAATGCCAGACCTTCTAGGAATTCCCATGCGTGTCTCTGTTTGGCCTGTCCCAGGATGGAGGTGTGAGAACATAGAACATTCCAGCGCAGTATAGGCCCTCGATGTTGCGCCAACCTGTGGAACCAATCTGAAGCCCATCTAACCTACACTATTCTATTCTCATCCATATATTTATCCAATGACTATTTACATGCCCTTAAAGTTGGCGAGTCTACTACTGCTGTAGGCAGAGCGTTCCACGCCCATTCTACTCTGAGTAAAGAAACCACCTCTGACATCTGTCCTCTATCAATCACCCCTCAATTTAAAGCTGTGTCCCCTCGAGGAAAAAGGCTCTCACTGTCCATCCTAACCTAGTCAAAGTGATGTCCTTCTTTGTCTGTGTGTAAAGATACTAGTGATAGCTGGTTATGTCTTTGGGTGGCTAGTTGATAGTACAGTCCTCGTCAGTGAGACTGCTTTCCTGTCCTGGGATGGTTTTGCTGCAGTTATATGCCACCACACCAGAATTCGAACCCGTGGCCTGACATGGAGTCTTAGAGATGTACAGCACGGAAACAGGCCCTTCGGTCCAACCCGTCCATGCCGACCAGACATCCCAACCCAATCTAGTCCCACCTGCCAGCCCCCGGCCCATATCCCTCCAAACCCTTCCTGTTCATATACCCATCCAGATGCCTCTTAAATGTTGCAATTGTACCAGCCTCCACCACTTCCTCTGGCAGCTTATTCCATACCCTCTGAGTGAACAAGTTGCCCCTTTTATATCCTTCCCCTCTCACCCTAAACCTATGCCCTCTAGTTCTGGACTCCCCCACCCCAGAGAAAAGACTTTGTCTATTTATCTTATCCATGCCCCTCATGATTTTGTAAACCTCTATAACGTCACCTCCGACTCTCCAGGGAAAACAGCCCCAGCCTGTTCAGCCTCTCCCTGTAGCTCAAACCCTCCAACCCTGGCAACATCCTTGTAAATCTTTTCTGAACCCTTTCAAGCTTCACAACATCTTTCCGATAGGAAGGAGACCAGAATTGCACACAATATTCCAACGGTGGCCTAACCAACGTCCTGTACAGCCGCAACATGACCTCGACATAAGCCTTGGCTGCCTCTGGTTTTGCCAATGCGGAGATATTACCATCGTGCCACAGCTCGGAGGCTTCCTCAGAACCCGTGACTCGCTTGAACGTTCAAAGCACAATTAAAAATGAAACATTCCCGAGAAAGAGCCTTGGAAATGCAGCAATTACCAATTCCCATCGCTTCTGCCATCTGAATCTGAAAGTAATTCCCGACCCCCCCCCCCGTTCAAGAACAAAATACAAGGCTATAAAATAAAGCAAGTGTTTTCTTTTTGGCAGAATTGATCCTTGGGGATTTGTCCCATTAAAATCACTTGATCTAAAAAAAATTGTTTTTCCCTACAAATTGGAAGGCTTGCCCATTCTTTGTGCTTTGTTTTAACAATGCTGGCTTTTTTTATTGGACATCAACAGCGGAACGGTCTCTCCCGTGATTAATGATTTCTCCCTTCGTTTATCTTTTTCACGGGCGAGACTCCACATTCGTGCCCGGTCTTTAATTGCCCCTTGAATTGAGTGTCTCGCTCAGGCCAACTTTGGGGAGAGGGGTGGCAGAGTTCGGAGCCAGTCCCGTGAGTGTGGGGGGTCTGGGGTGGGTGACACGTGTAGGCCCAGAGTGGCTCTGGACAAGCCTTACTCGAAAGGCATTGGTGATACAGAAGGGTTTATTTTATTAAGCAGTTCGATAGCCATTGAGGATTACCGGCCTCTCAGCTTAGATTTCGCTCGCACGACTTCCCCGACATCCTGGTTTCCCAGTTTCAGAAGTTGCTGCTGGGATGCCGAAGAGATGAAATCGTCGGAGGGGGTATTTGTTGGGCATGGCCTGTCTCCACTTTAGTGATCTTTGTCATTTCAACCCCCATCTCAAAAGCACAGTCCCAATATTGGAGGAGCTGACTGTAGCTGCACAGCACAGAAAATCAGGCCGTTCAGCCCATCGAATCTGTGCCAGTCCAAAACAGTCACCTCCCTGTTCTAATCCCATTCTCCCAACACTCGGTGCGTAGCCTTGGCATCGCAAGTCCACATTTAAATAAAGGTTGTGAGGGTTTCTGCCTCTCCCACCTCACAGACAGTGAGTTGCAGATTAGCCACCGGCCTCTGGGTGAAAAACAAACTCCTGACGTCATCTCGAAACCTCCTGCCTCCTCCGACATTAAATCTATGCCCCTGATCACTAATCCCTCCATCAAGGGGAAACGTTTCTTGCCACCTGCACTATTGATGTCCCTCGTTGTTTTATACATCTCAATTATGCCCCCTCCCAATCTCCTCTGCTCGACGGAAACGCCGGACTGTCACTAAAGTTCCCCAGCCGGGCCGCACTCTGGTAAACCTCCTGTCCCCTCTCCAGTCCAGTCATATTCCTGTCAGTTCACCTTCAATCTATTCAAAAGAATCATCAAATGCAGTTTGTCTTATAATGTTCAGATAGGCATCTCCGAGAGAAAACCGTCAATTTACTTGTCAAAGCGACGCATTCCTGAATGTGACTGGGATGCAGATTGATATCATAATGCCACCTTCTCATTTGTTCATCACAATTTAACTAAAGACAATTATTTCCTTTCGATTTCCTGTACGGTTGTTTAATTTTAATTCTTGTTTCTCTCTGGCCATATTCTCCGCTGATTGCTTCCTCATTCCATTTTACAATCAGCCACTCTTTCCCATTCTCCTCAGTCTGTCTCATTCATGAGCTCTGGGGAAAGTTTAACTCCCAGTGGAACATGCTGATGGCCATGAGAAGGTAGGGGGACAGTGATGGATGACGGAAAGGTCAGCCGGGTGCTTGGCTGTAAGGGGGAAGGTGTTAGGTCACAGGAGGATATGAACGGAGCGGTCAGACGGAATTTGATGCTGATAAATGCGAGATGATACGCTTCGGAAGAAGGAACAAAACAAGAGGGTACTCAAAGCATGGCCAGACACTGGGAAACTCAGAGGAACAGAGGGATCTTGGGGTCCTTGTACAGTCATAGAGTCATACACTCACGGAAACAGACCCTTCGGCCCAACCAGTCCATGCCGACTGTAATCCCAAACTAAACTAGTCCCACCTGCCTGCTCCTGGCCCATATCCCTCCAAACCCTTTCCAATTATCTGGAGACACGTGTTGGCCCAGACCCGATAAGGAGGGCAGTTTCATCGAAGCACAGTAAATAGGGACAAGAGTAGACCCTACGGCCCCTTCGCCATTCAGTAGGATCATGGCTGACCATCCAGCTCAGTTCCTGATTTCTCCCACATTCCCTTTCATCCCTTTGGCTAGAACTATATCCAGCTCCTTGTTGAAATGTTGTGGCCCCCAACCCCTTTCTGTGGCAGAGAATCTCACAGGCTCCCCCCCCCCCCACTACTCTCTGGGTGAAGACATTTCTCCCCATCTCAGTCCAAAATGGCCCCCAGCCCATAATCCTTCAAGTGTGACTTCCCCCGATATTCAGTAACATCCTTCTTGCATTCACCCTCTCTGGTCCCGTTAGAATTTTACGGGTTTCTCTGTGATCTCCCCTCCCATTCTTTAAGCACCAGTGAATATAGTCTGAACCGATCCAGTCTCTCTTCATAAGTGAGTCCTGCCATCCCAGTAAACCTTCACTGCTCTCCCTCCCTCACCAGAACATCCTTCCTCAGGTAAGGAGACACCAAGCTGCATACAATACTCCAGGGGAGGTGGTCTCACCAAGGCCCCTGTACAATCGCAGCCAGACCTCCCTGCTCCTGTACTCAATCCTCTCGCTGTGGAGGCCAATGTACCATTTGGTCTTCTTCCCCGCCCTCTGCCCCTGCAATACGGACTCTCAGCAGCTGACACAAGGACACCCAGGTCTCGATGCACCGCCCCTCTTTCCCAACCTATCTCCTTTCGGACAATAATCTGACTTTCTGTGCTTGCTCCCAAACTGGATAGCCTCACATTGACCAACGTTATACTGTACCTGCCATGCATGTTCCCACCCACCCAGCCTGTCCAATCCACACAGCATTCTCCTCACGGGTCACCCTCCCACCCCACTTTGTCTCATAGAGATGTACAGCACGGAAACTGACCTTTTGGTCCAACCCGTCCATGCCGACCCGATATCCCAACCCAATCTAGTCCCACCTGCCAGCCCCCGGCCCATATCCCTCCAAACCCTTCCTATTCATATACCCATCCAAATGCCTTTTAAATGTTGCAATTGTACCAGCCTCCACCAGTTCCTCTGGCAGCTCATTCCACACACGTACCACCCTCTGTGTGAAAAAGTTGCCCCTTAGGTCTCTTTTATATCTTTCCCCTCTCACCCTAAACCTATGCCCTCTAGTTCTGGACTCCCCCACTCCAGGGAAAAGACCTTGTCTATTTACCCTATCCATGCCCCTCATAATTTTGTAAACCTCTATAAGCTCATCCCTCAGCCTCCGACGCTCCAGGGAAAACAGCCCCAGCCTGTTCAGCCTCTCCCTGGAGCTCAAACCCTCCAACCCTGGCAACATCCTTGTAAATCTTTTCTGAACCCTTTCAAGTTTCACAACATCTTTCTGATAGGAAGGAGACCAGAATTGCACGCAGTATTCCAATGTCCTGTACAGTCGCAACATGACCTCCCAACTCCTGTACTCAATACTCTGACCAATAAAGGAAAGCATACCAACCGCCTTCTTCACTATCCTATCTACCTGTGACTCCACTTTCAAGGAGCTATGAACCTGCACTCCCCTGCAAACTTGGAGGGATTACACTTAGTTTCCTCATCTGAATTATTCGTGAATAGCCTGGGACCAAGCAGTGATCCCTGCGGTACCCCACATGTCTTTCCTTATTCTGCCAAACCGTTCTCCAGCTATTTCAGCACGTGCTTTAATTTGATATGCTCACCTGTTATGTGGGACTTTAAAGACAACCTTCTGAAAGTCGAAGTCAACCACATGCCCCTTATCAACTCTGCTGGGTACCTTCTCGAAAATTTCTAAGAGATTTGTCAAGTATTATTTTACTTTTACAAATCTAAACTGACTCCGTTTCATTCCCGAAAGGAGGCGAGAGAATCAGATGTGTTTTTGTGGTGGCAGTGGTTTCACAGTCATTAGATTTGGAATGAAGTCAAATTCTACTATGTGCTGTGATGGGGATTGAACCCTGGATATTACCCATCGTGTGTGGCTAGTCTGGCGACAGTACCATCACCCATCACCTCTCCCGGCATGGTTTGAAATTAACTGTGGGTGTCGCTGGCTGGGCCCAGCGTTTATTGCCCGTCCCTAGTTGCCCCCCCCCCCCTTGAGAAGGTGGGGGTGAGCTGCCATCTTGAACCGCCGCAGTGGGTTGACCCACAATGCCCTTGGGGAGGGAAGTCCCAGATTTTGACCCAGCGACGGCGAAGCATTGGTGATACATTTCCGGGTCAGGACGGGGAGTGCCTCGGAGGGGAACTTCCAAGGGGAGGCAGTGTTCCCATGTATCTGCTGCCCTTGTCCTTCCAGATGGATGTGGTCATGGGTTTGGGAGGTGCTGTATAAGCATCTTTGGTGAATTTCTGCAGTGCATTCTCCAGATGGTATACACTGCTGCTACTGAATATAGTGGATGCTTGTGGATGTGGTGCCAGTCAAGCAGATTGCTTTGTCCTGGATGGTGTTGAGCATCTTACACCCTTCGGTCCAACCTGTCCATGCCGATCTGATATCCCAACCCAATCTTGTCCCATTTGCCAGCACTTGCTGTCTCTCTGAACCCTTCCTATTCATACACCCATCCAGATGCCTTTTAGATGTTGCAATTGTACCAGCCTCCACCACTTCCTCTGGCAGCTCATTCCATACACGTACCACCCTCTGTGGGAAAATGTTGCCCCTTCGGTCCCTTTTAAATCTTTCCCCTCTCACCTTCTAGTTCTGGACTCCCCGTCCCCAGGGAAAAGACCTTGTCGATTTACCCTATCCATGCCCCTCAGGTTTTTTGTAAACCTCTATAAGGTCACCCCTCAGCCTCCATCCGGCGCTCCAAGGAAAACAGCCCCCAGCCTGTTCAGCTCAAACCCTCCAACCCCGGCAACATCCTTTTCTGAACCCTTTCAAGTTTCACAACAAACTTCCGATAGGAAGGAGACCAGAATTGCACGCAATATTCCGAAAGGTGTTGGAGGTGCACCCAGCCAGGGCAAGTGGGGAGTATCCCTCCTTATAGGGGCGATGGTGGTTTTGTGGTAATATTAATGGACTAAAGGTGACTTCATGCTCCCAGGGTATGGGTTCAAGTCCTACGACAGCGTCTGATGGAATTCTAATTCACTGCGTGTGGTCTTGGATGGAGCATCAGTCTTAGTAACAGTGACCATGGCAACGGTCGTCGATGGCCTCCGCCATTGTAACCCCTGACGATTGGCCATCTGGTTCACCAATGCCCTTTTAGGGAGTGGATAACCTGCCGTCCTTTCCCTTGGTCATCTGTGCGTGACTCCAGACCCGCAGCAATGGGGTTGACTCTCTCAACCGCCTGTCCAAAATGGCCAAGCGAGCCGCTCCATTCGAGGGGCGGCTAGGGATGGGCGCCGAACACCCCTCCAGCGTCCTCTGCCCCCGTCACGGAACTGTGACAGCGCTGAAGGAGGCGATTCGGCCCATTGTGAACAGACCGGCTCTTCGGACAAAGTAGCCCGACAAAAGCATCTCTTATTCCTAAAAGAAGTGACTCCCTTCCCTCAGAATTCCCGCCCTCCCTGAACTGTTCTTGGTCAGCGACTTTCCGACGCCCCCCCCCAAGGACATAGTTTTGTCCCTGAACAAACGGTTAAAGGTCTTTTTTTGGTTCAAATCGAGAGCAGGCTGCCAAACTGCCAACGGCAGGAGAGATTTGGGTTAAAATAAGTGCTGGCCTTCATCCAAGGAAAGGAGGGGAGCTACAGGAAGTGAGGAAGAAAAAGCAGAGATGATTAATCATGGTAATAATTAGTCGCAAAATTAAGAGAGAGAGAGGAAGCAGGAAACGGAATAGCAATGTTGATTGATTGGGGGACCGTGAGAGTTGTTCAGGCACCATAGTGCCTGAATAATCAACTGAGGAAAAATAAAATGGTGTGACAGCAGGAAGTTTTTAAATTTGGAGATTAATACAACCGTCTCTGCACATCCTAATGAGTGCCAGCTCTCTGGACTTGAATTTGATGTGCTGAAGTCGATAAAAATAAAGGAGCCTGTGAGATTGAGCGGGGGAAGGCAGGGGAGGGATACCCTACCAATGGGTCTCGATCATGTGCCCCACCCTCGCGCTATTGGCTTGGGGAGGGGGAGGTCACCCCAACTCTCACCACCCCCCCCCCCCCCCCCCCAACCTCCTCCTCCATCGATGCGTCGATTATGAATAAGAGCTCTACACATGCTCCCCCACCTCCCCCTCCTCTCTGTTCTCACTGTCCAGCCCCTGCCCCATCCCTGGAAAAGGGTCATTTTCTCCCGTGCGAAAGTCAGCTTTGCCCCTGCTCCCTCGGCTGATGGAATTCTTGCCCAGGCCTCCGGTTCCCACCAGGATTCGAATTTTCCTGTCCCTTCCGGCCTAGCCTGCGTTTTTGGTAGAGTCCCTGCAGGGCAGCGAGAGGCCATTTAGCCCATTGGGTCTACACCAAGCCTCCCGAAGAGCTACCCACCCAGAACCACGCAACCCCCATAGCTCCTCCAATCCACCTCACCCGCGTATCATAGTATCCCTATGTATGGAAGCAGGCCATTCGGCCCATCAAGTCAGCACCACCGAACCGCCAAAAAAAATCCCATCCACCTCCACCATCCTCCCTGTAACCCTGCAGTTCCACTGGGTAATTCACCCTAACCTGCTCATCCCTGGGCACTATGGGACAATTTAGCATGGCCAATCCACTCTAACCTGCACATCCCTGGGCACTATGGGACAATTTAGCATGGCCAGTACACCCTAACCTACACATCCCTGGGCACTATGGGACAATTTAGCACGGCCAATCCACCCTAACCTGCACATCCCTGGGCACTATGGGACAATTGAGCACGGCCAATCCACCCTAACCTGCACATCCCTGGGCACTATGGGACAATTTAGCACAGCCAATCCACCCTAGCCTGCACATCCCTGGGCACTATTGGGCAATTTAGCACGGCCAATCCACCCTAACCTGCACATCCCTGGACTGTGGGAGGAAACCGGAGCACCCAGAGGAAACCCACACAGACACAGGGAGAATGTGCAAACTCCACACAGACAGTCACCCAAGGGTGGAATCGAGTCCGGGTCCATGACACTGTGAGGCAGGCGTGCTAACCCACTGACCCACCGTGCCATATCCCTGGACACTACGGGGCAACTTCGCACAGTCAGTCCACCTTCTGTGAACCTGCACTTACTCAAAACCCTTCTGCCCGTGTAACCAGAGTGCAGCCAGCGCAATCCTCAAAACCTTACGGACTTTGAGTGTTGCAACTACAGACTGAGGTGAGGTACGGTCGTTTCCCAGGACAGTCTCCATGGGAAGGCCTTGAACTTTCAGTATCGACTCGCCAACCAGTCAGTGCCAGGGAGCACGCATTGCATGGCTATTTGGATAGAAATGGTTGGCAGTGGGGTGGGGTAAAGGCAGGAGATTGGAATCAGGAAATAGAACAGGTGAGGACGTTCATCTGGCACAGTGGCAATGTCCCTGCTCTGAACCAGGAGTCTTAGAGATGTACAACATGGAAGCAGACCTTTCGGTCCAACCCGTCCATGCCGACCAGATATCCCAATCCAATCTAGTCCCACCTGCCTGCACCCGGCCCATATCCCTCCAAACCCTTCCTATTCATATACCCATCCAGATGCCTTTTAAATGTTGCAATTGTACCAGCCTCCACCACTTCCTCTGGCAGCTCGTTCCATACACGTGCCACCCTCTGCGTGAAAAAGTTGCCCCTTTAGGTCTCTTTTATATCTTTCCCCCTCTCACCCTAAACCTACGGCCTCCACCCCAGAGGAGCCCTGTGTTCAAGGTCTACCCCTGAAAATAAGAGAATTTTTAGATTCCCTACGGTATGGAAACAGGCCCTTCGGCCCAACAAGTCCACACCGACCCTCTGAAGAGTAACCCACCCAGACCCTTTCCCCTACTACTCTGCATTTACCTCTGACTAATGCACCAAACCTACACTTCTTTGAACACGACAGGGTAATTTAGCACGGCCAATTCACCTAACCTGCACATCTTTGGGCTGTGGGAGGAAACCCACACGGGGGAGAATGTGCAAACTCCACATAGACAGTCGCCCGAGGCTGGAACTGAACCGGGCCCCTGGCGCCGTGAGGCAGCAGTGCTAACCCACTGAGCCACCATGCCGCACAAGAGGCTGAACGGTTTCCCTCCGTGGACCGTAACAATTCACCTTCGCTCGTTTTAATATCCAGTCGGAGCAAGGAGGAATGTGAGAGCTGCAATTATTTGCGGGCGACTGTGTGTTCATTGACTGTTTAAGATGCGCGCACGCTGTGATAGTTACTGGCTATGGTTGGTAAAACCACACATTTGTCTAATCCCTCGACCGGATGCAATCGTTCACACACTCCAGCAGGAAGGCCATCCGGTCTCTCCCTCTCGCCACGGAATCCACGGCAAATGCCCCGGCGAGTGGGGCAGACACGTTCATCGGAACATCCCCCCCCCTCCCCCGACTTTACTCGGTGGCTTTCTGGGAGGAATCACGCTGAGGCAGTGTGGGGTGTCTCTCCAGCCTGCAGGGGGCGATGGCAGGGCACGGGGCACCCACCCCAGGGCCCCCTCCTCAGAAACGAAGCTTTGGGCTCAGGGTAGAGTCACCCAGCACGGGAAACGCGCCCTTCGGTCCATGCCAGCCGTAATCCCAAACTAAACGAGTCCCCAGCTGCCTGCACTTGGCCTTCCAAACATTTCTTATTCATGAACTTATCGAAATGTCTTTTAAACGTTGTCACTGAACCCGCATCCACCACTTCCTCTGGAAATCCATTCCTCACACGAGCCACTCTCTGTGTAAAAAACGCTGCCCCCTCATGTCTTTTTTAAATCTGTCCCCTCTCACCTCCATAATATGCCCCCAGTCCTGATAACCCCCTCCCATCCTAGGGAAAAGACACCTGGTATTCTCCTTATCTATACCCCTCATGATTTTATGAACCTCTATAAAGTCACCTCTCAACCTGCTACTCACCAGTGAAAAATGTCCCAGCCTCTCAAACCCTCTATTCCCCGCAACATCCTGGTAAATCTCTTCTGAACCCTCTCCAGCTTAATAATATCCTTCCTGTAACAGGGCGACCAAACTGGACACTGTACCCCTGAAGGGGCCTCACCAATGTCCTGTACAGCCTCAACATGATGTCCCCAACTCCTGCACTCAAAGGTCTCAGCAATGGAGGCAGGCGTGCTAAACACCTCCTTGACCACCGACCCGAGATGCAAACTTCAAAGATTGAAACCCCTTACTCTCTCTCTCTCTCTGTTCTCCAACACTACCTCAGGGCCCTCCCATTTATTGTGTACCTCCTGGCCTTGTTTGTTTTACCAAAGGTCCAAGTCTATCGGAGGGTGGTGCCTCTTGTGGACAGCAATCCTGTAGAGAAGGCTGTGTGGCTTTTGGAAGGTGGGGGATGGGGCAGCACCCAGCCCCCATTGCCTTCCCAATACTCCCTGTTCCTCCACCTCCCCAACCCTCACCTCCCATCCCTAGCCCTTCCCACTCCCAAATCCTGGGATTGGCTAGATGGGGTGGTGGTGAGCTGCCATCTTGAAATGCCGCAGTCCATGTTGACCCACAATGCCCTTGGAGAGGGAATACTAGGATATTGACCCAGTGACGGTGAAGGAACGGCTGATATATTTCCAAGTCAGGATGTTGAGTGGCTCGGAGATATATTTGCAGGGGGTGGTGTTCCAATGTATCTGCTGTCCTTGTCCTTCTAGATGGAAGCAGTTGTGGGTTTGGAAGGTGCTGTTTGAGGATCTTTGGTGAATTTCTGCCTCTTGTAGATGGTACACATTGCTGCTACTGAGCGTCGGTGGTGGAGGGAGTGGGTGTCTGTGTATGTGGTGCCAATCAAACGGGGGCTGGATGGTGTTGAGCTTCTTGGGTGTTGTTGGGGCTGCCCCCCATCCAGGGGCAAGTGGGGAGTATTCCCTCACCCTCCTAAAAAAAACCCTTCGAATAAACGGTGCCCTTAAAAAAACCAAGCATTATTATTGAAACATGGCTGGTTCAAGGGCATTGATGGGGAAAATAAAAATCAACTCTAGCCGAATACCTGGCTAGCTGAAGGATCTGCCAATCTTTCATTAACTGCAACCTCAGCGCTATTTATTGGAGATGAGTTTGTACATCACTTTCCCTTAAAGCAGTCTGTGAACAGGACAAACAGGCTCATTAGCTCAGGAGTGTCGCTCAGGAAAGACAACACTGTAAAACATATCCCAGATCCTATCAGGCAGCTGTCACAGTGATGCCTTGGAACGTGCGAGGGTTTCATTGGTCCCGGCTGCATCCTTACCAGGGATAGACAAGTTTCCGTAGAGACCACTCCCTCCGCGACTCCCTTGTCAGATCCACACACCCCACCGACCCAACCACCACTCCCGGCACCTTCCCTTGCAACCGCAGGAGGTGCAACACTTGCGCCCACACCTCCCCCCTCACTTCTCTCCAAGGCCCCAAGGGAAACTTCCACATCCGCCACAGATTCACCTGCACCTCCACCCACATCATCTACTGCATCCGCTGCAGCCGGTGTGGCCTCCTCTATATTGGGGAGACAGACCGCCTACTTGCGGAGCGATTCAGGGAGCACCTCTGGGCCACCCGGACGAACCAACCCAACCAACCTGTGGCACAGCATTTCAACTCCCCCTCCCACTCCACCGAGGATATGCAGGTCATTGGACTCATCCACCGCCAAACCACAACAACCCGACGGTCGGAGGAGGAGCGTCTTATCTTCCGACTGGGAACCCTCCAACCGCAGGGGATGAACTTGGACTTCACCAGTTTCTTCATCCCCCCTCCCCCCACCTTGTCTCAGCCGGATCCCTCCAGCCCGGCACCGCCTTCCTGACCTGCAGTCTTCTTCTTGACCTCTCCGCCTCCACCCTACTCCGACCTATCACCCTCACCTTGACCTCTTTCCACCTATCACATTTCCAACTCCCCTCCTCCAAGTCCCTCCTCCCTACCTTTTATCTTCTCCTGCTGAACACTCTCTGCTCATTCCTGAAGAAGGGCCTGTGCCCGAAACGTCGAATCTCCTGTTCCCTGGATGCTGCCTGACCTGCTGTGCTGTTCCAGCAATAAAGTTTCAACTAGACAAGTTGCCAGACAGGCGGGATGGAAAAGGCTCACGGTTGGGTTTTGGAGGGCGAGTGAAGGCAGCGTTAGTTGGCCGAAGCAACGTGACTCCTTTCCATGCAGAGGTGTGTTTTAAACTCTCTCCATCAGAGAGTTGGGGAGGGTGGTGGGGGGGGGGGGGGGGGGGGGGGGGGTCACAGAGATCTCAAGAGGTAGGAGCGAATGTAGGCCATTCAGCCCACTGAGCCTGTTCCACCAAGCAACGAGAACACAGCTGATCTCGTCATCGTCAACTCCTGCCGTCCCCCTCGATTTCCCTCAGAGCCCTTCAGTCACACAGCACGGAAACACACCCTTCAGATCAACCAGTCTGTGCCGACGAGCCCATCCCAAACGAAACTAGTCCCGCCTGCTTGCACTTGGCCCATAACCCTTTCATACTTGTGTGTTTATGTACTTAAGATGTCTTTTTTTTAAGTTTTTTTTAAGAGTTGGATAGAGTTCTTAAGGATAGTGGAATCAAGGGTTATGGAGATAAGGCAGGAACAGGATACTGATTGTGGATGGTCAGCCATGTTCATAGTGCTGGCTCGAAGGGCAGAATGGCCTACTCCTGCACCTACTGTCTATTGTCTAAAACGTTGTAATCATACCCATATCCATCACTTCCTCGGGAAGCTCATTCCACACACACTCTGTGTAAAACGTTTGCCCCTCATAGTCTTCTCAAATCTTTATCCTCTCGCCTTAAAAATATGACACCGGCCATTCACCCTGTCCATACTCCTCATGATTTTATAAACCTCTATAAAGTCACCCCTCAAACTCCTACACTCCAGTGAAAGAAGTCCCAGCCTCTCCCTATAACTCACACCTTTCCAAACCCGGCAACATCCTGGGAAATCTCTTCTGAACTCTCTCCATCTTGATAATATCGTTCCTCTAACAGGGAGACCAGAAGTGGACAGAGTGCTCACTAATGTCCTGTACAGCCTCAACATGACGTTCCAACCCCCATCCTCAATGGTCTGAGCAGTGTAGGCAAATGTGCCGAACGCCTTCTTAACCACCCTGTCATGCAAACTTCAAACAATGATGTACCTGAACCCCTCGGTCTCTCTGTTCTACAACACCACAAAAAGTCCAACTTTTAATTGGGTAAGTCCTGCCCTGACTGATTAAAAATCCATCAAGCTCAGACTGAATGACCCAGCCTCGACAGCCCTCTGCGATAAAAGAATTCCACAGATTCCCTACTGTCTGGGAGAGGAACTTCCTCCTCAGCTTGGTCTTAAATAGAACATAGAAAAGTACAGCACAGAACAGGCCCTTTGGCCCACGATGTTGTGCCAAGGTTTAATGCTAATGTAAAATATAGTAACTTAACCTACGCACCCCTCAACTCACTGCTATCCATGTGCATGTCCAGCAGTTGCTTAAATGTCCCCAATGACTCTGCTTCCACCACCACAGCTGGCAACGCATTCCATACCTTCACAACTCTCTGCGTAAAGAACCTACCTCTGATGTCTCCTTTATACCTTCCTCCTAATATCTTCAAACTATGACCCCTCGTCCCAGTCAATCCTGCCCTGGGGAAAAGTCTCTGGCTATTGACTCTATCCATGCCTCTCATTACGTTGTACACCTCGATCAGGTCTCCTCTCTTCCTCCTTCTCTCCAGAGAGAAAAGTCCGAGCTTAAAAGGACGACTCCTTTTGCTGATACGATGCTGCCTGGTCCTAGCCACCCCCACACGGGGAAACAAGCTCTCCACATCTATCTTGGAAGGTCTCCTTTCAACACGTTTGCCTTTCATTCTTCTAAACTCCAATGAGGAGTACGTGCCTAGCCGACTCATCACCTCCTGGTGAGACAGTCTTTCCATCCTTGGTATTAGCCCAGTGGCTCATCTCTGGACTGACTCCAAAGTCTGTCTTTAGATAAAGGAGAAAGTGAGGTCTGCAGATGCTGGAGATCAAAGTTGAAACTTTATTGCTGGAACAGCACAGCAGGTCAGGCAGCATCCAGGGAACAGGAGATTCGACGTTTCGGGCACAGGCCCTTCTTCAGGAATGAGGGCCTGAAGAAGGGCCTGTGCCCGAAACGTCGAATCTCCTGTTCCCTGGATGCTGCCTGACCTGCTGTGCTGTTCCAGCAATAAAGTTTCAACTTTAGATAAAGGGCCCAAAACCGTTCACAGTACTCCAGCTGTGGTTTGACCAGTGCCTGGGATACTTTTAGCTGAACCTCTGTACTTCTATATTCCATTGCCTTTGAGATAGAGGTTAAGGTTCCAGTTGCCTTCCCTATCACCTGTTCGATTTGCATGCTTTTATAGAGATTTATACAATCATGAGGGGCACGGATAGGGTAAATAGACAAAGTCACTTCCCTGGGGTTGGGGGAGTCCAGAACTAGAGGGCATAGGTTTAGGGTGAGAGGGGAAAGATATAAAAGAGACATAAGGGGCAACCTTTTCACACAGAGGGTGGTACGTGTATGGAATGCGCTGCCAGAGGAAGTGGTGGAGGCTGGTACAATTGCAACAGTTATAAGGCATCTGGATGGGTACATGAATAAGAAGGGTTTGGAGGGATATGGGCTGGGTGCTGGCAGGTGGGACTAGGTTGGGTTAGGATATCTGGTCGGCATGGACGGGTTGGACCGAAGGGTCACAGCTCTATGACTCACGAGGGAGGGGTCCCAAATCTGTTCCTTGCCGTTCCGCAGTCTTTCTCCATTTAAAGAATAGTCAGCTCTTCCATTCCTCCGGGCAGAGGAGCCTGCCACATTGTGTGCCCACTTGCCATCTCGCATCAGAGGGCCAATGGTGGCTGGGTGGCAGAGTTGCCAACCAAGGCTTGGCGTTGCTGGTGCCTCCCAGGTCAGACGTGGCTACGAAGGGAGGCGATTGCTAGGATTCGCTCAGCGTGGCACTGATTCAAACAGCCAGCAGGACCGCAATGGGCCGAATGGTCTCAGCCCATCAGAACAGGCTCTTCAGCGAAGAGTGCCTGGTCTCATCAGCCCTTAGCCGAACAAAGGGGTGCAGGTGCCCGGTTCCTTGACAGTGGAGTCACAGGTAGACAGCGGGGGGACGAAGGTGCTTGCCTTCATTGGTCAGAACAGGCTTGATCTGATTGAATGATGGAACTGTCTCATGAGGCCTACTCTGAGTGGAGATGTATCACACCGATACCACAGCACGCTTCCAATTCCAGAATTTGTTTTAATGAATTGATTTCAAATGCTACCAGCTGCTGCGGTTTTAAACCCTGACACAGCAAGGCAGGCCGCATCAGGAGGGAGAGGAACACAGCAAGGCAGGCAGCATCAGGAGGGAGAGGGACACAGCAAGGCAGGCAGCATCAGGAGGGAGAGGGACACAGCAAGGCAGGCAGCATCAGGAGGGAGAGGGACACAGCAAGGCAGGCAGCATCAGGAGGGAGAGGGACACAGCAAGGCAGGCAGCATCAGGAGGGAGAGGGACACAGCAAGGCAGGCAGCATCAGGAGGGAGAGGGACACAGCAAGGCAGGCAGCATCAGGAGGGAGAGGGACACAGCAAGGCAGGCAGCATCAGGAGGGAGAGGGACACAGCAAGGCAGGCAGTATCAGGAGGGAGAGGGAACACAGCAAGGCAGGCAGTATCAGGAGGGAGAGGGACACAGCAAGGCAGGCAGCATCAGGAGGGAGAGGGACACAGCAAGGCAGGCAGCATCAGGAGGGAGAGGAACACAGCAAGGCAGGCAGTATCAGGAGGGAGAGGGACACAGCAAGGCAGGCAGCATCAGGAGGGAGAGGAACACAGCAAGGCAGGCAGTATCAGGAGGGTGAGGGACACAGCAAGGCAGGCAGCATCAGGAGGCTGGGAGAACACAGCAAGGCAGGCAGCATCAGGAGGGAGAGGGACACAGCAAGGCAGGCAGCATCAGGAGGCTGGGAGAACACAGCAAGGCAGGCAGCATCAGGAGGGAGAGGGACACAGCAAGGCAGGCAGCATCAGGAGGGAAAGGGACACAGCAAGGCAGGCAGTATCAGGAGGGAGAGGAACACAGCAAGGCAGGCAGTATCAGGAGGGAGAGGAACACAGCAAGGCAGGCAGTATCAGGAGGGTGAGGGACACAGCAAGGCAGACAGCATCAGGAGGCTGGGGGAACACAGCAAGGCAGGCAGTTTCAGGAGGCTGGGGGAACACAGCAAGGCAGACAGCATCTGGAGGTGGAGAAGTCAACGTTTGAGGTGTAACACTTAGCCAGTCCTGAAGAAATTAAACTCCATCTGTTATATCTGGTTGGCATGGATGAGTTGGACTGAAGGGTCTGTTTGCTTGACTCTCTGATTCTTTGATGGCCTGGAGATAAGGGAGCCAAGAGGGTGGTGCTGGAAAAGCACAGCAGGCCAGGCAGCATCCGAGGAGCAAGAGAGTCAACATTTTGGGGAAAAACCTTTCATCAGGAATCCCAAAATCAGCTTATGCCCGAAACGTCGATTCTCCTGCTCCTCGGATCCTGCCTGACCTGCTGTGCTTTCCCAGCATCACACTCTTGGCTCTAATCTACATCAGCTGCAGTCCTCGCTTTCGCCTTGGAGATAAGGGCGGACAGGTCGTGCAGTGGACCCATGGCTAATGGCTTTGGGGTCAGGGTTTAAAACCGCAGCAGCTGGTAGCATTTGAAATCAATTCATTAAAACAAATTCTGGAATTGGAAGCGTGCTGTGGTATCGGTGTGATACATCTCCACTCAGAGTAGGCCTCATGAGACAGTTCCATCATTCAATCAGATCAAGCCTGTTCTGACCAATGAAGGCAAGCACCTTCGTCCCCCCGCTGTCTACCTGTGACTCCACTGTCAAGGAACCGGGCACCTGCACCCCTTTGTTCGGCTGAGGGCTGATGAGACCAGGCACTCTTCGCTGAAGAGCCTGTTCTGATGGGCTGAGACCATTCGGCCCATTGCGGTCCTGCTGGCTGTTTGAATCAGTGCCACGCTGAGTGAATCCTAGCAATCGCCTCCCTTCGTAGCCACGTCTGACCTGGGAGGCAACAGCAACGCCAAGCCTTGGTTGGCAACTCTGCCACCCAGCCACCATTGGCCCTCTGATGCGAGGTGGCAAGTGGGCACACAATGTGGCAGGCTCCTCTGCCCGGAGGAACGGAAGAGCTGACTATTCTTTAAATGGAGAAAGACTGCGGAACGGCAAGGAACAGATTTGGGACCCCTCCCTCGTGAGTCATAGAGCTGTGACCCTTCGGTCCAACCCGTCCATGCCGACCAGATATCCTAACCCAACCTAGTCCCACCTGCCAGCACCCAGCCCATATCCCTCCAAACCCTTCTTATTCATATACCCATCCAGATGCCTTATAACTGTTGCAATTGTACCAGCCTCCACCACTTCCTCTGGCAGCGCATTCCATACACGTACCACCCTCTGTGTGAAAAGGTTGCCCCTTATGTCTCTTTTATACCTTTCCCCTCTCACCCTAAACCTATGCCCTCTAGTTCTGGACTCCCCCAACCCCAGGGAAGTGACTTTGTCTATTTACCCTATCCGTGCCCCTCATGATTGTTTAAATCTCTATAAAAGCATGCAAATCGAACAGGTGATAGGGAAGGCAACTGGAACCTTAACCTCTATCTCAAAGGCAATGGAATATAGAAGTACAGAGGTTCAGCTAAAAGTATCCCAGGCACTGGTCAAACCACAGCTGGAGTACTGTGAACGGTTTTGGGCCCTTTATCTAAAGACAGACTTTGGAGTCAGTCCAGAGATGAGCCACTGGGCTAATACCAAGGATGGAAAGACTGTCTCACCAGGAGGTGATGAGTCGGCTGGGCACGTACTCCTCATTGGAGTTTAGAAGAATGAAAGGCAAACGTGTTGAAAGGAGACCTTCCAAGATAGATGTGGAGAGCTTGTTTCCCCGTGTGGGGGTGGCTAGGACCAGGCAGCATCGTCTCAGCAAAAGGAGTCGTCCATTTAAGCTCGGACTTTTCTCTCTGGAGAGAAGGAGGAAGAGAGGAGACCTGATCGAGGTGTACAACGTAATGAGAGGCATGGATAGAGTCAATAGCCAGGGCAGGATTGACTGGGACGAGGGGTCATAGTTTGAAGATATTAGGAGGAAGGTATAAAGGAGACATCAGAGATAGGTTCTTTACGCAGAGAGTTGTGAAGGTATGGAATGCGTTGCCAGCTGTGGTGGTGGAAGCAGAGTCATTGGGGACATTTAAGCAACTGCTGGACATGCACATGGATAGCAGTGAGTTGAGGGGTGCGTAGGTTAAGTTACTATATTTTACATTAGCATTAAACCTTGGCACAACATCGTGGGCCAAAGGGCCTGTTCTGTGCTGTACTTTTCTATGTTCTATTTAAGACCAAGCTGAGGAGGAAGTTCCTCTCCCAGACAGTAGGGAATCTGTGGAATTCTTTTATCGCAGAGGGCTATCGAGGCTGGGTCATTCAGTCTGAGCTTGATGGATTTTTAATCAGTCAGGGCAGGACTTACCCAATTAAAAGTTGGACTTTTTGTGGTGTTGGAGAACAGAGAGACCGAGGGGTTCAGGTACATCATTGTTTGAAGTTTGCATGACAGGGTGGTTAAGAAGGCGTTCGGCACATTTGCCTACACTACTCAGACCATTGAGGATGGGGGTTGGAACGTCATGTTGAGGGTGTACAGGACATTAGTGAGCACTCTGTCCACTTCTGGTCTCCCTGTTAGAGGAACGATATTACCAAGATGGAGAGAGTTCAGAAGAGATTTCCCAGGATGTTGCCGGGTTTGGAAAGGTGTGAGTTATAGGGAGAGGCTGGGACTTCTTTCACTGGAGTGTAGGAGTTTGAGGGGTGACTTTATAGAGGTTTATAAAATCATGAGGAGTATGGACAGGGTGAATGGCCGGTGTCATATTTTTAAGGCGAGAGGAGAAAGATTTGAGAAGACTACGAGGGGCAAACGTTTTACACAGAGTGTGTGTGGAATGAGCTTCCCGAGGAAGTGATGGATATGGGTATGATTACAACGTTTTAGACAATAGACAATAGGTGCAGGAGTAGGCCATTCTGCCCTTCGAGCCAGCATCACCATTCACTATGAACATGGCTGACCATCCACAATCAGTATCCTGTTCCAGCCTTATCTCCATAACCCTTGATTCCACTATCCTTAAGAACTCTATCCAACTCTTAAAAAAAACTTTTAAAAAAGACATCTTAAGTACATAAACACACAAATATGAAAGGGTTATGGGCCAAGTGCAAGCAGGCGGGACTAGTTCCGTTTGGGATGGGCTAGTCGGCACAGACTGGTTGATCTGACGGGTGTGTTTCCGTGCTGTGTGACTGAAGGGCTCTGAGGGAAATCGAGCGGGACGGCAGGAGTTGACGATGACGAGATCAGCTGTGTTCTCGTTGCTTGGTGGAACGGGCTCAGTGGGCTGAATGGCCAACATTAGCTCCTACCTCTTGAGATCTCTGTGACCCCTCCCCCCCCCCTGCCCTCCCCAACTCTCTGATGGAGAGAATTTAAAACACACCTCAGTGTGGAAAGGAGTCACGTTGCTTCGGCCAACTAACGCTGCCTTCACTCGCCCTCCAAAACCCAACCGTGAGCCTTTTCCATCCCGCCTGTCTGGCAACTCGTCTATCCCTGGTAAGGATGCAGCCGGGACCAATGAAACCCTCGCACGTTCCAAGGCATCACTGTGACAGCTGCCTGATAGGATCTGGGATATGTTTTACAGTGTTGTCTTTCCTGAGCGACACTCCTGAGCTAATGAGCCTGTTTGTCCTGTTCACAGACTGCTTTAAGGGAAAGTGATGTACAAACTCATCTCCAATAAATAGCGCTGAGGTTGCAGTTAATGAAAGATTGGCAGATCCTTCAGCTAGCCAGGTATTCGGCTAGAGTTGATTTTTATTTTCCCCATCAATGCCCTTGAACCAGCCATGTTTCAATAATAATGCTTGGTTTTTTTAAGGGCACCGTTTATTCGAAGGGTTTTTTTTAGGAGGGTGAGGGAATACTCCCCACTTGCCCCTGGATGGGGGGCAGCCCCAACAACACCCAAGAAGCTCAACACCATCCAGCCCCCGTTTGATTGGCACCACATACACAGACACCCACTCCCTCCACCACCGACGCTCAGTGGCAGCAATGTGTACCATCTACAAGAGGCAGAAATTCACCAAAGATCCTCAAACAGCACCTTCCAAACCCACAACTACTTCCATCTAGAAGGACAAGGACAGTAGATACATTGGAACACCACCCCCTGCAAGTATATCTCCGAGCCACTCAACATCCTGACTTGGAAATATATCAGCCGTTCCTTCACCGTCACTGGGTCAATATCCTAGTATTCCCTCTCCAAGGGCATTGTGGGTCAACATGGACTGCGGCAGTTCAAGATGGCAGCTCACCACCACCCCATCTAGCCAATCCCAGGATTTGGGAGTGGGAAGGGCTAGGGATGGGAGGTGAGGGTTGGGGAGGTGGAGGAACAGGGAGTATTGGGAAGGCAATGGGGGCTGGGTGCTGCCCCATCCCCCACCTTCCAAAAGCCACAAAGCCTTCTCTACAGGATTGCTGTCCACAAGAGGCACCACCCTCCGATAGACTTGGACCTTTGGTAAAACAAACAAGGCCAGGAGGTACACAAAAAATGGGAGGGCCCTGAGGTAGTGTTGGAGAACAGAGAGAGAGTAAGGGGTTTCAATCTTTGAAGTTTGCATCTCGGGTCGGTGGTCAAGAAGGTGTTTAGCACGCCTGCCTCCATTGCTGAGACCTTTGAGTGCAGGAGTTGGGGACATCATGTTGAGGCTGTACAGGACATTGGTGAGGCCCCTTCAGGAGTACAGTGTCCAGTTTGGTCGCCCTGTTACAGGAAGGATATTATTAAACTGGAGAGGGTTCAGAAGAGATTTACCAGGATGTTGTGGGGAATAGAGGGTTTGAGAGGCTGGGACATTTTTCACTGGTGAGTAGCAGGTTGAGAGGTGACTTTATAGAGGTTCATAAAATCATGAGGGGTATAGATAAGGAGAATAACAGGTGTCTTTTCCCTAGGATGGGGGGGGTTTCAGGACTGGGGGCATATTTTGGAGGTGAGGGGGAAAGATTTAAAAAAGACATGAGGGGGCAGCGTTTTTTACACAGAGAGTGGCTCGTGTGAGGAATGGATTTCCAGAGGAAGTGGTGGATGCAGGTTCAGTGACAACGTTTAAAAGACATTCAGATAAGTTCATGAATAAGAAATGTTTGGAAGGCCACGTGCAGGCAGCTGGGGACTCGTTTAGTTTTGGATTACGGCTGGCATGGACCGAAGGGCGCGTTTCCCGTGCTGGGTGACTCTACCCTGAGCCTAAAGCTTCGTTTCTGAGGAGGGGGCCCTGGGGTGGGTGCCCCGTGCCCTGCCATCGCCCCCTGCAGGCTGGAGAGACACCCCACACTGCCTCAGCGTGATTCCTCCCAGAAAGCCACCGAGTAAAGTCGGGGGAGGGGGGGGGATGTTCCGATGAACGTGTCTGCCCCACTCGCCGGGGCATTTGCCGTGGATTCCGTGGCGAGAGAGGGAGAGACCGGATGGCCTTCCTGCTGGAGTGTGTGAACGATTGCATCCGGTCGAGGGATTAGACAAATGTGTGGTTTTACCAACCATAGCCAGTAACTATCACAGCGTGCGCACATCTTAAACAGTCAATGAACACACAGTCGCCCGCAAATAATTGCAGCTCTCACATTCCTCCTTGCTCTGACTCACTGGGAGATTAGCCATTTTAGTGACTGGCGATCAGTCATTGCTGTCCAACCTCCGAGCTGGTGAAAACTCCAGCTATTCCTGTGGAGATTTCAATCATTCACTGCGTTACAGTGAGGTGGCGCCATATTCGGAGGTCTGGAAGAGAAAGGGGTGGTTTTAATTGCCGATATATGAGGTTAGCCGCAACCAGAAGAAGAGAGAAATGACGGTCAAGTGACCGTAGAACTTGCCTTCACACCGTGCTGTTCCTGGCCTTGAGATGCTTCGCACGCACTTTGAGATCTCGGGATGCTGGAAATCCAGCTCCCAAGCTCCACACAGCGAGCAATACGAAGGAAGTTGCACAGTGCAGTTCGGTGCCCAGACAGCGTCTGCTAAGCAATCACGACTGCCCCAAGAAATACGCAACCGATTGGCTTAACCGACCGTCGCTGATGCTGGCTGGAAGTCAGAAAGCACACTGCACGGTGTCCAACGCACACGCTTCGGGGACAGCCGTTCCCTGACACATTTGCCAGAGCAATGCATCACCAGTGATTGGAATGCGGACACCTGCTTGACAGTCAACTGTTTCCTGATGCAATCTCTATGGCAACACCTCTACCAATCAGCACCCTCTTCCCGAGCAGTCAACGTGGTCCTTTTGGAATTTTGCATTCTTGTGCAGTAAAGTCATAGAGATAAGCAAGTTTTTGAGAAGATTTGTAGCTCAGGCTGAGGTTTTGGATGTCGGTTTGCTCACTGAGCTGGAAGGTTCGTTTTCAGACGTTTCGTCACCATCCTAGGTAACACGTGCAGGTTAGGTGAATTGGCCATGCTAAATTACCCAGTGTTAGGTGCATTAGATTAGATTACTTACAGTGTGGAAACAGGCCCTTCGGCCCAACAAGTCCACACCGACCCTCCGAAGAGCAACTCACCCAGACCCATTCCCCTACATTTACCCCTTCACCTAACACTACGGGCAATTTAGCACAGCCAATTCACCTAACCTGCACACCTTTGGATTGTGGGAGGAAACCGGAGCACCCGGAGGAAACCCACACAGACACGGGGAGAATGTGCAAACTCCACACAGTCAGTTGCCTGAGGCGGGAATTGAATCCAGGTCTAGTCAGGGGTAAATATAGGTAAGGGGAATGGGTCTGAGTGGGTTACAAAAAAATGGGCTGCACGGTGGCACAGTGATTAGCACTGCTGTCTCACAGCGCCAGAGACCTGGGTTCAATTCCCGGCTCGGGCAACTGTCTGTGTGGAGTTTGCACATTCTCCCCGTGTCTGCGTGGGTTTCCTCCGGGTGCTCCGGTTTCCTCCCACAGTCCAAAGATGTGCAGGTTCGGGTGGATTGGCCGTGCTAAATTGTCCGTAGTGTTAGGTGAATGGGGTAAATGTAGGGGAATGGTCTGGGTGGGTTGCTCTTCAGAGGGTCAGTGTGGACCTGTTGGGCCAAAGGGCCTGTTTCCACACTGTAACCTAACAAAGCTAGTATGGTAGCGAAGCGTCAGAAAATGAACCTTCCTACTCAGCGAGCAAACCTACATCCTGTAATAGCGTTGTATAGCATGGAAACAGACCCTTCGGTCCAACTTGTCCAAACCCACCAGATATCCCAACCTAATCTACTCCCATTTGCCAGCACTTGGTCCTTATCCCTCTCAACCCTTCCTATTCATGTCCCCATCCAGATGCCTTTTAAATGTTGTCATTGTACCAGCCTCCACCACTTCCTCTGGCAGCTCATTCCAGACACACACCATCCTCTGCATGAAAAAGTTGCCCCTTCGGTCCCTTTTAAATCTTTCCCCTCTCACCCTAAACCTATGCCCCTGTAGTTCTGGACTCTTCTACCCCGGGGAAAAGGCCTTGTCTATTTGTCCTATCCATGCCCCTCATGATTTTATAAACCTCTATGAGGTCACCCCTCCGTCTCCGACGCTCCAGGGAAAACAGCCCCAGCCTGTTCAGCCCCTCCCTGTAGCTTAAACCCTCCAACCCTGGCAACATCCTCGTAAGTCTTTTCTGAACCCTTTCAAGTTTCACAACATCCTTCCTATAGCAGGGAGACCAGGATTGAACGCTGTATTCCAAAAGCGGCCTAACCAACGTCCTGTACAGCTGCAACACGACCTCCCAAATCCTGCACACAATCCATTGACCAATAAAGGCCAGTGTATCGAACGCCTTCTTCACTATCCTATCTACCTGCAAACGCTACTGGCATGGAATTATGAACCTGCACTCTAAGGTCTCTCTGTTCAGCTACACCTTACCCTTAAGTCCTGCCCTGATTTGCCTTTCCAAAATGCAGCACTTTGCATTTGTTCCCTGAAGAATGTAAGGTGCAAAGTGTCAGTCCTGGAATGCTCTCCTCCCAAGTGACCTCATGTTAAGGTACATGCAATATCGTTTCCTGAGGGTAAAGGTCAGACACAAGCAGGGCATGCTTCCGGCTCCCCTTCAAAGGTAATGCCCCAGGGATCTGTTCAGTCTGCCTGAGGGGGGGTGGCGAAGGCCTAGTAACAGGTGGCCTGTGCACAGGCGCTACGGTGCCAACCAAAGACTGCTCTTCTGTCAAGGAGCCAGGAGATAGCGAATGACTTTTGGCTTCTGCCTGGCAACGGGCATTCGTGGGGTGGGGGGGTGTGTGGGGAGGGCGAAAGCAGGGGGCAAAAGGTAGAGGGAATGCCCAGCCATCTTGTTTCTGCGCCACCATGCGCCAATCCAGGCGCCGCACTGCCAGGGGAATAGGCTGCAGTCATCCTTGGGCCCAGTAGGGGGCCCCCTGCTCAGGATGGCAGAGTTTGTCAAGGCTTTGTGACATTGGGGAGAGCAGCGCAGAGACTTGGTGATACCTGAGGCAAAGAGAGAGCGAGATCGAGAGAGCGAGATAGAGAGATGGCGGCGCAGTGCTAACATCACCAGGCCGATGATCCTGAGACCTGGGTTAACGCTCTGGGGTCCGAGTCTAATCAGGGTGCCCAGCAGCCTTTGAATTCTAATCAAGCTATTAAATAGAAACGGATATTAAAACGAGCGAAGGTGAATTGTTACAGTCCACGGAGGGAAACCGTTCAGCCTCTTGTGCTCACGGCGCCAGGGGCCCGGTTCAGTTCCAGCCTCGGGCGACTGTCTATGTGGAGTTTGCATATTCTCCCCCGTGTGGGTTTCCTCCCACGGCCCAAAGATGTGCACGTTAGGTGAATTGGCCGTGCTAAATTACCCTGTCGTGTTCAAGGAAGTGTAGGTTTGGTGCATTAGTCAGAGGTAAATGCAGAGTAGTAGGGGAAAGGATCTGGGTGGGTTACTCTTCAGAGGGTCGGTGTGGACTTGTTGGGCCGAAGGGCCTGTTTCCATACCGTAGGGAAATCTAAAAATTCTCTTATTTTCAGGGGTAGACCTTGAACACAGGGCTCCTCTGGGGTCGGGCAGTCCAGAGTTAGAGGCCGTAGGTTTAGGGTGAGAGGGGGAAAGATATAAAAGAGACCTAAAGGGGCAACTTTTTCACGCAGAGGGTGGCACGTGTATGGAACGAGCTGCCAGAGGAAGTGGTGGAGGCTGGTACAATTGCAACATTTAAGAGGCATTTGGATGGGTATATGAATAGGAAGGGTTTGGAGGGATATGGGCCGGGTGCAGGCAGGTGGGACTAGATTGGGTTGGGATATCTGGTCGGCATAGACGGGTTGGACCGAAGGGCCTGCTTCCGTGTTGTACATCTCTAAGACTCCTGGTTCAGAGCATGGACACTGCCACTGTGCCAGAGGAACGTCCTCACCTGTTCTATTTCCTGATTCCAATCTCCTGTCTTTACCCCACCCCACTGCCAACCATCTCTATCCAAATGGCCATGCAATGCGTGCTCCCTCCTGAATCCCTCAGTTGAACCTGCCTCCAGCACACTTTCAGCCAATGCATTCCATACGCTAACTGCCTTCCTCGTACCATCCTGGTTTCAACTATAAATCTGGGCTCTTCTCGTTCCTGTTTCTTTTACCGGTGGGGTACAGCTTCTCCCTGCCCACTCAAACGTCGATTTTGTAAAACCCATCCGGTCCACTTGAGGGAAGGGGGGGGGGATTTTAGCCCGTCTGGGCCGATATGTGACTCCTGACCCAGGGCGGCCTTACCACGTCCAAGCCTGACCATCTGGACGGGCAAGGGCGGCAAATACACGGGAACCCCCCCCCCCACCCCCACCCTTACCCCACCCCGGCAAGATCCCCCTCCGAGCCACTCACTGGGAATTCTACCTTCCGTCCCTGGCAGGGTCAAAGTCCAGGAACTCAGCGGTCTGGGTGCCCCTCCGTGTCAAAAGAGGGCAGCGGCCTCCCAGCCATCCCCAGGTTGGCAGAGGCACCCGCACTCTGTGAACGAATACTGAAATATTCCTGCCGCTCCCTTAACTACAAGCGTTTCTTCCCAACTCCTGACTGGATTTGTTCGTGTCTAATCTTTTAATCTTTTATTGATGGCCATCAGTTATGTTTTCTCTCACAAGAAGAGTTGTTCACTGAGGATGTTCTGGTAACGCAGGAGACGGACGTATGAAGAGACATTGGTTCGGTTAGGATGACATGATTAGATTCCCTACAGTGCAGAAACAGGCCCTTCGGCCCAACAAGTCCACACTGGCCCTCTGAAGAATAACCCACCCAGACCCATTCCCCTAAATTTACCCCTGCACCTAACACTACGGGCAATTTAGCACATCTTTGGAGTGTGTGAGGAAACCGGAGCACCCGGAGGAAACCCACGCAGACACGGGGAGAGTGTGCAAACTCCACACAGTCAGTCGCCTGAGGCGGGAATTGAACCCGGGTCTCTGCTGTGAGGCAGCAGTGCTAACCACTGAGCCACCGTGCCGCCCTTATTCACTGGAGGGGGAGTCTCATGGAAACTTGTAAAACTCCAACAGGACCAGACAGGGTCTAAACAGGAATGGCGTTCCGAATGACCCAGCAAGTCCAGAACCAGGGAGGGGGGGGGCTGGAATACAGAATTGGAATGTGGAGTTGGCCATTTAGGACTGAGATGAGGAGGTGCCCAGAGAATGGGAAGCCTGTGGGTTCCCATACCACAGAAAGCAGTTGAGGTTGCAACACCGAATGTTTTCAAGGGACAGTGAAGAGGGCTATTTAAGGTTACATGGAGCTCTTGACCAGTTGGGTCAATGGGCTGAGGAGTGGCAGATGGAGTTTAATTTGGATGAATGCGAGGTATTATAAGTTCGATTCTTAGGGCTAAAGGGATGAAAAGCTAAGGGGCGATAGTGGAAACAGGGATTGTATTGGATGTCCAGCCGCCATTCTGTTGAACGGTGGGGCAGGTTTGATTGGATGAATGGCCTGCTCCTCTTTGCGATGTACGTGAGCTCAGGCTCTTGTGAACCCCAAGACGATACAGGCCCAGCCCCTGGTCTAGCCTTACCCACTCAGTCCGGACATTCCTAACCATTTCATTAATCCTTTAACCCTTTCTTGTGCCCTCTCCACATCAAGATGGTGGCCACACGCAGAGCTCCGCGGTCTGATCAAGGCAGAGTCTGTAATTTTGTCAAGACAGCCACATCCCTGAGGAGAGGTGGGGGGGGGGGGGGGGGGCAGACCGGGCAAGGGCAGCAGATTCCTCTTTCACACAACAGTCTGGGATAGTTTCCATCCTATCGGGTGAGATTTGAACCTGTGTTCCCACTGCACACAGAGAATTCGCCGGGTCACCCGGAGAGGAGAGACTTGGGTCACAGTGCCACTGGGTGGACACCTGGGTACTGCCCGCACTGATGCCCGCTAATGTGCATCTGCTGTCCAACCGGTCTGGGTTCAGAGACCACGCCCCTGTGTCCCTCTTAACCTGCGGGCCAGGAGAGGCGATGATCAGACACACATCCTGGGAGTGAAAGATACAAACAAAATGACATGTGTAAGCAAAGCAGACATGAGCTCTTTAAAAGCTTTCTGAGCTGCAGATGGCAGCGTTGCTGTCAAGTGTCTTTGAGTAAATTATTCATGTAAAGTACATAATTGTATTGCTCAGAACATGACCCACGCATGTGGGGTTTTTTTTTAAATACATTTCTCTTCCCTCTGCTTTTTTTATTGGCATAATGATGACAATCCCGGTTCGAGTGCGGCTAATTTCTCTGGGGTTTTTTCAAGTGATACTGACTGCACGGAGACTGACTTAAGTCGTCAGTCCTCTCCCTGGCTCACTTATGCTAATTGTGAACATGCACTTATCCAGGGCGATGGTGCACTGAGCTGACAGACAGAGTTACTGTCAAAACTCTGTCTCTCTCTCTCTCACACACACACTCTCACACACTCTCTCTCTCGTGCTCTCTCTCTCTCCCTCTCTCACTGTCTCCCACCCCCCTCTCTCTCCCCCCACCTCTCTCTCTCTGTCCCCCCTCTCTCTCTCTGTACCCCCCACCCCCCTCCCCGTCCTCACAGACTGCTGGCTTCAGAGGAGCACTTTTAATAAATTGCAATCTCTTTTGATCTTTTAAGTAGCCTGGTCCATCGCCTGGGTCCAAGCCTCTGATATGGCAGCTGGCTTTCTCGATGCTGCCAAGCTCATCTCGTTCCCCTCCTTCTTTTCTGCTGGCCTTTGTACAAAGGCCAAAGAAACATTACAGCACAGGAGCAGGCCCTTCGGCCCCTCCAAGCCTGCGCCGATACAGATCCTCTGTCCAAACCTGCTGCCTATTTTCCTCTGCTCCCTGCCCATTCATATCTCTATCTGGATACATTTTAAATGACGCTACTGTGCCCACCTCCGCTGGCAACGGGTTCCAGGCACCCACCACTCTCTGCATTCCCCGTATATCTCCCTTAAACTTTTCCCCTCTCACCTTGAACTCGTGACCCCTTAGTAATTGAATGCCCTGCACTTGCTGTCCACCTCTCATAATTCTGAATCAGGTCCCCCTCAGCCTCCATTTCTCGAACAAAAATAATCCTGACCTACTCAACCTCCCTTCATAGCTAGCGCCCTCCATAGCAGGCAACTCTGCACCCTCTCCAAAGCACCCACATCCTTTTGGTAATGTGGCGACCAGACCGGTATCTGGAGTGCAAGGATGGAGATGTTATACTGCCATTGTTCAGAACGGTGGCACGGTGGCACAGTGGTTAGCACTGCTGCCTCACAGCACCAGAGACCCGGGTTCAATTCCCGCCTCAGGCGACTGACTGTGTGGAGTTTGCACGTTCTCCCCGTGTCTGCGTGGGTTTCCTCCGGGTGCTCCGGTTTCCTCCCACAGTCACAAAGATGTGCAGAGTCAGGTGAATTGGCCATGCTAAATTGCCCGTAGTGTTAGATAAGGGGTAAATGTAGGGGTATGGGTGGATTTCGCTTCGGCGGGTCGGTGTGGACTTGTTGGGCCGAAGGGCCTGTTTCCACACTGTAATCTAATCTAAATCTAATCTAAAAAAAACGATATCGAGGCTTCAGATTTGGAGTCCTGTGAGCATATCTGGGCACCACACCTTAAGAACAATGTACTAAGTTACAATGTAGGTTTGCAAAAAGTGATCCCTGGATTTCCGGGGTTATATTATGTGGAGAGATTATACAAATGAGGCTGTTTTTCCTCTGGAATTTGGAGCAGCCAAGACCTGGCTCAGACTGGAGACCAGATTGAAAGGACTGAATGTGTTATGTCTCTATTTTCCAATTTATTCCTCACATCAGTAAAGCTGGGCTTCTTCTTTCGTAGCAGAAGCCCAGCTTTACTGGAAACAAGCCACACCCGGCCCTCCGCAGAGTATCCCACCCAGACCCACTCCCCTACCCCATTATCCTACTTTTACCCCTGACTAATGCACATAACCTGCACATCCCTGGACACTATGGGACAATTTAGCACGGCCAATCTACCCTAACCTGCATATCCCTGGGCACTATGGGACAATTTAGCACGGCCAATCCACTCTAACCTGCACATCCCTGGGCACTATGGGACAATTTAGCATGGCCAATCCACTCTAACCTGCACATCCCTGGACACTATGGGACAATTTAGCACGGCCAATCCACCCTAACCTGCACATCCCTGGGCACTATGGGACAATTTAGCACGGCCAATCCACCCTAACCTGCACATCCCTGGGCACTGTGGGACAATTTAGCACGGCCAATCCACCCTAACCTGCACATCCCTGGACACTTTGGGACAATTTAGCACGGCCAATCCACCCTAACCTGCACATCCTTGGGCACTATGGGACAATTTAGCACGGCCAATCCATCCTAACCTGCACATCCCTGGGCACTATGGGACAATTTAGCACGGCCAATCCACCCTAACCTGCACATCCCTGGACACTATGGGACAATTTAGCACGGCCAATCCACCCTAACCTGCACATCCCTGGGCACTATGGGACAATTTAGCACGGCCAATCCACCCTAACCTACACATCTCTGGGCACTATGGGACAATTTAGCATGGCCAATCCACCCTAACCTGCACATCTCTGGGCACTATGGGACAATTTAGCATGGCCAATCCACCCTAACCTGTACATCCCTGGACACTATGGGACAATTTAGCACGGCCAATCCACCCTAACCTGCACATCCCTGGGCACTATGGGACAATTTAGCACGGCCAATCCACCCTAACCTACACATCTCTGGGCACTATGGGACAATTTAGCATGGCCAATCCACCCTAACCTGCACATCTCTGGGCACTATGGGACAATTTAGCACGGCCAATCCACCCTAACCTGCACATCCCTGGGCACTGTGGGACAATTTAGCACGGCCAATTCACCCTAACCTGCACATCCCTGGGCACTGTGGGACAATTTAGCACGGCTAATCCACCCTAACCTGCACATCCCTGGGCACTTTGGGACAATTTAGCACGGCCAATCCACCCTAACCTGCACATCCTTGGGCACTATGGGACAATTTAGCACGGCCAATTCATCCTAACCTGCACATCTTTGGACTGTGGGGAGCACCCAGAGGAAACCCACACAGACACTGGGAGAATGCTCAGACTCCACACCGACAGTCGCCCAAGGCGGGAATCGAACCTGGGTCTGTGGCGCTGCGAGGCAGCAGTGCTAACCACTGAGCCTCCGTGCCACCCTGTAGGGGGTGTTCTTAATATCGTGGGGCTTACCATTGTTCCCTGTCTCATCGTCAGGGCACAGGGACTGAGATAATGTGGGCTTTACCCCTGTTTAACAAGCAACGTGATTGTACAGTTTGTAGATTTGCCCGCTGACCAGCTGCTTTGAGTGGCTGCTGTATATCAGAGTCCCCAGTAAAACCACTCCTTTGTAATTACACTCCTGTTCTTTGCAGCTCAGATACAGGACATTCAACAGTGACAGTCCTCAAGGTTTTCACCAACAAACCCCCCCGCCCCCATTCCCCTCCCATCAATCTATCCCTTTCTCCGTTCCAGCTGAATATATCCAGCCATTGGAGCTTAATCTGCTTCCTAGGGGTTATGGTTAATCAGGGACTGACATGGACCAGAACACAAGAGCAGGGCAGGGGCTGGGAATCCTGCAGCGATGAACTCAACTCTTGGCTTCCTGAAAGCCTGTCCACCATCTGCTAGGCTCCCTTCAAACCCAGGAACCGCTTCCACCTGGGAGGACAGATATATCGGAACACCACCGTCCCCTGCAGGTTCCCCTCTGACTTGGAAGTTAATGACTAGCCCTATATTTTCTCATGGGATGTCAATGTCATCAGCCTGACGAGAGTGGGTACCGCAGATGCTGGAGATCAGATAGAGTGGCGCTGGAAAAGCACGGCAGGTCAGGCAGCATCCGAGGAGCAGGGGAAAAAAAAATCGACGTTTCGGGCCAAAGCCCTTCGTCAGCTAGGCCAGTGCGAATTGCCCGTCCCGACTTGCCCCTGGACCTGTTCGCTTGCTAAAGTGTTTCGGAGGGCAATCTACATTGCTGATGTGGAGTCCCACGTAGATTCAGATAAGGATAGCAGATTTCCTTCACTCAGTTGCCATGAGCTGTATATTTTGTGAAATTGAATTGAAGTTCTACCCTGATGGGATTTGAAATCATGTCCCCATCACATTAGCCTGGAACCCCGGATTACTGGTGCAGGGACATTCCTACCACACGGCCGTCTTGCCCAGTGAGCTGCAAAGCGCTGATCAGTAAGCAAACTCTCTTAATCGCTGATGTGTTGGCACATGCTGTCTCATTTACCTGATCCCTCTAATCACAAGAAATCCCTGCTGTTTGTTTTGGATTTTACTGGATCCATGTCTTGTGCTCATTATGTAGTTGCCAGGCCAGTCAGCTTAAAGGAGCCAAGTCCTCTGCTGTGCGCTGGACCTGAGACTGTAACTTTACCCTGCAGCTACACACTGAAGAGCCGTGTTGCTGAATTAAATCAAGCCTTCTTTATGTTTTCCTGGTCTGCAGACAATTAGAACAGCAAATATTTAAATCAGGGCGTGTGGCGTTCTCCCTTATTATAAATTGGTTTATTAAAAGTAAAGGTTATACAGGAACAAAAAAATCGATTACACCACAACTCCCTGGATAGAAAAGACTTGAAATCATGAGACAAATGAATACAACACTCGCTCTCTTATTAAATACACGGCCTGCAAATGCTTTATAAACCCCTGATACTCAAAGTGGCAACTCACAAAACTGCGATATACCTCAGAACACAAGAGAGATCAATGTGCAGTCTAAGATTTATCCCAGACTGAAATATACCTCAGAACATGAAAGAGACCAGTGTTCAGCCTATGATTTACCCCAGACTGAGCTCAGTCTAATTGTTGGCCCCAAGAAACTGGGGAGACCTCACCTCCAGCTGCAGTACCTTAAAACTGACTGGAGAGAGCAGACAGGGCCCTAGCCATGGTTTGGCGGGAAGGCCAGACCCTCTGGGAATGGGCTCTATCCCAAACTGTGGGAGTGGGCCATATCCGACATTCTGGGAGTGGGCCATATCCTACACTCTGGGAGTGGGCCATATCTTGCACTGTGGGAGTGGGCCATATCCCACACTCTGGGAGTGGGCCATATCCCACACTCTGGGAGTGAGCCAATTCCTACTCTGTGGAATTGGGCCATATCCTACACTGTGGGAGTGGGCCATATCCTACACTCTGGGAGTGGGGCATATCCCACACTCTGGGAGTGGGCCATATCCTACATTCCGAGTACTGGGAGAGTTGCTCCGAATTGTCCCCTTGGTCAGTGAGCAGCTTCCCCCCACCCATGGCAGAACTACACATACCCTCACTGTTAACCCCCTGTCTGTTACCCCCTCACTGTTACCCCTCACTGTCACCTCCCTCACTGTCACTCCCCTCACTGTCACCCCCTCACTGCCACCCCCTCACTGTTACCCCCCTCACTGCCACCCCCTCACTGTTACCCCCTCACTGTCACCCCCTCACTGTTAACCCCTCACTATTAACCCCTCACTGTCACCCCCTCACTGTTACGCCCCCATCTGTTAACCCCTCACTGTCACCCCCTCACTGTTACGCCCCCATTGTTACCCCCTCACTGTTACGCCCCCATTGTTACCCACTCACTGTTACCCACTCACTGTTACCCCCTCACTGTCACACCCCTCACTGTCACACCCTGCACTGTTACCCCCTCACTGTCACACCCCTCACTGTCACACCCTGCACTGTTACCCCCTCACTGTCACACCCCTCACTGTCACACCCTGCACTGTTACCCCCTCACTGTCACCCCCTCACTGTCACACCTCACTGTTACCCTCACTGTTACCCTCACTGTTAACCCCTCACTGTCACCCCCTCACTGTCACATCCCTCACTGTCACACCCCTCACTGTCATACCCCTCACTGTCACACCCCTCACTGTTAACCCCTCACTGTCACACCCCTCACTGATCCCCCCTTCACTGTAACCCTCCTCATTGTCACACCCCTCACTGTCACACCCCTCACTGTTAACCCCTCACTGTCACACCCCTCACTGATACCCCCCTCACTGTAACCCTCCTCACTGTCACATCCCTCACTGTCACACCCCTCACTGTCACACCCTTCACTGTTAACCCCACACTGTCACACCCCTCACTGATACCCCCCTCACTGTAACCCTCCTCATTGTCACACCCCTCACTGTTACCCCTCGCTGACAGCCCCCTCACTGTCACCCCCTTCACTGTCACCCCCTCACTATTACCCCCCTCACTGTTACCCCCTCACTGTTGCCCCCTCACTGTCTCCCAGTCCGTGTTGGCCCACACTGTTACCCCCTCACTGGTACCCCCCTCACTGTTACCCCCCCTCCCTGTCACCCCCCACTCACTGTCACCTCCCTCACTGTCACCCCCTCACTGTCACCCCCCTCACTGTTACCCCGCTCACTGTTAACCCCCCTCACTGTTACCCCCCTCACTGTCACCCACTCACTGTTTCCCCCCTCACTGTTACCCCCCTCACTGTCTCCCCATCACTGTCTCCCCCTCACTGTTACCCCCTCACTGTCACCCCCCTCACTGTTACCCCCCTCACTGTCTCCCCTCTCACTGTCACACCTCTCACTGTCACACCCCTCACTGTTGCCCTCCTCACTGTCACACCCCTCACTGTCACACCCCTCACTGTCACACCCCTCACTGTTACCCCCCTCACTGTTACCCCCCTCACTGTCACTCCCCTCATTGTCACCCCCTCACTGGTACCCCTCACTGTCACACCTCACTGTTACCCCCCACTGTTAACCCCTCACTGTCACCCCCCTCACTGTCACATCCCTCACTGTCACACCCTTCACTGTTACCCCTCACTGTTAACCCCTCACTGTCACATCCCTCATTGATACCCCTCACTGTAACCCTCCTCACTGTCACACCCCTCACTGTCACACCCCTCACTGTTACCCCTCACTGTTAACCCCTCACTGTCACCCCCTTCACTGTCATCCCCTTCACTGTCACCCCCTCACTGTTACCCCCTCACTGTTACCCCCTTCACTGTTATCCCCTCACTGTTACCCCCCTCACTGTCTCCCAGTCCGTATTAGCCCCATTCTGTCACCTCCCACACTGTCACCCCCTCACTGTCACCCCCTCACTGTCACCCCCCTCACTGTCAACCCCTCACTGTCTCCCCTCTCACTGTCTCCCCCACACTGTTACCCCCCTCACTGCCACCCCCTCACTGTTACCCCCCTCACTGTCTCCCCTCTCACTGTCTCCCCCACACTGTTACCCCCCTCACTGCCACCCCCTCACTGTTACCCCCCTCACTGTCTCCCCTCTCACTGTCTCCCCCACACTGTTACCCCTCTCACTGTCACCCCCCTCACCGTTACCCCACTCACTGTCTCCCCACTCACTGTCTCCCCACTCACTGTCTCCCCACTCACTGTCACCTCCCTCACTGTCACCCCCTCACTGTTACCCTGCTCACTGTTACCCCCTCACTGTTAACCCTCACTGTAAACCCCCCTCACTGTTACCCCCCTCACTGTTAGCCCCCTCACTGTCACCCACTCACTGTTTCCCCCCTGCCTGTTACCCCCCTCACTGTCTCCCCCTCACTGTCTCCTCCTCACTGTTACCCCCCTCACTCTCACCCCCCTCACTGTTACCCCCCTCACTGTCTCCCCCTCACTGTCTCCCCCTCACTGTTACCCCCCACACCGTGACCCCCCAATGTTACCCCTCACTGTCACACCCTCACTGTTACCCCCTCACTGTCACCCCCTCACTGTCACCCCCTCACTGTGGGTGAGGGGTGTAACAATGAGGGGGTGACAGTGAGAGGGGTGACAGTGAGGGGGTAACAGTGAGAGGGGTGACAGTGAGGGGGTGACAGTGAGGGGGTGAGAGTGAGTGAGGTGACATTGAGGGGTGACAGTGAGGGGAGTAACAGAGAGTGGGTGACAGTGAGGGAGATAACAGTGAGGGGGGTGACAGTGAGGGGGATAACAGTGAGGGGGGTTACAGTGAGGGGGTGACAGTGAGGGGGTGACAGTGAGGGAGGTGACAGTGAGGGAGTGACAGTGAGTGGGGTGATAGTGAGGGGGTGACAGTGAGGGGGTGTCAGTGTGGGGGGTGACAGTGTGGGGGTGACAGTGTGGGGGTGACAGTGTGGGGGGTGACAGTGTGGGGGGTGACAGTGAGGGAGTGACAGTGAGTGGGGTGATAACGAGGGGGTGACAGTGAGGGGGTGTCAGTGTGGGGGTTGACAGTGTGGGGGGTGACAGTGTGGGGGGTAACAGTGAGGGGGTAACAGTGAGGGGGTGGCAGTGAGGGAGTAACAGTGAGGGGGTGACAGTGAGAGGGGAGATAGTGAGGGGGGTAACAGTGAGAGGGGTGACAGTGAGGGGGTGACAGTGAGGGGGGAAACACTGTCACCCCCCTCACTGTTAACCCCCTCACTGTCACCCACTCTCTGTTACTCCCCTCACTGTCACCCCTCAATGTCACCTCACTCACTCTCTCCCCCTCACTGTCACCCCCTCACTGTCACCCCTCTCACTGTTACCCCCCTCACTATCTCCCCTCTCACTGTCACCCCCTCACTGTTACCCCCTCACTGTAACCCCCTCACTCCTCACTGTTACCCCCTTACTGCCACACTCTCACTGTTACCCCCTCACTGTAACCCCCTCACTCTTAACACCCTCACTGTCACCCCACACTCTGTTACCCTCTCACTGTTACCCCCCTCACTGTCACCCCCCTCAATGTCACCCCCCTCAATGTCACCCCACTCACTGTTACCCCCTCACTCTTAACACCCTCACTGTCACCCCACTCTCTGTTACCCCCTCACTCTTAACACCCTCACTGTCACCCCACTCTCTGTTACCCTCTCACTGTTACCCCCCTCACTGTTACCCCCCTCACTGTTACCCCCTCACTGTTACCCTCACTGTCACCCTCAATGTTAACCCCCTCTCTGCCACCCCCTCACTGTTACCGCTCTCACTGTTACCCCCTCACTGCCACCCCCTCACTGTTACCACTCATACTGTTACCCCCTCACTGTTACCACCCTCACTGTTACCACCCTCACTGTTACCCCCTCACTGCCACCCCCTCACTGTTATCCCCCTCACTGTTACCGCTCTCACTGTTACCCCCTCACTGTTACCCCCTCACTGCCACTCCCTCACTGTTACCCCCTCACTGCCACTCCCTCACTGTTACCCCCTCACTGTCACCTCCCTCACTGTTACCCCCTCACTGTTGCCCACTCACTGTTACCCCCTCACTGTTACCCCCTCACTGTTATCCCCCTCACTGTCACCCCCCTCACTGTAAGCCCCCTCACTGTCTCCCCCTCACTGTCTCCCCCTCACTGTTACCCCCCACACCGTGACCCCCCACTGTTACCCCTCACTGTCTCCTCCTCACTGTTACCCCCCTCACTCTCACCCCCCTCACTGTTACCCCCCTCACTGTCTCCCCCTCACTGTCTCCCCCTCACTGTTACCCCCACACCGTGACCCCCCCACTTTTACCCCTCACTGTCACACCCTCACTGTTACCCCCTCACTGTCACCCCCTCACTGTCACCCCCTCACTGTCACCCCGTCACTGTTACTCCCTCAATGTCACCCCCTCACTGTCACCCCCTCACTGTCACCCCCTCACTGTCACCCCCTCACTGTTACTCCCTCACTGCCACCCCCTCACTGTTACCCCCTCACTGTTACCCCCCACACTGTCACCCCCCACACTGTCACCCCCACACTGTCACCCCCCACACTGTCACCCCCCACACTGACACCCCCTCACTGTCACCCCCTCGTTATCACCCCACTCACTGTCACTCCCTCACTGTCACCCCCCACACTGTCACCCCCCACACTGTCACCCCCACACTGTCACCCCCCACACTGACACCCCCTCACTGTCACCCCCTCACTATCACCCCACTCACTGTCACTCCCTCACTGTCACCTCCCTCACTGTCACCCCCTCACTGTCACCCCCTCACTGTAACCCCCCTCACTGTTATCCCCCTCACTGTCACCCCCCTCACTGTTATCCCCCTCACTGTCACCCACTCTCTGTTACTCCCCTCACTGTCACCCCTCAATGTTACCTCACTCACTCTCACCCCCTCACTGTCACCCCCTCACTGTCACCCCTCTCACTGTCACCCCCTCATTGTTACACCCCTCACTGTCACCCCTCTCACCCCCTCACTGTTACCCCCTCACTGTAACCCCCTCACTCTTAACACCCTCACTGTCACCCCACACTCTGTTACCCCCCTCACTGTCACCCCCCTCAATGTCACCCCCCTCAATGTCACCCCACTCACTGTTACCCGCTCACGCTTAACACCCTCACTGTCACCCCACTCTCTGTTACCCTCTCACTGTTACCCCCCTCACTGATACCCCCTCACTGTTACCCTCACTGTCACCCTCAATGTTAACCCCCTCACTGCCACCCCCTCACTGTTACCGCTCTCACTGTTACCCCCTCACTGTTACCAACCTCACTGTTACCCCCTCACTGCCACCCCCCTCACTGCCACCCCCCTCACTGTTACCACTCTCACTGTTACCCCCTCACTGTTACCCCCTCACTGTTACCACCCTCACTGTTACCCCCTCACTGTTACCCCCTCACTGTTACCCCTTCACTGTTACCACCCTCACTGTTACCCCCTCACTGCCACCCCCCTCACTGCCACTCCCCTCACTGTTACCCCCTCACTGTTACCCCTTCACTGTTACCCCCTCACTGTTACCCCCTCACTGCCACCCCCCTCACTGTTACCACCCTCACTGTTACCACCCTCACTGTTACCCCCTCACTGACACCCCCCACACTGCCACCCCCCTCACTGCCACCCCCCTCACTGTCACCCCCTCACTGTTACCACCCTCACTGTTACCACCCTCACTGATAGCCCCTCACTGTTACCCTCACTGTCACCCTCAATGTTAACCCCCTCACTGCCACCCCCTCACTGTTACCGCTCTCACTGTTACCCCCTCACTGTTACCACCCTCACTGTTACCCCCTCACTGCCACCCCCCTCACTGCCACCCCCTCACTGTTATCCCCCTCACTGTTAGCCCCCTCACTGCCCCCACCTCACTGCCACCACCTCACTGTTACCCTCCTCACTGTTACCCCCTCACTGTTACCCCCCTCACTGTCACCCCCCTCACTGTTACCCCCCTCACTGTTACCCCCTCACTGTTACCCCCCTCACTGTCACCCTCCTCACTGTTACCCCCCTCACTGTTACCCCCCTCATTGTTACCCCCTCACTGTTACCCCCCTCACTGCCACCCCCTCACTGTTACCCCCTCACTGTTACCCCCTCACTGTTACCCCCCTCACTGTCACCCCCCCTCACTGTTACCCCCTCACTGTTACCCCCTCACTGTTATCCCCCCTCACTGCCACCCCCCTCACTGTTACCCCCTCACTATTACCCCCTCACTGTTACCCCCTCACTGTTACCCCCTCACTGTCACCCTCCTCACTGTTACCCCCCCTCACTGTTACCCCCTCACTGTTACCCCCTCACTGTCACCCCCCTCACTGTTACCCCCCTCACTGCCACCCCCCTCATTGTTACCCCCTCACTGTTACCCCCCTCACTGCCACCCCCCTCACTGCCACCCCCCTCACTGTTACCCCCCTCACTGTTACCCCCTCACTGTTACCCCCCTCACTGTTACCCCCCTCACTGTTACTGCTCTCACTGCCACCCCCCTCACTGTTACCCCCTCACTGCCACCCCCCTCACTGTTACCCCCCTCACTGTTACCCCCCTCATTGTTACCCCCCCTCACTGTTACCCCCTCACTGTTACCCCCCTCATTGTTACCTCCTCACTGTTACTGCTCTCACTGCCACCCCCTCACTGTTACCCCCTCACTGTCACCCCCCTCACTGTTACCCCCTCACTGTTACCCCCTCATTGTTACCCCCCTCATTGTTACCCCCCTCACTGCCACCCCCCTCACTGTTACCCCCCTCACTGTTACCCCCTCACTGTTACCCCCCTCACTGTCACCCCCCTCACTGTTACCCCCCTCACTGTTACCCCCCTCACTGTCAACCCCCTCACTGTTACTCCTCTCACTGTTACCCCCCTCATTGTTACCTCCTCACTGTTACCCCCCTCACTGTTACCCCCCTCACTGTTACCCCCCTCACTGTCAACCCCCTCACTGTTACTCCTCTCACTGTTACCCCCCTCATTGTTACCTCCTCACTGTTACCCCCCTCACTGTTACCCCCCTCACTGTTACCCCCCCTCACTGTTACCCCCCTCACTGTTACCCCCCTCACTGTTACCCCCCTCACTGTTACCCCCCCTCACTGTTACCCCCCTCACTGTTACCCACCCTCACTGTTACCCCCCTCACTGTTACCCCCCTCACTGTTACCCCCTCACTGTTACCCCCCTCACTGTTACCCCCCCTCACTGTTACCCCCCCTCACTGTTACCCCCCCTCACTGTTACCCCCCTCACTGTTACCCCCCCTCACTGTTACCCCCCTCACTGTTACCCCCCTCACTGTTACCCCCCCTCACTGTTACCCCCCTCACTGTTACCCACCCTCACTGTTACCCCCTCACTGTTACCCCCCTCACTGTTACCCCCCCTCACTGTTACCCCCCCTCACTGTTACCCCCCCTCACTGTTACCCCCCTCACTGTTACCCCCCTCACTGTTACCCCCCCTCACAGTTACCCCCCCTCACATGTTTGATTTGTTCAAGTTCCAATTTGGCAGACCCAACCCTGGCAGCACGTTTGTCGCCATGTCCCCAGAGCCATTAGTGCAGTGATAATACCACGAGCCCAACTTCCTGTTCCAAGGTCTTGCTGCACAATGAGGGATTTCCCAGCGGGCTGAGGGCAGATCCCGAGGGCTGTGAACCAAAGGGGCTCAGACCGGCTGCTAGCAATTGAAATGCGCAGGGGGCAGGGGGATCACAGCTCTTCTGTGGCTCCAGCAACACTGGAAGAAGCCTCGCTTTTGTCAGTGTTTGAAGTCAGCTCTGAGTGGAATGAGCAGACGCGTATCTTGACAAATACCCAGCTCTCCAGGCTGGCTGGAGTCCTGCCTGAGACACCGTCAGTCCTGCCGTTCCCAGTTAGTCTGGCCAATCATATTCCGAGATTCCATCTGAACTCTGTGAACATTCATGGCTTGTCGGCGCCCATGAACGACTGGAGTGCTCTCCGGACAGGAATCTTAATTCTCAGCTCCTCTGCTGAGCGTCTTGATTTACTGGGACTGAGGTGAAAGAGAGTTTTCCTGTGGTCGAGTCTTCCTTCGCTGCGGTTTCCCAGCCACGCTGCTATTAAACAAAAACGAGGTGCTGGGAGGGGAAAGCCGGGGGGGGGGGGAGGGAGGGCGGGAGCTGGGTCACACGATAGCTCATTCTCCACGGCAACACCCGAACCAATCCGAGCTCACGTAATAGAAGTGGTTGCTCCCTTCGGGATTGGGCTTCCTTGTATCTGCTCTGAAATGGAGACCTGCTCACTTCCCTACTGCGAGGGATCACAGAATTGCCCTGCCACGGCAAATCACGTCTGTGTGCGTTTTCACTCAAGTTCCTCAGCCCCATGTCCCTCTGCCAGCTTAAATCGAGTCAGAGATGTACAGCATGGAAACAGGCCCTTCGGTCCAACCCGTCCATGCCGACCTGATATCCCAATCCAACCTAGTCCCACCTGCCAGCACCCGGCCCATATCCCTCCAAACCCTTCCTATTCATATACCCATCCAAATGCCTCATAAATGTTGCAATTGTACCGGCCTCCACCACTTCCTCTGGCAGCTCATTCCATACACGTACCACCCTCTGTGTGAAAATGTTGCCCCTGAGGTCTCTTTTATATCTTTCCCCTCTCACCCTAAACCTATGCCCCTCTAGTTCTGGACTCCCCAGCCCCAGGGAAAAGACTTTGTCTATTTACCTTATCCATGAACCTCATGATTTTATAAACCTCTATAAAGTCACCCCTCAGCCTCCGACGCTCCAGGGAAAGCAGCCCCAGCCTGTTCAGCCTCTCCCTGGAGCTCAAATCCTCCAACCCTGGCAACATCCTTGTAAATCTTTTCTAAACCCTTTCAAGTAACACAACATCATGGGGTGACAGTGGTTAGCACTGCTGCCTCACAGCACCAGGGTCCCAGGTTTGATTCCATTCTCAGGTGACTCGGTATTGCCTCCAGCTGCTGTGAAAGAAGCCAGCTTTATCCACACCTCCTGAACCTTTAATAAAATTGGCATATACAGACGCAGGTCACTCTGCACCTTCACCGCCTTTGGAATACTGCCCTGGATTTTACCACAGTCAGAGGGTCAGTGCTGAGGGAGTGCTGCACTGTCACAGGGTCAGTGCTGAGGGAGTGCCGCACTGTCACAGGTTCAGTGCTGAGGGAGGGCCACACTGTCGGAGGGTCAGTGCTGAGGGAGTGCTGCACTGTCGGAGGGTCAGTGCTGAGGGAGTGCCACACTGTCAGAGGGTCAGTGCTGAGGGAGTGCCACACTGTCAGAGGGTCAGTGCTGAGGGAGTGCCACACTGTCGGAGGGTCAGTACTGAGGGAATGCCACACTGTCAGAGGGTCAGTGCTGAGGGAATGCTGCACTGTCACAGGGTCAGTGCTGAGGGAGTGCTGCACTGTCGGAGGGTCAGTGCTGAGGGAGTGCCGCACTGTCAGAGGGTCAGTACTGAGGGAGTGCCACAGTGTTGGAGGGTCAGTACCGATGGAGCAGACTGAAGTGTACCTGGATGCTTAAGTGACTGTTTCCGCTGACATTTGCATCTATGAGTGAAGGCTGATTACTTGCTGTCAGTAAAGTCCCAAAACAAATGCCACCCGGTTATGGAAGCAGTGTTTACTATACCGTAACTCTGGCAGCTTCATTCATGTCAAAGCACAAAATGGACCAAATCCATTCGGCCATAATAGGCCATTCAGCCCATCAGGTCAGTACCCCCATTCAGTCATGGCTAATTGATCATTTGACTCACTAGGTGATGTGTGTCACTGGGTGATGTGTATCAGTGGGTGATGTGTATCAGTGGGTGATGTGTGTCAGTGGGTGATGTGTGTCACTGGGTGATGTGTGTCAGTGCGTGATGTGTATCAGTGGGTGATGTGTGTCTGTGGGTGATGTGTGTCACTGGGTGATGTGTGTCACTGGGTGATGTGTGTCAGTGGGTGATGTGTATCAGTGGGTGATCTGTGTCACTGGGTCATGTGTATCAGTGGGTGATGTGTGTCAGTGGGTGATGTGTGTCAGTGGGTGATGTGTGTCACTGGGTGATGTGTGTCACTGGGTGATGTGTGTCAGTGGGTGATGTGTATCAGTGGGTGATCTGTGTCACTGGGTCATGTGTATCAGTGGGTGATGTGTGTCAGTGGGTGATGTGTGTCTGTGGGTAATGTGTCTCACTGGGTGATGTGTGTCAGTGGGTGATGTGTATCAGTGGGTGATGTGTCTCAGTGGGTGATGTGTCTCAGTGGGTGATGTGTGCCAGTGGGTGATGTGTATCAGTGGGTGATGTGTGACACTAGGTGATGTGTGTCACTGGGTGATGTCTGTCAGTGGGTGATGTGTGTCAGTGGGTGATGTCTATCAGTGGGTGATGTGTCTCAGTGGGTGATGTGTGCCAGTGGGCGATGTGTGTCAGTGGGCGATGTGTGTCAGTGGGTGATGTGTCTCAGTGGGTGATGTGTGACACTAGGTGATGTGTGTCACTGGGTGATGTCTGTCAGTGGGTGATGTGTGTCAGTGGGTGATGTCTATCAGTGGGTGATGTGTCTCAGTGGGTGATGTGTGTCAGTGGGTGTTGTCTGTCAGTGGGTGATGTCTGTCAGTGGGTGATGTGTCTCACTGGGTGATGTGTGTCAGTGGGTGATGTGTGTCAGTGGGTGATGTGTCTCAGTGGGTGATGTGTGTCAGTGGGTGATGTGTGTCACTGGGTGATGTGTCTCAGTGGGTGATGTCTGTCAGTGGGTGATGTGTCTCACTGGGTGATGTGTGTCAGTGGGTGATGTGTGTCAGTGGGTGATGTGTCTCATTGGGTGATGTGTGTCAGTGGGTGATGTGTGTCAGTGGGTGATGTGTGTCAGTGGGTGTTGTCTGTCAGTGGGTGATGTCTGTCAGTGGGTGATGTGTCTCACTGGGTGATGTGTCTCACTGGGTGATGTGTGTCAGTGGGTGATGTGTCTCATTGGGTGATGTGTGTCAGTGGGTGATGTGTGTCACTGGGTGATGTGTGTCAGTGGGTGATGTGTGTCAGTGGGTGGTGTGTGTCAGTGGGTGATGTGTGTCACTGGGTGATGTGTCTCAGTGGGTGATGTGTGTCAGTGGGTGATGTGTGTCACTGGGTGATGTGTCTCAGTGGGTGATGTGTCTCAGTGGGTGATGTGTGTCACTGGGTGATGTGTGTCAGTGGGTGATGTGTGTCACTGGGTGATGTGTCTCAGTGGGTGATGTGTGTCACTGGGTGATGTGTCTCAGTGGGTGATGTGTGTCAGTGGGTGATGTGTCTCAGTGGGTGATGTGTGTCACTGGGTGATGTGTCTCAGTGGGTGATGTGTGTCAGTGAGTGATGTGTGTCACTGGGTGATGTGTGTCACTGGGTGATTTGTCTCAGTGGGTGATGTGTCTCAGTGGGTGATGTGTGTCACTGGGTGATGTGTGTCAGTGGGTGATGTGCCTCAGTGGGTGATGTGTCTCAGTGGGTGATGTGTCTCAGTGGGTGATGTGTGTCAGTGGGTGATGTGCCTCAGTGGGTGATGTGTGTCAGTGGGCGATCTGTGTCACGGGGTGATGTGTATCAGTGGGTGATGTGTGTCAGTGGGTGATGTGTGTCACTGGGTGATGTGTCTTAGTGGGTGATGTGTCTCACTGGGTGATGTGTATCAGTGGGTGATGTGTGTCACTGGGTAATGTGTCTCAGTGGGTGATGTGAGACTGGGTGAGGTGTCTCAGTGGGTGATGTGTGTCAGTGGGTGATTTGTGTCAGTGGGTGATGTGTCTCAGTGGGTGATGTGTGTCACTGGGTGATGTGTCTCAGTGGGTGATGTGTGTCAGTGGGTGATGTGTATCAGTGGGTGATGTGTGTCAATGGGTGATGTGTGTCACTGGGTGATGTGTCTCACTGGGTGATGTGTGTCAGTGGGTGATGTGTCTCAGTGGGTGATGTGTGTCACTGGGTGATGTGTCTCAGTGGGTGATGTGTGTCAATGGGTGATGTGTGTCACTGGGTGATGTGTCTCAGTGGGTGATGTGTGTCACTGGGTGATGTGTCTCAGTGGGTGATGTGTGTCAATGGGTGATGTGTGTCACTGGGTGATGTGTCTCACTGGGTGATGTGTGTCAGTGGGTGATGTGTCTCACTGGGTGATGTGTGTCACTGAGTAATTTGTGTCACTGGGTGATGTGTGTCATTGGGTGATGTGTGTCAGTGGATGATGTGTGTCATTGGGTGATGTGTCTCAGTGGGTGATGTGTGTCACTGGGTGATCTGTGTCAGTGGGTAATGTGTGTCAGTGGGTGAGGTGTGTCAGTGGGTGATGTGTGTCAGTGGGTAATGTGTGTCACTGGGTGATGTGTGTCACTGGGTGATGTGTCTCCGTGGGTGATGTGTGTCACTGGGTGAGGTGTGTCAGTGGGTGATCTGTGTCACTGGGTGATGTGTATCAGTGGGTAATGTGTGTCACTGGGTGATGTGTCTCAGTGGGTGATGTGTGTCAATGGGTGATGTGTCTCAGTGGGTGATGTGTGTCAATGGGTGATGTGTGTCACTGGGTGATGTGTGTCAGTGGGTGATGTGTCTCACTGGGTGATGTGTGTCACTGAGTGATTTGTGTCACTGGGTGATGTGTGTCATTGGGTGATATGGGCCAGTGGATGATGTGTGTCATTGGGTGATGTGTCTCATTGGGTGATATGTGCCAGTGGGTGATGTGTGTCACTGGGTGATCTGTGTCACTGGGTGATGCGTGTCAGTGGGTGGTGAGTGTCAGAGGGTGATGTGTGTCACTGGGTGATGTGTCTCCATGGGTGATGTGTGTCACTGGGTGATGTGTGTCAGTGGGTAATGTGTGTCAGTGGGTGATGTGTGTCACTGGGTGATGTGTGTCACTGGGTGAGGTGTGTCAGTGGGTGATCTGTGTCACTGGGTGATGTGTCTCAGTGGGTGATGTGTGTCAGTGGGTGATCAGTGTCACTGGGTGATGTGTGTCACTGGGTGATGTGTATCAGTGGGTGATGTGTATCAGTGGGTGATGTGTGTCACTGGGTGATCTGTGTCACTGGGTGATGTGTGTCAGTGGGTGATGTGTGTCAGTGGGCGATCTGTGTCACTGGGTGATGTGTATCAGTGGTTGATGTGTGTCAGTGGGTGATCTGTGTCACTGGGTGATGTGTGTCAGTGGGTATTGTGTATCAGTGGGTGATGTGTGTCACTGGCTGATCTGTGTCACTGGGTGATGTGTGTCAGTGGGCGATCTGTGTCACTGGGTGATGTGTGTCAGTGGGTGATGTGTCTCAGTGGGTGATGTGTGTCAGTGCGTGATGTGTATCAGTGGGTGATGTGTGTCACTGGGTGATGTGTGTCAGTGGGTGATGTGTATCAGTGGGTGATGTGTATCAGTGGGTGATCTGTGTCACTGGGTCATGTGTATCAGTGGGTGATGTGTGTCAGTGGGTAATGTGTGTCTGTGGGTGATGTGTCTCAGTGGGTGATGTGTCTCAGTGGGTGATGTGTCTCAGTGGGTGATGTGTGCCAGTGGGTGATGTGTATCAGTGGGTGATGTGTCTCAGTGGGTGATGTGTGCCAGTGGGTGATGTGTGTCAGTGGGTGATGTGTCTCAGTGGGTGATGTGTCTCAGTGGGTGCTGTGTGTCACTAGGTGATGTGTGTCACTGGGTGATGTCTGTCAGTGGGTGATGTGTGTCAGTGGGTGATGTGTATCAGTGGGTGATGTGTGTCAGTGGGTGATCTGTGTCACTGGGTGATGTGTGTCAGTGGTTGATGTGTATCAGTGGGTGATGTGTCTCACTGGGTGATGTGTCTCACTGGGTGGTGTGTGTCACTGGGTGATGTGTCTCACTGGGTGATGTGTCTCACTGGGTGGTGTGTGTCAGTGGGTGATGTGTCTCAGTGGGTGATGTGTCTCAGTGGGAGATGTGTGTCACTGGGTGATGGGTGTCACTGGGTGATGTGTCTCATTGGGTGATGTGTGTCAGTGGGTGATGTGCCTCAGTGGGTGATGTGTGTCAGTGGGCGATCTGTGTCACTGGGTGATGTGTATCAGTGGGTGATGTGTGTCAGTGGGCGATCTGTGTCACTGGGTGATGTGTCTCATTGGGTGATGTGTGTCAGTGAGTCATGTGTCTCAGTGGGTGATGTGTGTCACTGGGTGATGTGTCTCAGTGGGTGGTGTGTGTTACTGGGTGATGTGTCTCAGTGGGTGGTGTGTGTCAGTGGGTGATGTGTCTCAGTGGGTGATGTGTGTCAGTGGGTGATGTGTCTCAGTGGGTGATGTGTCTCAGTGGGTGATGTGTCAGTGGGTGATGTGTCTCACTGGTGATGTGTCTCAGTGGGTGATGTGTGTCAGTGGGTGATGTGTATCAGTGGGTGATGTGTGTCACTGGGTGATGTGTCTCAGTGGGTGGTGTGTGTCAGTGGGTGATGTGTGTCAGTGGGTGATGTGTGTCACTGGGTGATGTGTGTCAGTGGGTGATGTGTGTCACTGGGTGATGTGTATCAGTGGGTGATGTGTGTCAGTGGGTGATGTGTGTCACTGGGTGATGTGTCTCAGTGGGTGATGTGTATCAGTGGGTGATGTGTGTCAGTGGGTGATGTGTGTCAGTGGGTGATGTGTCTCAGTGGGTGATGTGTCAGTGGGTGATGTGTCTCACTGGTGATGTGTCTCAGTGGGTGATGTGTGTCACTGGGTGATGTGTGTCAGTGGGTGATGTGTGTCAGTGGGTGATGTGTCTCAGTGGGTGATGTGTCAGTGGGTGATGTGTCTCACTGGTGATGTGTCTCAGTGGGAGATGTGTGTCACTGGGTGATGTTGGTCAGTGGGTGATGTGTATCAGTGGGTGATGTGTGTCACTGGGTGATGTGTCTCAGTGGGTGGTGTGTGTCAGTGGGTGATGTGTGTCACTGGGTGATGTGTGTCACTGGGTGATGTGTGTCAGTGGGTGATGTGTGTCACTGGGTGATGTGTATCAGTGGGTGATGTGTGTCAGTGGGTGATGTGTGTCACTGGGTGATGTGTCTCACTGGGTGATGTGTCTCAGTGGGTGATGTGTCTCACTGGTGATGTGTCTCAGTGGGTGATGTGTGTCACTGGGTGATGTGTATCAGTGGGTGATGTGTGTCACTGGGTGATGTGTCTCAGTGGGTGGTGTGTGTCAGTGGGTGATGTGTGTCACTGGGTGATGTGTGTCCCTGGGTGATGTGTATCAGTGGGTGATGTGTGTCAGTGGGTGATCTGTGTCACTGGGTGATGTGTCTCATTGGGTGATGTGTGTCAGTGAGTCATGTGTCTCAGTGGGTGATGTGTGTCACTTGGTGATGTGTCTCAGTGGGTGGTGTGTGTCAGTGGGTGATGTGTGTCACTGGGTGATGTGTCTCAGTGGGTGATGTGTGTTACTGGGTGATGTGTCTCAGTGGGTGGTGTGTGTCAGTGGGTGATGTGTGTCAGTGGGTGATGTGTCTCAGTGGGAGATGTGTGTCAGTGGGTGATGTGTCTCAGTGGGTGATGTGTCTCAGTGGGTGATGTGTCAGTGGGTGATGTGTCTCACTGGTGATGTGTCTCAGTGGGTGATGTGTGTCAGTGGGTGATGTGTATCAGTGGGTGATGTGTGTCACTGGGTGATGTGTCTCAGTGGGTGGTGTGTGTCAGTGGGTGATGTGTGTCACTGGGTGATGTGTGTCAGTGGGTGATCTGTGTCACTGGGTGATGTGTATCAGTGGGTGATGTGTGTCAGTGGGTGATGTGTGTCACTGGGTGATGTGTCTCAGTGGGTGATGTGTCAGTGGGTGATGTGTCTCACTGGTGATGTGTCTCAGTGGGTGATGTGTGTCACTGGGTGATGTGTATCAATGGGTGATGTGTGTCACTGGGTGATGTGTCTCAGTGGGTGATGTGTATCAGTGGGTGATGTGTGTCACTGGGTGATGTGTGTCAGTGGGTGATGTGTCAGTGGGTGATGTGTCTCACTGGGTGATGTGTGTCACTGGGTGATGTGTGTCACTGGGTGATGTGTGTCATTGGGTGATATGTGCCAGTGGATGATGTGTGTCATTGGGTGATGTGTCTCAGTGGGTGATATGTGCCAGTGGGTGATGTGTGTCACTGGGTGATCTGTGTCACTGGGTGATGCGTGTCAGTGGGTGGTGAGTGTCAGAGGGTGATGTGTGTCAGTGGGTGATGTGTGGCAGTGGGTAATGTGTGTCAGTGGGTGATGTGTGTCAGTGGGTGATGTGTGTCAGTGGGCGATCCGTGTCACTGGGTGATGTGTATCAGTGGGTGATGTGTGTCAGTGGGTGATGTGTATCAGTGGGTGATCTGTGTCACTGGGTCATCTGTGTCACTGGGTGATGTGTGTCAGTGAGCAATCTGTGTCACTGCGTGATGTGTATCAGTGGGTGATGTGTGTCAGTGGGTGGTGTGTGTCACTGGGTGATGTGTGTCACTGGGTGATGTGTCTCACTGGGTGGTGTGTGTCAGTGGGTGATGTGTCTCAGTTGGTGATGTGTCTCAGTGGGTGATGTGTCTCTGTGGGAGATGTGTGTCACTGGGTGATGTGTGTCAGTGGGTGATCTGTATCAGTGGGTGATGTGTGTCAGTGGGTGATGTGTCTCACTGGGTGATGTGTCTCAGTGGGAGATGTGTGTCACTGGGTGATGTGTGTCAGTGGGCGATCTGTGTCACTGGGTGATGTGTATCAGTGGGTGATGTGTGTCAGTGGGTGATCTGTGTCAGTGGGTGATGTGTGTCAGTGGGTGATCTGTGTCACTGGGTGATGTGTCTCAGTGGGTGATCTGTGTCACTGGGTGATGTGTGTCAGTGGGTGATGTGCCTCAGTGGGTGATGTGTGTCACTGAGTGATGTGTGCCAGTGGGTGATGTGTCTCAGTGGGTGATGTGTGTCACTGGGTGATGTGTCTCAGTGGGTGGTGTGTGTCAGTGGGTGATGTGTCTCAGTGGGTGATGTGTGTCACTGGGTGATGTGTGTCAGTGGGTGGTGTGTGTCAGTGGGTGATGTGTGTCACTGGGTGATGTGTCTCACTGGGTGATGTGTGTCAGTGGGTGATGTGTCAGTGGGTGATGTGTCTCACTGGGTGATGTGTGTCAGTGGGTGATGTGTGTCACTGGGTGATGTGTGTCATTGGGTGATATGTGCCAGTGGATGATGTGTGTCATTGGGTGATGTGTCTCAGTGGGTGATATGTGCCAGTGGGTGATGTGTGTCACTGGGTGATCTGTGTCACTGGGTGATGCGTGTCAGTGGGTGGTGAGTGTCAGAGGGTGATGTGTGTCACTGGGTGATGTGTCTCAGTGGGTGATGTGTGTCAATGGTGATGTGTCTCATTGGGTGATGTGTGTCAGTGGGTGATGTGCCTCAGTGGGTGATGTGTGTCAGTGGGTGATCTGTGTCACTGGGTGATGTGTATCAGTGGGTGATGTGTGTCAGTGGGTGATCTGTGTCACTGGGTGATGTGTCTCATTGGGTGATGTGTGTCAGTGGGTCATGTGTGTCAGTGGGTGATGTGTGTCACTGGGTGATGTGTCTCAGTGGGTGATGTGTGTCAATGTGTGATGTGTGTCACAGGGTGATGTGTCTCAGTGGGTGATGTGTGTTACTGGGTGATGTGTCTCAGTGGGTGGTGTGTGTCACTGGGTGATGTGTGTCAGTGGGTGATGTGTCTCAGTGGGTGATGTGTGTCAATGTGTGATGTGTGTCACAGGGTGATGTGTCTCAGTGGGTGATGTGTGTTACTGGGTGATGTGTCTCAGTGGGTGGTGTGTGTCACTGGGTGATGTGTGTCAGTGGGTGATGTGTCTCAGTGGGTGATGTGTGTCACTGGGTGATGTGTGTCAGTGGGTGATGTGTCTCAGTGGGTGATGTGTGTCACTGGGTGATGTGTATCAGTGGGTGATGTGTGTCAGTGGGTGATCTGTGTCACTGGGTGATGTGTGTCAGTGGGCGATCTGTGTCACTGGGTGATGCGTATCAGTGGGTGATGTGTGTCAGTGGGTGAAGTGTATCAGTGGGTGATGTGTGTCAGTGGGTGATGTGTGTCAGTGGGTGATGTGTGTCACTGGGTGATGTGTGTCAGTGAGTGAAGTGTATCAGTGGGTGATGTGTCTCATTGGGTGATGTGTGTCAGTGGGTGATGTGTGTCACTGGGTGATGTGTGTCAGTGGGTGATGTGTCAGTGGGTGATGTGTGTCAGTGGGTGATGTGTGTCAGTGGGTGATGTGTGTCACTGGGTGATGTGTGTCAGTGGGTGATGTGTATCAGTGGGTGATGTGTGTCACTGGGTGATGTGTGTCAGTGGGTGATGTGTATCAGTGGGTGATGTGTATCACTGGGTGATGTGTCTCAGTGGGAGATGTGTGTCAGTGGGTGATGTGTGTCAGTGGGTGATCTGTATCAGTGGGTGATGTGTGTCAGTGGGTGATCTGTGTCACTGGGTGATGTGTATCAGTGGGTGATGTGTGTCAGTGGGTGATCTGTGTCACTGGGTGATGTGTGTCAGTGGGTGATGTGTGTCAGTGGGTGATGTGTGTCACTGGGTGATGTGTGTCAGTGGGTGATGTGTATCAGTGGGTGATGTGTGTCACTGGGTGATGTGTGTCAGTGGGTGATGTGTATCAGTGGGTGATGTGTGTCACTGGGTGATGTGTGTCAGTGGGTGATGTGTCTCAGTGGGTGATGTGTGTCACTGGGTGATGTGTATCAGTGGGCGATCTGTGTCACTGGGTGATGCGTATCAGTGGGTGATGTGTGTCAGTGGGTGAAGTGTATCAGTGGGTGATGTGTGTCAGTGGGTGATGTGTGTCAGTGGGTGATGTGTGTCACTGGGTGATGTGTGTCAGTGAGTGAAGTGTATCAGTGGGTGATGTGTCTCATTGGGTGATGTGTGTCAGTGGGTGATGTGTGTCACTGGGTGATGTGTGTCACTGGGTGATGTGTGTCAGTGAGTGAAGTGTATCAGTGGGTGATGTGTCTCATTGGGTGATGTGTGTCAGTGGGTGATGTGTGTCACTGGGTGATGTGTGTCAGTGGGTGATGTGTCAGTGGGTGATGTGTGTCAGTGGGTGATGTGTGTCAGTGGGTGATGTGTGTCACTGGGTGATGTGTGTCAGTGGGTGATGTGTATCAGTGGGTGATGTGTGTCACTGGGTGATGTGTGTCAGTGGGTGATGTGTATCAGTGGGTGATGTGTATCACTGGGTGATGTGTCTCAGTGGGAGATGTGTGTCAGTGGGTGATGTGTGTCAGTGGGTGATCTGTATCAGTGGGTGATGTGTGTCAGTGGGTGATGTGTCTCACTGGGTGATGTGTCTCAGTGGGCGATCTGTGTCACTGGGTGATGTGTATCAGTGGGTGATGTGTGTCAGTGGGTGATGTGTGTCAGTGTGATCTGTGTCACTGGGTGATGTGTCTCAGTGGGTCATCTGTGTCACTGGGTCATGTGTGTCAGTGGGTGATGTGCCTCACTGGGTGATGTGTGTCACTGGGTGATGTGTGGCAGTGGTTGATGAGTCTCACTGGGTGATGTGCCTCACTGGGTGATGTGTGTCACTGGGTCATGTGTGTCAGTGGGTGATGTGCCTCACTGGGTGATGTGTGTCACTGGGTGATGTGTGTCAGTGGTTGATGAGTCTCACTGGGTGATGTGTCTCAGTGGGTGATGTGTCTCAGTGGGTGATGTGTCTCAGTGGGTGATGTGTGTCAGTGGGTGATGTGTGTCAGTGGGTGATGTGTCTCAGTGGGTGATGTGTCTCAGTGGGTGATGTGTGTCAGTGGGTGATGTGCCTCACTGGGTGATATGTGTCACTGGGTGATGTGTGTCAGTGGGTGATGTGCCTCACTGGGTGATATGTGTCACTGGGTGATGTGTGTCACTGGGTGATGTGTCTCAGTGGGTGATGTGTCTCAGTGGGTGATGTGTGTCAGTGGGTGATGTGCCTCACTGGGTGATGTGTGTCACTGGGTGATGTGTGGCAGTGGTTGATGAGTCTCAGTGGGTGATGTGTCTCAGTGGGTGATGTGTCTCAGTGGGTGATGTGTGTCAGTGGGTGATGTGTCTCAGTGGGTGATGTGTGTCAGTGGGTGATGTGTATCCGCGGGTGATGTGTCTCACTGGGTGATGTGTATCACTGGGTGATGTGTGTCACTGGGTGATGTGTGTCACTGGGTGATGTGTCTCACTGGGTGGTGTGTGTCAGTGGGTGATGTGTGTCACTGGGTGATGTGTCTCAGTGGGTGGTGTGTGTCAGTGGGAGATGTGTGTCAGTGGGTGATCTGTCTCAGTGGGTGATGTGTGTCACTGGGTGATGTGTATCACTGGGTGATGTGTCTCACTGGGTGGTGTGTGTCAGTGGGTGATGTGTCTCAGTGGGTGATGTGTCTCAGTGGGAGATGTGTGTCACTGGGTGATGTGTCTCAGTGGGTGATGTGTGTCACTCTGTTATTTGTGTCAGTGGGTGATGTGTCTCAGTGGGTGATGTGTGTCAGTGGGTGATGTGTGTCAGTGGGTGATGTGTGTCAGTGGGTGATCTGTATCAGTGGGTGATGTGTGTCAGTGGGTGATGTGTGTCAGTGGGTGATGTGTGTCAGTGGGTGATGTGTCTCAGTGGGTGGTGTGTGTCACTGGGTGATGTGTCTCAGTGGGTGATGTGTGTCACTCTGTTATGTTTGTCAGCGGGTGATGTGTGTCTGTGTGTCCGTCAGTCTGTGGAATAATTGACTCTGGAAGGTTACGGTGTTTACACATGGAGTTAGTTAGCAGATTTTAGATCAACAAGGGAATCAGTGGCTCTGCTGGCGCATTTGGGGAAAGGGATCCCCGGTACAACCACTTGAGCGATAGTCTGATTGAATGGAGGTCTGTGACCAGTGATGTTCCGCAGAGTTCGGTGTGGGGTCCACTATTGGTTGTCATTTATGTAAACGGTTTGGATGAAAATTTAGTTGGAATGGCTTGTACGTTTGCAGATGACACCAAAATTTGTGATAGAGTGGACAATTCCTCACAGGACAAGGAATCTTGATCAGTGGGGTGGCAGATCGATTCGGATTTGGATAAATGCGAGTTATGGCATTTTGATAAATTACACGAGTTCATGGCAGGGGCTTGGGTAGTGTTGTTGAACAGAGAGATCTTGGTGTTCACGTACATAATTCTTTGAAAGTGGCATGGTGGGAAGACAGGGTGTTTAAGAAGGCCTTCAGCACATTACACAGACCATTGAGTTCTTGGAGTTGGGACGTCACATTGAGAGGATGTTGGTGAGGCCACTTTTGGAGTACTTTGTATAATTCTGGTTGCCCTGTTCTCGGAAGGATTTTATTGAATTGGAGAGGGTTCAGAAAAGATGTTGCCTTGAGTGGACGATTTGAGCTACAATGAGAGGCTAAATAGACTGGGTCCTTTTTCAATGGAACGTAATAGGTTGAGGGGTGACCTTATAGATAGGGTGAAAAGCAAGTTTCTTTGTGCTAGGCTGGGTGGAGTTCAAACCTGGAGGGCATATTTTCAAGGTGAGAGGGGAAGGATTTGACAGGGGACCTGAGAGGCAACGTTTTCACCCAGAGAGTGGGTCAATAGATCTGCCAGAGGAAGTGGTGGATGCAGGTACAATTACAACATTTAAAAGACATTTGGAAAGGTACATAGCTAGGAGAGTTTTAGAGGGATATGGGCAGTACACATGCAAGTGAGCATAGTTTAGTTTGGGAGACATGGTCATCATGGACTGATTAGACCAAAGGGCCTATTTCCGTGCTGTATGATTCTGTAATCACAGAGCGGGCGAGCCTGACTGAATGGCACACAATTCAGTTTTACTTCAGTAGTGAGTCACTGTGCGGACACCTTGCTGTTCAATCAAACACAGGAGTCTAATTAAGCCCAATCTGACAGCAAATAGATAAACGAGCACTGCATCAGTCACTGGGAGACAGGCAGATGTGGAATCTCGTCCCACGGCTGTTACAGATTGTAGCTGACAGACGACAGAAACACTGGAGGCACAAGGAGATGATCTTATTCCCACGAGTGGCTAAGATGGGGAAAGAGTTGCCTGAGAGAGCGAAGAGAGAGGCAGGTTCACTCGAGGCTTCTCATGCCTTTAGACAGGACATATAGGCAGGGTTACCAGGAAGGGTCACTGTGTACATTGGTCAGTTTGACAGCAGCCAATGGCATGATGGGAAACTAGCTTTCGTTAGCAATGTATCGATTTGTTGGGGCACTTAAGGTGATTTATTTCAGGTCACTATGAAGGGGTGAAAGGGCTGGGAGACAGAAACTCCGACAGTGCGGCACTTCCTCAGCACTGACCCTCCGACAGTGTGGCACCCCCTCAGTACTGACCCTCCGACAGTGCGGCGCTCCTTCAGCACTGACCATCCGACAGTGCGGCGCTCCCTCAGTACTGACCCTCCGACAATGCCGCACTCCCTCAGTACTGACCCTCCGACAATGCCGCACTCCCTCAGTATTGACCCACTGACAGTGCGGCACTCCCTCAGTACTGACCCTCCGACAATGCCGCACTCCCTCAGTACTGACCCTCCGACAGTGCGGCACTCCCTCAGTACTGACCCTCCGACAGTGCGGCACTCCCTCAGCACTGACCTTCCAAGAGTGGGAGTGCCGCACAGTCAGAGGGTCAGTACTGAGGGAGTGCCACACTGTCGGAGGGTCAGTGCTGAGGGAGTGCCACACTGTTGGAGGGTCAGTACTGAGGGAGTGCCACACTGTCGGAGGGTCAGTGCTGAGGGAGTGCCACACTGTCGGAGGGTCAGTGCTGAGGGAGTGCCACACTGTTGGAGGGTCAGTGCTGAGGGAGTGCCGTACTGTCAGAGGGTCAGTGCTGAGGGAGTGCCGCACTGTCGGAGGGTCAGTACTGAGGGAGTGCCACACTGTCGGAGGGTCAGTGCTGAGGGAGTGCCGCACTGTCAGAGGGTCAGTACTGAGGGAGTGCCACACTGTCGGAGGGTCAGTGCTGAGGGAGTGCCACACTGTTGGAGGGTCAGTGCTGAGGGAGTGCCACACTGTTGGAGGGTCAGTACTGAGGGAGTGCCACACTGTTGGAGGGTCAGTACTGAGGGAGTGCCACACTGTTGGAGGGTCAGTGCTGAGGGAGCGCCGCACTGTCGGAGGGTCAGTACTGAGGGAGTGCCGCACTGTCGGAGGGTCAGTACTGAGGGGGTGCCACACTGTCAGAGGGTCAGTACTGAGGAAGCGCTGCACGGTTGGAGGATCAGTACTGAGGGAGTGCCGCCCTATTGGAGGGTCAGTACTGAGGGAGTGCCGCACTGTTGGAGGGTCATTACTGAGGGAGCGCCGCACTGTTGGAGTTCTTTGATCCATTAGGGAGTCTTGATTACGACGTGTTGTCACGAAAGTGAAAAGGCAGATCCAACTGCCGGGCCGAGCATATTCCTGCCGCTATTTCCTGCGTTCTTGTGAGGTATAATGCGTCGCTTCAGAAGTGGGTCCTTCACAAAGATTCAGCAATCTCACTTGCGACATTTCATGGCCACATGAGGAGCGCATTCCATCGAAGCGCACTGACCCTTTGCTCATTCGTACTGTCGGTAACACATTCTGCTGAGCTTGTTACTTAAAACCGTTAAGAATGACACACTGTCGACAAATCCCAGTGAGGAAGATAGATTCTGGGAAGTGGTAAAAACCAACCAGGGATAACTGGGTGCGTTGCGGAGAGCATGAAGTACAATTTGGTTTTGCTTCAGATTTGTGTCGAAAGATTTTTGAATTGAACCAAAAAAAAAAATCAAAGGTTAGATGACTGGAAAAGTTTTAAAAGAAGGCAAAAGAGCTGCAATGAAGAGGGCAGAGAATAAACGTTTGAGGGTAAACCAGCTTGTAATATCAAACTGGACGGCAAGAACCTCTTTTGTTGCGTAAAAGGGGAGAGTAGCAAAAACCAACATAGGGTCCGTGGGGTGTAAGACTGAGAAAATAATCCCGGGCAACTCAGAAATGATGGAGGGGTCGAACGGCTACACCGCATTGACTTCACGATGGAAGGCACGAATAACATTTCAAAACGCTAAGTCATCAAGAGCGGTGGAAAGAAATAGGGTTTGTGTCAGAAGAGAGAAAATGCTAAGGTAATAATGGGCTAAAATGGCTGAGGATGCATCCTGGGATATTAAAGTCGTGGCTACAGAGGTGGTACAGGTAGACAATCCTTTATCCGAAATCGTCGGGACCAGGTGTTTTTCGGAATCTGGAATTTTTCAAATTTCTGAACAAGTGACAGTTCGATGGCAAAATTTTTTAAAATCTCACCAGAGGAACAGACTTATTAGGTAAAAACAGGCCTTGAGAGAGAATCTAGGCCTACCTGGGCTGGGCCATATCCCTTCTCCCCCACGTCGCATCTGAGTGACACGCGTCAAGTGGGTGCCGACTTGGGTTCCCTGTTTGCACGCCAAACAACCTTGTTCGTGAGAAAAAAACAACTGAACAAAAAAAATCCTTCAGATTTTGGAGCTTTTCAGATTTTGGAACTTGGGATAAAGGATGGTCTACCTGTAATCTTTCAGGAGTCCTTAGAGTAGAATCCTACTGGTAATCGAGAGACGTGGACCATAATCCAATGTGTGGGAGGATTAGATGAGGTGGTCAATTCCTCTCGGTCATCTTGCGCAATACCCCTATACTGATCAAGTACTTTGGCAAGACTTTCACTTGGCCGTGGCAGGTTTCCGATTGACGGCCTGAATCGGTTGTTCACCAAGCCATGCCAACTTACTGACCGTGCCATGTAGCCCAGCGCACTGGGAAAACCCAACATGGGCATCAGGGCGTGTAGCTGTCTGCTAACTCCACACGGCCACCATGCTGCCTGGGCCCAAACCGCAGAGCAGGGCGCCACCCACCGGGTACCACCCCCCCCCAACACGGCCAATCACCACAGCCGCTGGCATTCCACCCCTCAGGGGCCAATCTCCACTCTCCGGGCCTGTGAGAGGCCGGGCTGTTCAATATGTTCAACGCCCAGGCAGGGAATGGAAGGGGAAATGGAGGATCACGGGGAAAATGGCGGGAGAGTGGAGTTGAGGATGATCAGACTGGCAGCAATCTCAGTTGAATGGCGGAGCAGTTTCGACGGGCTGAGTGGCCTACTTCTGTACTTCTGGCCTATTTTTGTTTTTGGCCTGTGTATAGGTCGATGCACTGGGTTGCAGGCCATCCTCTGTCACCTGTGGTAACGTGTCAAGTTGAACCTGCTGCCCTGTCGGTCTGTTTCGAGAGGCCTCAGGTGGGTCAGTTGGAACTGCCCAGCTTTCTCTTCGCTTTATTCACTCGAGAGGGATGTGTGTAACCGGCTGGGCCCAGCGATTATCGCCCCCTCCCTGCTTGCCCCCTTGAGAAGGTGGCAGTGACTGGCCACGGTCCGTGTGCTGTGAGTGGACTCCATAGTGATCAATACAACGGCACAACTTGCTAGGCCCTTTCAGAGGGAGTCACATGTAGGCCAGACCAAGTGAGTTTGGCAGATTTCCTTCGCTGAAGGATTTTCTTCTTCCCCTGACAATCAATGTTTCATGGTCACTGGTGGATTGTTAACTCCAGGTTTTTGAAAAAAAAAGTCAAATTCACATTCTGCCACAGCAGGATTCGAACCCAGGTCCCCAGAGCATTCACTGAGTTTCCGGGATAAATAATACCACTGGACCAATCGGCTCCATTTTGGCCCCTGGGTCCTCTCTAGTCGAGGTAGACAGTACAGGTCCAGATGGGCCCAGTGCGCTTGGTTGCGTTGCCCAAGGTAATTTCTTTTGAAGCCAGAAGCTGTGTGTTTGAATCCAATTTTGGGGCTTGATGGTCATAGGAAGGTGCGTTCGAAAGAAGCAGTCAGACATATCAATTATTTAGACAAATATACAATCGTGGCAATTAAGGATGGTTCATTAATTCCAGACACGCTTAACGTCGTGGTTTCGTTAAGAGTTGTCAAGGATTGCTTGCTGCTGTCTGGTTGAAGTGTTGAAGGGTCTAAGTGCAGGAAGGCTGTTCCCGAAGACCAGGGAGTCATGGAGACATCGAGGCCTACAGCATGGAAACTGGTCCTTTGGCCCAAGCCGGTGGGACCATACCCCAAAAAGGGTCAACTTTGCTCGAACAGCCTTGTTGACAGACTGCGAACACGTCGGTAAAAACGTCTGGGCCGAGCTTTGGCCAAAGCCGTCCTTCAAAGGGGAATCAAAGATGGCGGCCGATTGGCACGCCCGTCGTCCTGCGGTCTTTCTTTGTGCCTCTTTTTTTTTGCGTCATTCTGTAACCTCTCTCCCTTCTCCCTTCGCAGGCGAGCCCCCGGCAGGCTTCCGTGAGATTCTCCTGAGGGAAGGCCCGGAACGCTTTGCGAAGGCCATCAGGAACCACAAGGGCCTGCTGCTGATGGACACCACCTTCCGGGACGCCCACCAGTCGCTGCTCGCCACCCGGGTTCGCACTCATGACCTGAAGAACATCTCGCCCTTCGTGGCCCACCGTTTCAGCCCGCTGTTCAGCATTGAGAACTGGGGAGGTAAGGCGTCACCTCTCCCAGCTTCTCCTTCCCTTTCCCCACGCCCCCCCCCCTCCCCACCTGCCCTGGTTAGCGATCGAAAGGATCCCCGACGTGAGACAGGATCGTAAGGCACAGGAGCAGAAGGAGGCCTTTCAGCCTCTGATTGTGGTATCAAAATCCTCTCAGACCTTTGTCAATCGAAAATCTGTTGAACCCAACCTTGAATTAATTGACTGATCCAGGCTGTCTAGGAAGGATAATCCCCAAAATGAGAGCACAGCTGAGAGAATGAATTCCTCCCCATCTCAGTCTTGAATTGGAGATGTGTTTTTAAACACTGCCTCCTCGTTCTGGATTCCTCAGCACGTGGTTAGCTCCGCTCCCCGTCGAAGCCACGCAGAATTTTATTCACACTGCAATAAGATCAGCTCTCATTCTTTTACAGCCTTTTATATGGAGTTTTAATGAGGAATTCAGTCATAGCCACCTCTGAAGGTCTTCTCTGGCCCTGAACACTGTGTAGAGTCATGCAGCACAGAGACAGGCCATTCTGCCCAACTTATCCTGAACTGAACCCGTTTCGTCCATATTCCCCCAAACTTGGGTGGCACGGTGGCTCAGCGGTTAGCACTGCTGCCTCACAGCACCAACGTCCCAGGTTCGATTCCACCCTCGGGCAACTGTCTGTGTGGAGTTTGCACATTCTCTGCGTGGGTTTCCTCCGGGTGCTCCGGTTTCCTCCCACAATCCAAAGCTGTGCAGGTTAGGGTGGATTGGCCGTGCTAAATTGTCCCATAGTGCCCAGGGGTGTGCAGGTTAGGGTGGATTGGCTGTGCTAAATTGTCCCATAGTGCCCAGGGATGTGCAGGTTAGGGTGGATTGTCCGTGCTAAATTGTCCCATAGTGCCCAGGGATGTACAGGTTAGGGTGGATTGTCCGTGCTAAATTGCCCGTAGTGTTAGGTGAAGGGGTAAATGTAGGGGAATGGGTCGGGGTGGGTTACTCTTTGGAGGGTCGGTGTGGACCTGTTGGGCCGAAGGGCTTGTTTCCACACTGTAGGGAATCTAATCTAATCAAGTCCACGTGTCTGTCCAAATATCTTTGAAATGTTGTACCTAAACCACTTCCTCTGGCAGCTCATTCCATACACACTCCACCCTCTGTGTGAAAAAGTTGCCCCTAAGGTTCCTTTTAAGTCTTACCCCTCTCACCTTCAACCTACGCCCTCTAGTTCTGGACCTTGGCAATTCACCCTATCCTATAAGGTCACCCCTCAGCCTGTGATGCTGCAGAGAAAATAGCCCTCGTCCATCCAAGCTTACCTTATAACCCAAACCCTCCTAGTCTCAGTAACATCCTTGTTCGCATCTTTTACACCCTGTCCAGTTTAATACCATCTTTCCTGCAGCAGGAGGACCAGAAATATATGCCAGGACTCCCAAAGTGTGGCCTGTGAGTCTAATTTTTTTTTTTCCCAGTTATTTTTAATGTCGCAACCAGTCTCTGTTAGTGATAAATCGGTGTTGATCAATGATTTTGCTCTCTCTATGATTGACAAGGAGTAAATGATCAAGAAATGACCTGTCACATGCAGTCTGCGGGAATCCTTCAGTGTGATTGGCTGGGTACTCTCCCTGTTGCTGGATGTCTGTCGATCCTGCAGGCTGATCCCGAGTTTCCAATGACTGTCCCGAAATGAGAAAATTAATGTCCCAGAGACTCTGAGCTCCTTGATGGTCACTCTCTTTGGCATTCCCAGTCAGAGCAATGGGTTTGCCATTGACTGCAAACTCCAGGCCAGTGTGTTGCGTTTCTCGGTGTTTTGCGGTCGCACCGTCAACGAAGGAATCCGTTATCCTCAGTCGCGATGAGTCCATGATTGTTGCCTGCACTGCCCTGTTTAAATATAAAACATCGAGCATAGAACAATACAGCGCAGAACAGGCCCTTTGACCCTCGATGTTGCGCCGACCTGTGAACTATTCTCAGCTCGTCCACCTACACTATCCCAAAATCATCCATGTGCTTATCTAAGGATTGTTTAAATGCCCCTAATGTGGCTGAATTAACTGCATTCACAGGCAGGGCGTTCCATGCCCCTTACCACTCTCTGAGTAAACCTGCCTTTGACATCTGTCTTAAATCTATCACCCCTCAATTTGCAGTTACGCCCCCTCATACAAGCCGACATCATCAGTCTAGGAAAAAGACTTTCGCTCTCTACCCTATCTAATCCTCTGATCATCTTGTATGTCTCTATTAAATTCCCCCCTTAGCCTTCTTCTTTCCAGTGAGAACAGACCCAAGTCTCTCAGCCTTTCCTCATAAGACCTTCCCTCCAGACCAGGCAACATCCTGGTAAATCTCCTCTGCACCTTTGCTAATGCTTCCACATCCTTCGCGAAATACGGGGACCAGAACTGTACACAATATTCCAAGTGTGGCCGCACCAGCGTTTTGTACAGTTGCATGATATTGTGGCTCCGGAACTCAATCCCTCTACCAATGAAACCTAACACACCGTACACCTTCTTAACAGCACTATCCCCCTGGGTGGCAACTTTCAGGGATCTATGTACATGGACTCCAAGATCCCTCTGCACGTCCACATTACCAAGAATCTTTCCATTGACCCAGTAGTCTGCCTTCCTGTTATTCTTCCCCAAAGTGCATCACCTCACATTTAGCTGCATTGAACTCCATTTGCCACCTCTCAGCCCAATTCTGCAGTTTATCCAAGTCCCCCTGCAACCTGTAACATTCTTCCAAACTTTAGTGTCGTCTGCAAACTTACTAATCCATCCACCTATGCCTGCGTCTAAGCCATTTATAAAAATGACAAGCAGTATAAAAATCGCAATTTCGGTATCATTTTCACTCTTTGCCAGTGCCCTGATGCATTTGATTTGATTTGTTATTCGTCACGTATGCCTCGATACAGTGAAAAGCTTTGTTTTGTGTGCAGTACAGGCAGATCATTCTGTACTAAGTGCATCAGGGCAGCGAGGAACACAATGTTACGGCCTTGGGGAAGGGCAGAAAGAGAGAGACCAACATTAAATTCAAAATTTGAGAGGTGCCCTCTGATAACGGCGGGGAAGAAGCTGTTCTTGAATCTGCAGGCTTTGTATCTGCTGCGCGACGGCGGAGGGTGGTAGAGATTATAATCGGTGTGGGAGGGCTCTTTGATGATGTTGGCTGCCTTCCCAATGCAGCGGGAAGTGGAGGTGGAGTCAGTGGATGGAAGGTTGGTGATGGACTGGGCTGTGCTCTGAATTAGGTAGGTGACTGGCGTTTAGGTCAATGGCTGGTGTCAGAGATACCACAGTGCCAACATCCTGCTGAGATGGGACTGCCCCTTGGAGTGGAAGACCAGGGCATCAGATGGCAACAAGACGCAAACTGGGAGCAGGGGGAGGCCATTCGGCCCGCCTTGCCAATTCGACAAGATGGCTGATTCGGTGACCTCCCTCCTCCTGTTCCAGCCACCCCCCAACACGGCTGTGGAATCTGGGAGATGTGCCCAGGGACAGGACATGCGGGAGCCCTCCAGTTTTTCAGCACTGGGAGCTTTACCAGGCTCCTCCCATTAAAATCCGAAAGGTGGAGTCATTGCCCGAGAACACCAGGTCGAACTGGACATCGCCCTGGGGCACGGGCCCCTACCCTGAGTTGTGTTTTTGGTTGAACAGGTCGGCGCAGCATCGAGGGCGGAAGGGTACTGCGCTGGAATGTTCGAGGTTCACAAATTCGGGTTCTCAGCCATTTTGACTGATTTCACGCCTGTGTGCCTTTGCGCAGGGATAATTTTATTCTGTATGTCCCTCCTGCTTTCCCAAACGCTCAGTTTGCTATCTTTCCAGCCCAGTGTGTGTTGTAATTTGTCATTCCCTGTCTTGTTGTCAGTGCATTGCCAGAGCATGTTTCTCACTTCATCTCAATTTGAACGTGATTCCTCGATCTGTCTGTTGTTGAGAGCTGTAGGTTGTTATCTGTGAGCAGGATGGATGAGTCTAGGCCTCAATTGATCAGTGCTCACAACAGTTCCCACAGCGGTGCCATCTCTTGTGTCCCGCAATATTTATTCCCAGCCAACCTCCCATTCCCTTCCCCCTTCGTGCTTTCGTTTTGAAGCCGGGAACCGACATTTACAAGGGGGAGGCGGGGAATGGTGACAGGTTGACCCTGGTAGGGTCAGAGGTTAGCCGTCTCTGTCAGCTCACAGCAACGGTTTCGCCACCTCCTCTGACACCCCGGCACTGCCTTCAAATGTTTACACTCACATCCCAAAACGGCCTGCATTAAAATTTCACAGCCACGTGACAGGGCCATTGGTAATGCAGCACTCCAGGTTCAGCGCTCCCTCAGTACTGACCCGCTGACAGTGCGGCACTCCCTCAGTACTGACACTCCGACAGTGCGGCGCTCCCTCAGTACTGACCCTCCGACAGTGCGGCGCTCCCTCAGTACTGACCCTCCGACAGTGCGGCGCTCCCTCAGTACTGACCCTCCGACAGTGCGGCACTTCCTCAGAACTGACCCTCCGACAGTGCGGCACTTCCTCAGTACTGACCCTCCGACAGTGCGGCACTCCCTCAGTACTGACCCTCCGACAGTGCGGCACTTCCTCAGTACTGACCCACCGACAGTGCGGCGCTCCCTCAGTACTGACCCTCCGACAGTGCGGCACTCTCTCAGTACTGACCCTCCGACAGTGCGGCACTCCCTCAGCACTGACCCTCCGACAGTGCCCCGCTCCCTCAGTACTGAACCTCCGACAGTGCGGCGCTCCCTCAGTACTGACCCTCCGACAGTGCGGCGCTCCCTCAGTACTGACCCTCCGACAGTGCGGCGCTCCCTCAGTACTGACCCTCCGACAGTGCGGCGCTCCCTCAGCACTGACCCTCCGACAGTGCTGCATTCCCTCAGTACTGACCCTCCGACAGTGCGGCACTCCCTCAGTACTGACGCTCCGACAGTGCGGCACTCCCTCAGCACTGACCGTCTGACAGTGCGGCACTCCCTCAGCACTGACCCTCCGACAGTGCGGCACTCCTTCAGTACTGACCCTCCGACAGTGCGGCACTTCTCAGTACTGACCCTCCGACAGTGCAGCGTTCCCTCAGTTCTGACCCTCCGACAGAGAGGCGTTCCCTCAGTACTGACCCTCTGACAGTGCGGCACTCCCTCAGTACTGACCCTCTGACAGTGCGGCACTCCCTCAGTACTGACCCTCCCTCAGTACTCACACTCCCACAGTCCTGACCTTCCCTCAGTACTGACCATCCGAAAGTGCAGCACTCCCTCAGTACTAACCCTCTGACAGTGCAGCACTCCCTCAGTACTGCCCCTCCAACAGTGCGGCACTTCCTCAGTACTGACCCTCTGACAGTGCGGCACTCCTTCTGTACTGACCCTCCCTCAGTACTGACACTCCCACAGTACTGACCCTCCCTCAGTACTGACCCTCCCTCAGTACTGACACTCCCATAGTACCGACCCTCCCTCAGTACTGACCCTCCCTCAGTACTGACTCTCCCACAGTACTGACCCTCCCTCAGTACTGACCCTCCCACAGTACTGATCCTCCCTCAGTACTGACACTCCCACAGTAATGACCCTCCCTCAGTACTGACACTCCCACAGTACTGATCCTCCCTCAGTACTGACCCTCCCTCAGTCCTAACACTCCCACAGTACTGACCCTCCCTCAGTACTGACACTCCCAGGTACTGATCCTCCCTCAGTAATGACACTCCCACAGTACTGACCCTCCCTCAGTACTGACCCTCCCTCAGTACTGACACTCCCATAGTACCGACCCTCCCTCAGTACTGACCCTCCCTCAGTACTGACTCTCCCACAGTACTGACCCTCCCTCAGTACTGACACTCCCACAGTACTGATCCTCCCTCAGTACTGACACTCCCACAGTAATGACCCTCCCTCAGTACTGACACTCCCACAGTACTGATCCTCCCTCAGTACTGACCCTCCCTCAGTCCTAACACTCCCACAGTACTGACCCTCCCTCAGTACTGACACTCCCAGGTACTGATCCTCCCTCAGTAATGACACTCCCACAGTACTGACCCACCCTCTGTACTGACCCTCCCTCTGTACTGACCTTCCCTCAGTACTGACACTCCCTCAGTACTGACCCTCCCTCAGTACTGACACTCCCACAGTACTGACCCTCCCTCAGTACGACACTCCCACAGTACTGACCCTCCCACAGTACTGACCCTCCCTCAGTACTGACACTCCCTCAGTACTGACACTCCCACAGTACTGACCCTCCCTCAGTACTGACACTCCCACAATACTGACCCTCCCTCAGTACGGCACTCCCACAGTACTGACCCTCCCACAGTACTGACCCTCCCTCAGTACTGACACTCCCACAGTACTGACCCTCCCTCAGTACTGACACTCCCACAGTACTGATCCTCCCTCAGTACTGACACTCCCACAGTAATGACCCTCCCTCAGTACTGACACTCCCACAGTACTGATCCTCCCTCAGTACTGACCCTCCCTCAGTCCTAACACTCCCACAGTACTGACCCTCCCTCAGTACTGACACTCCCAGGTACTGATCCTCCCTCAGTAATGACACTCCCACAGTACTGACCCACCCTCTGTACTGACCCTCCCTCTGTACTGACCTTCCCTCAGTACTGACACTCCCTCAGTACTGACCCTCCCTCAGTACTGACACTCCCACAGTACTGACCCTCCCTCAGTACGACACTCCCACAGTACTGACCCTCCCACAGTACTGACCCTCCCTCAGTACTGACACTCCCTCAGTACTGACACTCCCACAGTACTGACCCTCCCTCAGTACTGACACTCCCACAATACTGACCCTCCCTCAGTACGGCACTCCCACAGTACTGACGCTCCCACAGTACTGACCCTCCCTCAGTACTGACACTCCCACAGTACTGACCCTCCCTCAGTACTGACACTCCCACAGTACTGACCCTCCCTCAGTACGGACCCTCCCTCAGTACTGATCCTCCCTCAGTACTGACACTCTGACAGTACTGACCCTCCCACAGTACTGATCCACCTTCAGTACTGACACTCCCACAGTACTGACCCTCCCACAGTACTGATACTCCCACAGTACTGACCCTCCCACATTACTGACACTCCCACAGTACTGACCCTCCCACATTACTGACCCTCCCACAGTACTGACCCTCCCTCAGTACTGATCCTCCTTCAGTACTGACACTCCCACAGTACTGACCCTCCCTCAGTACTGACACTCCCTCAGTACTGACACTCCCACAGTACTGACCCTCCCTCAGTACTGACACTCCCTCAGTACTGACACTCCCACAGTACTGACCCTCCCTCAGTACTGACACTCCCACAATACTGACCCTCCCTCAGTACGACACTCCCACAGTACTGACCCTCCCACAGTTCTGAACCTCCCACAGTACTGACCCTCCCTCAGTACTGACACTCCCACAGTACTGACCCTCCCTCAGTACTGACACTCCCACAGTACTGACCCTCCCTCAGTACTGACCCTCCCTCAGTACTGATACTCCCATAGTACTGACCCTCCCTCAGTACTGACACTCCCACAGTACTGACCCTCCCTCAGTACTGACCCTCCCTCAGTACGGACACTCTGACAGTACTGACCCTCCCACAATACTGATCCACCTTCAGTACTGACACTCCCACAGTACTGACCCTCCCACAGTACTGATACTCCCACAGTACTGACCCTCCCACATTACTGACCCTCCCTCAGTACTGACCCTCCCACAGTACTGACACTCCCACAGTACTGACCCTCCCTCATTACTGACCCTCCCACAGTACTGTCCCTCCCTCAGTACTGACCCTCCCTCAGTACTGATACTCCCTCAGTACTGATACTCCCACAGTACTGACCCTCCCACAGTACTGACCCTCCCTCAGTACTGACACTCCCTCAGTACTGACACTCCCACAGTACTGATCCTCCCTCAGTACTGACACTCCCACAGTACTGACCTTCTCACAGTACTGACCCTCCCTCAGTACTGATACTCCCTCAGTACTGACACTCCGACAGTACTGACCCTCCCTCAGTACTGACACTCTGTCAGTACTGGCCCTCCCTCAGTACTGACACTCTGACAGTACTGACCCTCCCTCAGTACTGACACTCTGACAGTACTGACCCTCCCTCAGTTCTGATCCTCCTTCAGTACTGACACTCCCTCAGTACTGACACTCCCACGGTACTGACCCTCCCTCAGTACTGACACTCCCTCAGTACTGACCCTCCCACAGTACTGACACTCCCACAGTACTGATCTTCCCTCAGTACTGACACTCCCTCAGTACTGACCCTCCCACAGTACTGACCCTGCCACAGTACTGAACCTGCCACAGTACTGACCCTCCCTCAGTACTGACCACCCCTCTGTACTGACCCTCCCTCAGTACTGACACTCCCACAGTACTGACCCTCCGTCTGTACTGACCTTCCCACAGTACTGACCCTCCCGCAGTACTGACCCCCCTCTGTACTGACCCTCCCTCAGTACTGACCCCCCCTCAGTACTGACCCTCCCTCAGTACTGACCCTCCCACAGTACTGACCCTCCCTCAGTACTGACCCTCCCTCAGTACTGACACTCCCACAGTACTGACCCTCCCTCAGTACTGACACTCCCTCAGTACTGACCCTCCCTCTGTACTGACCCTCCCTCTGTACTGACCCTCCCTCAGTACTGACCCTCCCACAGTACTGAACCTCCCTCTGTACTGACCCTCCCTCTGTACTGACCCTCCCTCAGTACTGACCCTCCCTCTGTACTGACCCTGCCACAGTACTGACCCTCCCTCTGTACTGACCCTCCCTCAGTACTGACCCTCCCACAGTACTGACCCTCCCACAGTACTAACCCTCCCTCAGTACTGACCCTCCCTCAGTACTGACCCTCCCACAGTACTGACCCTCCCTCTGTACTGACCCTCCCTCAGTACTGACACTCCCACAGTACTGACACTCCCTCTGTACTGACCCTCCCTCAGTACTGACCCTCCCTCTGTACTGACCCTCCCACAGTACTGACCCTCCCACAGTACTGACCCTCCCTCAGTACTGACCCTCCCTCTGTACTGACCCTCCCTCAGTACTGACCCTCCCACAGTACTGATCCTCCCTCAGTACTGACCCTCCCTCTGTACTGACCCTCCCTCTGTACTGACCCTCCCACAGTACTGAACCTCCCTCTGTACTGACCCTCCCACAGTACTGACCCTCCCTCAGTACTGACACTCCCACAGTACTGACCCTCCCTGTGTACTGACCCACCCACAGTACTGACCCTCCCTCAGTACTGACCCCCCCCCTCTGTACTGACCCTCCCTCAGTACTCACACTCCCACAGTACTGACCCTCCCACAGTACTGACCCTCCCTCTGTACTGACCCTCCCACAGTACTGACCCTCCCTCTGTACTGACCCTCCCTCTGTACTGAACCTCCCACAGTACAGCACAGCCTGGGTACCACACTGTTGGCTGAGTTCTCGAGACTGGGGCGTAAATTTCACCTCGCGGACCGTGTGAGGTGACAGAACCTGCCTCCCTCGCTGGTGATAGCTTTCGGTCATTGTCATGCTGAGTATGAGGCAGCGGGCATGGGTGGGTAGAGTCTATCTCCCGATGTGCCCCACCGTCTTTGTTTGCCGAGAGTTTGCCCTTGGCATCACTGAAGGGAAAGGAACACAGCGACTGGCATGTTGCTCCGATTTGCAACAGCATCGTGGGGACGGAAGGTGTGCTGCTAAATTATTAATTTGCTCTGATGTTGCCAGGTCTAATGTATGTAAATTACTTCGCGCTATGTTTAAAGGTTAGGAAATGTAAATGTGGGCTTCATTACTTGGTGCGTGCGTGTGATCATTTTGGTTCACTGTCTGTGTAGCTGACGGAAACTGGGACAAAGGTCTCACCTACTCCTTTAATGCATACGTTTCAGTTTGGGTCGGATACGGCCCAGAATTAACCCATTCTCCCCTGCCCCATTTGCATTCCCAGTGCCTCACAATGCTCTTTAACCGTGTCCTGAAACAGACTCAATCCCCACCTCCGTCCACCCATCACACTCTCAGCTACATTCTCCCCAGCCTCTCTCCACTCCGGAGCCTCCCAGCCTCATTCCTGATGAAGGGCAAAACGTCGATTTTTCCTTCGGATGCTGCCTGACCTGCTGTGCTTTTCCAGCACCACTCTCATCTTGACGATGCTCTCGCCCTATGGAAGCCATTTTGTCGCTCGGAATGTTGTGGAGTCATGGAGATGTACAGCACGGAAACAGACCCTTCGGTCCGACTCGTCCATGCCGACCAGATATCCCAACTTCAACTAGTCCCATTTGCCAGCTTTTGGTCCCTATCCCTCCAAACCCTCCCTATTCATAGACCCATCCAGATTCCTCTGCATGAAAAAGTTGCCCCTAAGCTCCCTTTTAAACCTTTTCCCTCTCACCCTAAACCTACGCCCTCTCGTTCTGGACTCCCCCACCCCAGGGAAAAGACTTTGTTTATTTATCCTATCCATGCCCCCTCATAATTTTGTAAACCTCTATAAGGTCACCCCTCAGCCTCCGCGCTCCAGGGAAAACAGCCCCAGCCTGTTCAGCCTCTCCCTGTAGCTCAAATCCTCCAACCCTGGCAACATCCTTGTAAATTGTTTCTGAACCTTTTCACATTTAGCAACGTGGGGGTGGCTCAGTGGGTTAGCACTGCTGCCTCACAGCGCCAGGGTCCCTGGTTCGATTCCAACTTCGGGCGACTGTCTGTGTGGAGTTTGCACATTCTCCCCGTGTCTGCATGGGTTTCCTCCGGGTGCTCCGGTTTCTTCTCACAGTCCAAAGATGTGCAGGTCAGGTGAATTGGCCGTGCTAAATTGTCCCACAGTGCCCAGGGATGTGCAGGTTAGGGTGGATTGGCCGTGCTAAATTGTCCCATAGTGCCCAGGGATGTGCAGGTTAGGGTGGATTGGCCGTGCTAAATTGTCCCATAGTGCCCAGGGATGTGTAGGTTAGTTGCATTAGTCGGGGGTAAATGTCAAGCAATAGGGTAGGGGAATGGGTCTGGCTGGGTTACTCTTTGGAGGGTTGGTGGGGACTTGTTACCACACTGTAGGGATTCTAAAAAACATCTTTCTGGTTCAAGATGGCGGCTCACCACCACTTTCTCACGGGGCAACTAGGGATGGGCAGTAAACGCTGGGCCCAGCCAGTGACACCCACGTCCCAGTAATACAGCACAAAAGCACAGCCAATGAAGAGAAGAGGTGTCCATGTTGTAGCAGCCAATTTGCACACAGGGAGCTCCCACAAGCATCCGTGTGCTAATATCCAGGTCTCCGTTTCCAGGGGTGATGGGATAAATGTTGTCTCTCAGACACCATGCTTTCTTCCTCCAGTCGAGTGTTCGTATCAAGGGGGCTCCCTCAGTAGTGCCAGTGCGAGGGCCAGACTGGGCTATGGAGTCATCCAGCATGGAATCAGACCCTTCGGTCCCATCAGTCCAGGCCAATCATAATCCCAAAACAAACTAGTCCCGTCTGCCTGCGCTTGGCCCATAACCCTCCAAACATCCAAATGTCTTTTACACTGCACCCACTTGCTCTGAAAGTCCATTCCTGTGTGAAAAATTGTCCCTCATGTCTTTTTTAAACCTTTCTCCCCTCACCTTAAAGGTATGCCCCCCCCAGTCGTGAACTTCCCCAGCCCTAGGGGAGAGACATCTGCATGATACCCCTCATGATTTTTGAAACCTGTACAAGGATATTCCTCTGCTCCAGTAAAAAAAGGTCCCTTCCTAGCACCTCTCCCCAGAACTCAAACCTTCCATTCCCGGCAACATCCTGATAAATCCCTTCCGAACTCTCTCCGGCTGAATCTCCTTCCTGTAACAGAGGGACCAGATCTGGACACAGTAGCCCAGAAGGAGCCTCACCAGTGCCCTGGGAGAAAGTGACGCTGGAGATCAGAGTCGAGATCGAGTGTGGTGCTGGAAAAGCACAGCAGGGTCAGGCAGCGTCCGAGGAATAGGAGAGTCAACCTTCCGGGCATAAGCCCTGCTCCTCGGATGCTGCCTGACTAGCTGCGCTTTTCCAGCACCCCATTCTTCGACCCACCAATGTCCTGTACAACCTCAACACGACGACCCAACTCCTACACTCAAAGGTCTGAGCAGTGACGGCACGCGTGTTCAATACCTTCCTAAACACCCTGTCTATATGTGATGCAAAAAACTAGGTCTCTCTGTTCTACAGCACGACCCAAGGCCCTGTTTTTGATTGTCTAAGCCCCGCCCTTGTGTATTTTACCTCACATTTATCCAAATTAGACTTCAGTTGCCAGTCTTCAGCCCCTTGACCCAGTCGACCAAGATCTCTGTGTAATCTCAAGTAACCTTCTTCACTGCCCACCACTCTTGGTGTCATCCGCACGCTTCCTCACCACGCCTTCTATATTCTCATCTGAATCACTGACATCGCTCACAAGCAGAAGTGGGGGAATCCAGTACCGGTCCCTGAGGAACACCGCTAGCCTCAGGCCTCCAGCCCAGCAGGGGGTGCAGTTCTCCGAACCGGGCCTCGAGCCTTCCACCTTCTGACCCAGCGAGGAGGGGAATGTCCCCGACTGCTTCCCAGCTCCGTCGCTGCCGTGCCCAGGGCAGAGTTACTCCGGGGTACAAAGGCAGTGTCAACCAAGCATGTGGCAGGTCGTGTAAACCTACAGATTACACCCTCCGTAAACCTCTCAGTGTGGAATGAACTGGATCGCTTCTGCCAAATCCCTTGGATTTGCAGTTTCTTTGCTTCCCCTGCGGTGATAATACTTTAATCCCTCGGAATTCAATAAGATTTCCCGCATTGCCTGGTCGTAATCCGTGGGGGAGGGAGGAATGCTGAGTTGTTGGGTATTGCCGCTGTTCGGACCGCTCACTGTGACCTGTTTCTATCTCGTCTGCCCAGCTGTTTACTCAGAGGGGAATCTCGTGGTGGTGGGGGCGTCGGGATTTAGCTCAAAACTCACCCACCATCTCAAAGGACCAAGGGCGGTGCATTTACTCCGAGATAGAACATGGAACATAGAAGAATACAGCGCAGTACAGGCCCTTCGGCCCTCAATGTTGCGCCGATCCAAGCCCACCTAACCTACACTAGCCCACTATCCTCCATATGCCTATCCAATGCCCGCTTAAATGCCCATAAAGAGGGAGAGTCCACCACTGCTACTGGCAGGGCATTCCATGAACTCACGACTCGCTGAGTAAAGAACCTACCCCTAACATCTGTCCTATACCTACCCCCCCTTAATTTAAAGCTATGCCCCCTTGTAATAGCTGACTCCATACGTGGAGATGAGACAGGTCAGGTCTCTCTTTGTCAGTCCTTCTGACGCACGGTCAATGGCAGACAGCAAATTCCCGGTCACCCAGGTGCTGTTGCAGACTCTGCCTTCACTGTCCCTAATGTTCTCGAAAAGGCAAAACTCCAAACTGGCTTTGACTTTTTTTGAGCAGTCTGGGACAGTCATTCATGGGCTGCGGGCATTGCTGGCTGGGCCCAGCATTTACCACCTGACCTGAATTACCCCGTGGGAAGGTGGCAGTGTGCCGCCTTAGACCAGCAGGCCATAAGACAAGGGAGCAGAAGTTAGGCCATTCAGCCCCATCAAATCTGCTCCGTCATTCAGTCATGGCTGAACCCCATTCTCCTGCTTTCTCCCCACAACCCTTGATCCCCTTGACAATCGAGAGCCTACCCATCTCCGTCTTAAATATACTCAATGACCTGGCCCCCACAGTCTTCTGTGGCAGTGAATTCCCCACTCTCTGGCTGAAGAAGTTTCTCCTTATCTCCCTTTACTGTAAGCGTGAGTCCTCGGGTCCTAGTCTCTCCTACCATTGGAAACATCTTCCCAGCATCTTCTCTGTCCAGGCCATTCGGTATTCTGTAAGTCTCAATTAGATCCCCCATCATCCTTCCAAGCTCCATCAAGTGTAGACCCAGAGTCCTCAAACGTTCCTCCTGTGTGGAGCCTCCCTTGAACTGTTGCTGTAGGTTGACCCTCAGTTCCAATAGGGAGGGAATTCTATGATTTTGACCCAGCGATAGTGAAGGAACGGCCAGTATATTTCCAAGTCAGGATGGTGAGTGGCTCTCAGGGGAACTTGGAGGGGTGTGGTTTACCCATGTATCTGCTGCTCTTGACCGTCCAAATGGAAATGGGTTTGGAAGGTGGTGTCTGAGGACGTTTGGCCGACTTCCTCACTGCATGTTGCAGTAGGGACACTCGCAGCTGCTACCGAGTGTCGGTGGGGGAGGAAGTGGATGTTTGTCGATGTGATGCCAATCAAGCGGGGGCTGTTTTGTCCTGAGTTCATTGAGTGTTGTTGGGGCAAGTGGGGAGTATTCCCTCACCCTCCTGACTCGTGCCTTGTAGATGGGTGGGGACAGGCTTTGGGGGAGTCAGGGGGTGAGTTACTCACTGCAGGATTCCCAGTCTCTGCTCTGCTCTTGCAGCCACTGTATTTATATCATAGAATCCCTACAATGTGGAAGGAGGCCATTCAGCCCTTTGAGTACACACTGACTCTCTGAAGAGGATCCCACCCCAGTCCCAACCCCCTCCCCTATCCCTGTAACCCTGCATTTCCCATGGCTAGTTCACCTGGCCTGCACATCCCTGGACACGAAAGGAAGGCATAGGCTTAGTGGCCGGGCAATTTTCAGAAATACCCATCTGGTTCACTAATGTCCTTTCGGGAAGGAATCTGCTGTCTTTACCTGGTCTGGGCCTACACGTGACTCCAGACCCACAGTGATGGGGTTGACTCTTAACTTAGGGATGGGCAATAAATTCTGGGCCTAGCCAAATCCCGTGAGTCAATACAAGAATAAACTATGGGGCAATTGACGAGCACGTGCATCCCTTGACACTATGGGGCAATTTAACGTGGCTGACCCACCCTATCACAGGGAGTCTAGTTCAGTTTCTGATCAATAGTAATCAAGGATGTTGAGAATGGGGGATTCAGTGGTGGTTGAAACTTTATTGCTGGAACAGCACAGCAGGTCAGGCAGCATCCAGGGAACAGGAGATTCGACGTTTCGGGCACAGGCTCCGGCCTGTGCCCGAAACGTCGAATCTCCTGTTCCCTGGATGCTGCCTGACCTGCTGTGCTGTTCCAGCAATAAAGTTTCAACTTTGATCTCCAGCATCTGCAGACCTCACTTTCTCCTCGAAGATTCAGTGGTGGCTCAGTGGTTAGCACTGCTGCCTCACAGCGCCAGGGACCCGGGTTCAGTTCCAGCCTTGGGGCAACTGTCTGTGTGGAGTTTGCACATTCTCCCCGTGTCTGCGTGGGGTTTCCTCCGGGTGCTCCGGTTTCCTCCCACAGTCCAAAAGATGTGCAGGTCAGGGTGGATTGGCCGTGCTAAATTGTCCCATAGTGCCCAGGGATGTGCAGGTTAGGATGGATTGGCTGTGCTAAATTGTCCCATAGTGCCCAGGGATGTGCAGGTTAGGTTGGATTGGCCGCGCTATATTGTCCCATAGTGCCCAGGTATGTGCAGGTTAGATTGGATTGGCCATGCTAAATTGTCCCATAGTGCCCAGGGATGTGCAGGTTAGGGTGGATTGGCCATGCTAAATTGTCCCATAGTGCCCAGGGATGTGCAGGTTAGGGTGGATTGGCCATGCTAAATTGTCCCATAGTGCCCAGGGATGTGCAGGTTAGGGTGGATTGGCCATGCTAAATTGTCCCATAGTGCCCAGGGATGGGCAGGTTAGGGTGGATTGGCCGTGCTAAATTGTCCCATAGTGTTAGGTGCATCATTCGGGGTGAATGTAGGGCAATGGGTCTGGATGGGTTGCTCTTCAGAGGGTCTGTGTGGACTTGTTGGGCTGAAGGGCCTGTTTCCACACTGTAGGGAATCTAAAAAAACATCTAAAAGTCGCATCTTACAGCAGACCACACATGGTTGGACTCAAGGTAATGAAGCACACAGCTAGTGGGCTGACTGTTTATCCCCCAGGGCGATGTGTCACAGGTCTGGCAGCACCTGTGGAGATTGTTTTTATTTCTGGACTCTGGTATGAAGGAATAGGCCATTCAGCCCTCTCAGTCCTCTGATTTGCTGTCACATAGAATATAGAACAGTACAGCACAGAACAGGCCCTTCGGCCCTCGATATTGTGCCGGCTTTTTATCCTACTCTAACATCAGACTAACCTACATTCTCCACAACCACCTGATGAAGGAGCAGCACTCCGAAAGCTAGCGCTTCCAGTTAAACCTGTTGGACTCTAACCTGGTGCTGTGCGATTTTTAACTTTACATCCCCTCCATTTTACTACCTTCCATGTGCCTATCCAAGAGTCGCTTAAATGTCCCTAATGTATCTGACTCTACTACCACCGCTGGCAGTGCATTCCACGCACCCACCACTCTCTGTGTAAAGAACCTACCTCTGACATCTCCCCAAAACTTTCCTCCAATCACCTTAAAATTATATCCCCTCGCAATGGCCATTTCCGCCCTGGGTAAAAGTCTCTGGCTATCCACTCTATCTATGTCTCTTATCATCTTGAACTCCTCTATTAAGTCACCTCTCACCCTTCCTCACGCCAATGAGAAAGCCCTAGCTCCCTCAACCTTTCTTCATAAGACATGCCCTCCAGCCCAGGCAGCATCCTGGTAAATCTCCTCTGCACCCTCTCTAAAGCTTCCACATCCTTCCTATAATGACACAACCAGAACTGAACACAATATTCCAAGTGTGGTCTAACCAGGGATTTATAGAGTCTGGATTAGAGTGGTGCTGGAAAAGCACGGCAGGTCAGGCAGCATCCGAGGAGCAGGAAAATCGACATTTCGGGCAGAAGCCCTTCGTCATTCCTGATGAAAGGCTTTTGCCTGAAACGTTGATTGTCTTGCTCCTCGGATGCTGCCTGACCTGCTGTGCTTTTCCAGCACCACTCTAATCTAGACTCTGATCTCCAGCGTCTGCAGTCCCCACTTTTGCCAGAGACTTATAGAGCCGCGTCATAATCTCGCTGCTCTTAAACTCAATCCCCCACACCCATACGCCGTCTTAACGGCCCTATCAACTTGGGTGGCAACATGTGAGTCTTTAATGAGTCACGAGACTCCATTTTATGAAGCACTGCAGCTGGTCGTGCAGTGATAGACTCAATGCGGCCCAAACAAATTGACACAATGAAATAAAGCAGGGCCCCGCAGCCTGAAACCTGACAATTTGCCCCCAACTGAGGACATTGTAGGGAACACAAATATGGATGTGCATTTCGATGCTGCCGGCTGGATTATTTGCGGGGTAAATCAGCTCCGCGGTGTCGCAGTAAGTACACGGTCTTGAATATTAATAACCACTTGCGCTGAACTTGAGTGCTGCTGAAAACGTGGGCAGCTGTCGAAACTGCTCATATCTTGTGCTCATCGGGATAGAGTGGCAAGAATGCCAAATCCAAAAGGGAACGCCAGTTTATGACACGAACCTGGGAGGAGGGGCAGGTCGTGTTGAGGAGGCAGGGAGGCTGCAGAAGGACTTGGACAGAGACCAAAAGAAACTGCAGATGCTGGAATTGCTGTGTTCCTCCAGCCTCCTGCCTGTCTCCGAAGGACTTGGACAGGCTTGGACAAAGAAGGGGCAGATGGAATACAATGTTGGAAAGGGTGAGGTGACGCACTTTGGGAGGGAGAATCGACCATGCGCTAAATGGGGAAAGGCTTCAGAAATCTGAAATCTTGGGAGTCCCGTTTCGGGATAAGGTTCTGACGGCAATTAGGAAGGCAAATACAATGTTAGCGTTCATTTCAAACAGGGCTAGAATACATGATGGTCGTACGGCTGAGGCTCTTTAAGGCTCTGGTCAGACCGCTTTTGTGTCATCATGAGCCGTCTTCGGCCCTGTATCTCAGGAAGGATGCGCTGGCCTTGGAGGGGGTCCAGAGGAGGTTTACAAGAACGATCCCCCAGGGATGAAGGGCTTGTCGTATGAGGAGCAGTTGAGGACTCCAGATCTGTACTCGATGGAGTCTCAAAGGATGGGGGAGGAGGGGAACCGACTGAAATGTACAGAATACTTCGAGGCCTGGATTGAATAGATGTGGAGAAACTGATTGCTCTAACAGGAGAGACGAGGACCAGAGCCTCAGGCCCGAGGGACGACCTTTTGGAACTGAGCTGAGGAGGAATTTCTTCAGCCAATGAGGCGTGAGTCAATTGAACTCATGGCCGCAGAGGCATGCGGAGGGCGAGTCATTGAGTGGCCTTCGGGCAAAGGTGGATAGGTTCTTGATTAGTGAGGGGGGAAGAAGGCAGGGGAATGATCAGGCATGATCGAATGGCGGAGCAGACCCGAAGGCCGAATGGCCTAAACCTGCTCCTGTAACTTCTGTTCTGCACGAGAAGAGAGCGCTGACTGGATGGCAAGCAGCCTCTGATCAGTGGAGGTGTGTCAGTGCAGAATGCACCGGGGGGACAGTTAACAGAAAGTTCCCGTTCAGAATCAAATCAGGCCGAGTCGATTTGAATGGGTTAAGGCATTTACCAGCCACTATGCAGGAGAAATTGTTGTCTCCTTTCGAATACGGTGATCTTGTGATTCTGTCCTGTCGAGTGTACAATCCTTTGTTCCCTGCTGCGCCCCTCATGTCCTCAGACTGTATGACAAGATGGATTTCCTGTCCACATCCTGTGCCACAATCGTGCCTAGCCTTTATCTTAACATTCATCACGAGAACGTTCTGTGCCGGGATTTATAATCAGAAACTCTGTGTCAACATTTATCATCAGAAATGCCATGTCAGCGTTTTTAATAGAAAACGCTATGTCAACATCTAGAATGGGGAGCTGCATGTCACCATTTATAATGGAAAATTCAAGGTCAATATTTGTTGTGGAAAGCTCTCGGTCAACATTTATAAGAGGGAGTTCTCCATCAATATCTATAGTGACAAGGCCCTGTGTTAATATTTATAATGGGGACCCCTGTATCAACATAGAGTCATCCAGCACAGAAACTGGTCCAATCAGTCCGTGCCGACCATAATCCCCAAACTAAACTAATCCCACCGGCCTGCTCCTGGCCCATATCCCTCCAAACTCTTTCCTATTCATGTCCTTATCCAAATATCTTTTAAATGTTGTAACTGTACCCACTTCCTCATGGTGGCTCAGTGGTTAGCACTGCTGCCTCACAGTACCAGGGTCCCAGGTTCGATTCCAGCCTCGGGCAACTGTCTGTGTGGAGTTTGCACATTCTCCCCGTGCCTGCGTGGGTTTCCTCCGGGTGCTCCGGTTTCCTCCCACAGTCCAAAATTGTGCAGGTCAGGGTGAATTGCCCATAGGTTAGGTGCGTTAGTCAGAGGGAAATGGGTCTGGGTGGGTGACTCTTCGGAGGGTCGGTGTGGACCTGTTGGGCCGAAGGGCCTGTTTCCACACTGTAGGGAATCTAATCTAATCTAATCACACATGCACCAGCCTCTGTGTAAAACGTCTGACCCACATGTCTTTTTTAAATCTCTCTCCTCTCACCTTAAAAATGTGCCCCTAGTCTTGAAATCTCCCAACCTGGGGAAAAGGCACCTGCCATTCACCTTAACTGTACCCCTCATTATTTTATAAACTTCTGTCAGCTTCCCTCTCAATCTCCCACGCTCCGTGAAAACAGTCCCAGCCTCTCCTTATAACTCAACCCCTTATAACATTCCTTATAAATCTCTTCTGAACCCCGTCCAGTTTCATAATATTCCTTCCTGTAACAGAGTGACAAGAACTACACACAGTATTCCAGAAGAGTCCTCACCAATGTCCTGTACAACTGCAACATGACGTCCCAACTCCTACATTTCAAAGTTCTGAGCAGTGAGGGCATGCACGCCAACTGCCTTATCCACATGAGATGGAATTTCAAAGAAATATGTACCTGAACTCTCTGTTCTACAACACAGCCCAAGGCCCTGCTTTTCATTATATAAGTCATTTTATTGCTTGTTTTACCAAAATATAATACCTCACGTTTATACAAATCAAATTCTATCTGCCATGCTTCAGCCCATTGACTCAATTGGGGATCTCTGTACCAATGTCTATAATGGTAAAGGGCTGTATCAACATTTATAATGGGGATCTCTGTACCAATATCTATAATGGTAAAGGGCTGTATCAATATTTATAATGGGGATCTCTGTACCAATATCTATAATGGTAAAGGGCTGTATCAACATTTATAATGGGGATCTCTGTATCAGTATCTATAATGGTAAAGGGCTGTATCAACATTTATAATGGGGATGTCTGTATCAGTATCTATAATGGTAAAGGGCTGTATCAACATTTATAATGGGGATCTCTGTATCAGTATCTATAATGGTAAAGGGCTAAATAAACATTTATAATGGGGCAACTCGATATCAATATCTATAATGGTAAAGGGCTGTATCAACATTTATAATGGGGATCTCTGTATCAGTATCTATAATGGTAAAGGGCTATATCAACATTTATAATGGGGATCTCTGTATCAGTATCTATAATGGTAAAGGGCTGTATCAACATTTATAATGGGGATGTCTGTATCAGTATCTATAATGGTAAAGGGCTGTATCAACATTTATAATGGGGATGTCTGTATCAGTATCTATAATGGTAAAGGGCTGTATCAACATTTATAATGAGAATCTCTGTACCAATAGCGAAAATGGTAAAGGGCTAAATAAACATTTATAATGGGGATCTCTGTATCAGTATCTATAATGGTAAAGGGCTAAATAAACATTTATAATGGGGATCTCTGTACCAATAGCGAAAATGGTAAAGGGCTAAATAAACATTTATAATGGGGATCTCTGTATCAGTATCTATAACGGTAAAGGGCTAAATAAACATTTATAATGGGGATCTCTGTATCAGTATCTATAACGGTAAAGGGCTAAATAAACATTTATAATGGGGATCTCTGTACCAATAGCGAAAATGGTAAAGGGCTAAATAAACATTTATAATGGGGATCTCTGTATCAGTATCTATAATGGTAAAGGGCTGTATCAACATTTATAATGGGGATGTCTGTATCAGTATCTATAATGGTAAAGGGCTGTATCAGCATTTATAATGGGGATGTCTGTATCAGTATCTATAATGGTAAAGGGCTATATCAACATTTATAATGGGGATCTCTGTATCAGTATCTATAATGATAAAGGGCTAAATAAACATTTATAATGGGGACCTCTGTATCAGTATCTATAATGAAAAAGGGCTAAATAAACATTTATAATGGGGATCTCTGTATCAGTATCTATAATGGTAAAGGGTGTGTCAACATTTATAATGGGGATCTCTGTATCAGTATCTATAATGATAAAGGGCTAAATAAACATTTATAATGGGGACCTCTGTATCAGTATCTATAATGAAAAAGGGCTAAATAAACATTTATAATGGGGACCTCTGTATCAGTATCTATAATGAAAAAGGGCTAAATAAACATTTATAATGGGGATCTCTGTATCAGTATCTATAATGGTAAAGGGTGTGTCAACATTTATAATGGGGATCTCTGTATCAATATCTATAATGGTAAAGGGCTAAATAAACATTTATAATGGGGATCTCTGTATCAGTATCTATAATGGTAAAGGGCTATATCAACATTTATAATGGGGATCTCTGTATCAGTACCTATAATGATAAAGGGCTAAATAAACATTTATAATGGGGATCTCTGTATCAGTATCTATAATGGTAAAGGGCTATATCAACATTTATAATGGGGATCTCTGTATCAGTATCTATAATGGTAAAGGGCTAAATAAACATTTATAATGGGGATCTCTGTATCAATATCTATAATGGTAAAGGGCTGTATCAACATTTATAATGGGGCAACTCTGTATCAATATCTATAATGGTAAAGGGCTATATCAACATTTATAATGGGGATCTCTGTATCAGTATCTATAATGGTAAAGGGCTGTATCAACATTTATAATGGGGCAACTCTGTATCAATATCTATAATGGTAAAGGGCTATATCAACATTTATAATGGGGATCTCTGTATCAGTATCTAAAATGGTAAAGGGCTAAATAAACATTTGTAATGGGAATCTCTGTATCAATATCTATAATGGTAAAGGGCTGTATCAACATTTATAATGGGGATGTCTGTACCAGTATCTATAATGGTAAAGGGCTATATCAACATTTATAATGGGGATCTCTGTATCAATATCTATAATGGTAAAGGGCTATATCAGCATTTATAATGGGGATCTCTGTATCAATATCGATAATGGTAAAGGGCTATATCAGCATTTATAATGGGGATCTCTGTATCAATATCTATAATGGTAAAGGGCTGTATCAACATTTATATTGGGGATGTCTGTATCAGTATCTATAATGGTAAAGGGCTGTATCAACATTTATAATGGGGATCTCTGTATCAATATCTATAATGGTAAAGGGCTGTATCAACATTTATATTGGGGATCTCTGTATCAATATCTATAATGGTAAAGGGCTATATCAACATTTATAATGGGGATCTCTGTATCAGTATCTATAATGGTCAAGGGCTGTATCAACATTTATAATGGGGATCTCTGTATCAATATCTATAATGGTAAAGGGCTGTATCAACATTTATATTGGGGATCTCTGTATCAATATCTATAATGGTAAAGGGCTAAATAAACATTTATAATGGGGATCTCTGTATCAATATCTATAATGGTAAAGGGCTATATCAACATTTATAATGGGGATCTCTGTATCAGTATCTATAATGGTAAAGGGCTGTATCAACATTTATAATGGGGATCTCTGTATCAATATCTATAATGGTAAAGGGCTGTATCAACATTTATATTGGGGATCTCTGTATCAATATCTATAATGGTAAAGGGCTGTATCAACATTTATATTGGGGATGTCTGTATCAGTATCTATAATGGTAAAGGGCTGTATCAACATTTATAATGGGGATCTCTGTATCAATATCTATAATGGTAAAGGGCTGTATCAACATTTATATTGGGGATCTCTGTATCAATATCTATAATGGTAAAGGGCTATATCAACATTTATAATGGGGATCTCTGTATCAATATCTATAATGGTAAAGGGCTATATCAACATTTATAATAGGGATCTCTGTATCAGTATCTATAATGGTAAAGGGCTGTATCAACATTTATAATGGGGATCTCTGTATCAGTATCTATAATGGTAAAGGGCTATATCAACATTTATAATGGGGATCTCTGTATCAATATCTATAATGGTAAAGGGCTATATCAACATTTATAATGGGGATCTCTGTATCAGTATCTATAATGGTAAAGGGCTATATCAACATTTATATTGGGGATGTCTGTATCAGTATCTATAATGGTAAAGGGCTATATCAACATTTATAATGGGCATCTCTGTATCAGTATCTATAACGGTAAAGGGCTGTATCAACATTTATAATGGGGATCTCTGTATCAGAATCTATAATGGTAAAGGGCTAAATAAACATTTATAATGGGTCAACTCGATATCAATATCTATAATGGTAAAGGGCTGTATCATCATTTATATTGGGGATCTCTGTATCGGTATCTCTCATGGTAAAGGGCTAAATAAACATTTATAATGGGGATCTCTGTATCAGTATCTATAATGGTAAAGGGCTGTATCAACATTTATAATGGGGATCTCTGTATCAGTATCTATAATGGTAAAGGGCTATATCAACATTTATAATGGGGATCTCTGTACCAATATCTATAATGGTAAAGGGCTAAATAAACATTTGTAATGGGAATCTCTGTATCAATATCTATAATGGTAAAGGGCTGTATCAACATTTATAATGGGGATCTCTGTACCAATATCTATAATGGTAAAGGGCTAAATAAACATTTATAATGGGTCAACTCGATATCAATATCTATAATGGTAAAGGGCTGTATCATCATTTATATTGGGGATCTCTGTATCAGTATCTCTCATGGTAAAGGGCTAAATAAACATTTATAATGGGGATCTCTGTATCAGTATCTATAATGGTAAAGGGGTATATCAACATTTATAATGGGGATCTCTGTATCAGTATCTATAATGGTAATGGGCTATATCAACATTTATAATGGGGATCTCTGTATCAATATCTATAATGGTAAAGGGCTATATCAACATTTATAATGGGGATCTCTGTATCAATATCTATAACGGTAAAGGGCTGTATCAACATTTATAATGGGGATCTCTGTATCAATATCTATAACGGTAAAGGGCTGTATCAACATTTATAATGGGGCAACTCTGTATCAATATCTATAATGGTAAAGGGCTATATCAACATTTATAATGGTGATCTCTGTATCAATATCTATAATGGTAAAGGGCTATATCAACATTTATAATGGTGATCTCTGTATCAATATCTATAATGGTAAAGGGCTGCATCAACATTTATAATGGGGATCTCTGTATCAGTATCTATAATGGTAAAGGGCTAAATAAACATTTATAATGGGGCAACTCGATATCAATATCTATAATGGTAAAGGGCTGTATCAACATTTATAATGGGGATCTCTGTATCAGTATCTATAATGGTAAAGGGCTATATCAACATTTATATTGGGGATCTCTGTACCAATATCTATAATGGTAAAGGGCTATATCAACATTTATAATGGGGATCTCTGTATCAGTATCTATAATGGTAAAGGGCTGTATCAACATTTATAATGGGGCAACTCTGTATCAATATCTATAATGGTAAAGGGCTATATCAACATTTATAATGGGGATCTCTGTATCAGTATCTATAATGGTAAAGGGCTAAATAAACATTTGTAATGGGAATCTCTGTATCAATATCTATAATGGTAAAGGGCTGTATCAACATTTATAATGGGGATCTCTGTATCAGTATCTATAATGGTAAAGGGCTAAATAAACATTTGTAATGGGAATCTCTGTATCAATATCTATAATGGTAAAGGGCTATATCAACATTTATATTGGGGATCTCTGTATCAATATCTATAATGGTAAAGGGCTATATCAACATTTATAATGGGGATCTCTGTATCAATATCTATAATGGTAAAGGGCTAAATAAACATTTATAATGGGGATCTCTGTATCAATATCTATAATGGTAAAGGGCTATATCAACATTTATAATGGGAATCTCTGTATCAGTATCTATAATGGTAAAGGGCTATATCAACATTTATAATGGGGATCTCTGTATCAGTATCTATAATGGTAAAGGGCTATATCAACATTTATAATGGGGATCTCTGTATCAGTATCTATAATGGTAAAGGGCTATATCAACATTTATAATGGGAATCTCTGTATCAGTATCTATAATGGTAAAGGGCTATATCAATATTTATAATGGGGATGTCTGTATCAGTATCTATAATGGTAAAGGGCTAAATAAACATTTATAATGGGGGTCTCTGTACCAATATCTATAATGGTAAAGGGCTGTATCAACATTTATAATGGGGATCTCTGTATCAGTATCTATAATGTTGAAGGGCTATATCAATATTTATAATGGGGATGTCTGTATCAGTATCTATAATGGTAAAGGGCTAAATAAACATTTATAATGGGGATCTCTGTATCAATATCTATAATGGTAAAGGGCTATATCAACATTTATAATGGGGATCTCTGTATCAATATCTATAATGGTAAAGGGCTGTATCAACATTTATAATGGGGATCTCTGTATCAATATCTATAATGGTAAAGGGCTGTATCAACATTTATAATGGGGATCTCTGTATCAATATCTATAATGGTAAAGGGCTGTATCAACATTTATAATGGGGATCTCTGTATCAGTATCTATAATGGTAAAGGGCTGTATCAACATTTATAATGGGGATCTCTGTACCAATATCTATAATGGTAAAGGGCTATATCAACATTTATAATGGGGATCTCTGTACCAATATCTATAATGGTAAAGGGCTATATCAACATTTATAATGGTGATCTCTGTATCAATATCTATAATGGTAAAGGGCTATATCAACATTTATAATGGGGATCTCTGTATCAATATCTATAATGGTAAAGGGCTATATCAACATTTATAATGGGGATCTCTGTATCAGTATCTATAATGGTAAAGGGCTATATCAACATTTATAATGGGGATCTCTGTATCAATATCTATAATGGTAAAGGGCTATATCAACATTTATAATGGGGATCTCTGCATCAGTATCTATAATGGTAAAGGGCTGTATCAACATTTATAATGGGGCAACTCTGTATCAATATCTATAATGGTAAAGGGCTATATCAACATTTATAATGGGGATCTCTGTACCAATATCTATAATGGTAAAGGGCTATATCAACATTTATATTGGGGATGTATGTATCAGTATCTATAATGGTAAAGGGCTATATCAACATTTATAATGGGGATCTCTGTATCAATATCTATAATGGTAAAGGACTTTATCAACATTTATAATGGGGATGTCTGTATCAGTATCTATAATGTTAAAGGGCTAAATAAACATTTATAATGGGGATCTCTGTATCAGTATCTATAATGGTAAAGGGCTATATCAACATTTATAATGGGAATCTCTGTATCAATATCTATAATGGTAAAGGGCTAAATATACATTTATAATAGGGATGTCTGTATCAATATCTATGATGGTAAAGGGCTGTATCAACATTTATAATGGGGATCTCTGTATCAATATCTATAATGGTAAAGGGCTGTGTCAACATTTATAATGGGGATCTCTGTATCAGTATCTATAATGGTAAAGGGCTATATCAACATTTATAATGGGGATCTCTGTATCAGTATCTATAATGGTAAAGGGCTGTATCAACATTTATAATGGGGATCTCTGTATCAGTATCTATAATGGTAAAGGGCTGTATCAACATTTATAATGGGGATCTCTGTATCAGTATCTGTAATGGTAATGGGCTATATCAACATTTATAATGGGGATCTCTGTATCAGTATCTATAATGGTAAAGGGCTGTATCAACATTTATAATGGGGATCTCTGTATCAGTATCTATAATGGTAAAGGGCTGTATCAACATTTATAATGGGGATCTCTGTATCAGTATCTATAATGGTAAAGGGCTAAATAAACATTTATAATGGGGATCTCTGTATCAGTATCTATAATGGTAAAGGGCTGTATCAACATTTATAATGGGAATCTCTGTATCAATATCTATAATGGTAATGGGCTATATCAACATTTATAATGGGGATCTCTGTATCAGTATCTATAATGGTAAAGGGCTAAATAAACATTTATAATGGGGATCTCTGTATCAGTATCTATAATGGTAAAGGGCTGTATCAACATTTATAATGGGAATCTCTGTATCAATATCTATAATGGTAATGGGCTATATCAACATTTATAATGGGGATCTCTGTATCAGTATCTATAATGGTAAAGGGCTGTATCAACATTTATAATGGGGATCTCTGTATCAGTATCTATAATGGTAAAGGGCTATATCAACATTTACAATGGGGATCTCTGTATCAGTATCTATAATGGTAAAGGGCTGTATCAACATTTATAATGGGGATGTCTGTATCAGTATGTATAATGGTAAAGGGCTGCATCAACATTTATAATGGGGATCTCTGTATCAGTATCTATAATGGTAAAGGGCTAAATAAACATTTATAATGGGGCAACTCGATATCAATATCTATAATGGTAAAGGGCTGTATCAACATTTTTCATGGGGATCTCTGTATCAGTATCTATAATGGTAAAGGGCTAAATAAACTTTTATAATGGGGCAACTCGATATCAATATCTATAATGGTAAAGGGCTGTATCAACATTTATAATGGGGATCTCTGTATCAGTATCTATAATGGTAAAGGGCTATATCAACATTTATAATGGGGCAACTCGATATCAATATCTATAATGGAAAAGGGCTGTATCAACATTTATAATGGGGATCTCTGTATCAATATCTATAATGGTAAAGGGCTAAATAAACATTTATAATGGGGCAACTCGATATCAATATCTATAATGGAAAAGGGCTGTATCAACATTTATAATGGGGATCTCTGTATCAATATCTATAATGGTGAAGGGCTAAATAAACATTTATAATGGGGATCTCTGTATCAGTATCTATAATGGTAAAGGGCTGTATCAACATTTATAATGGGGATCTCTGTATCAATATCTATAATGGTAAAGGGCTATATCAACATTAGTAATGGAGATCACTGTATCAGTATCGAAAATGGTAAAGGACTATATCAACATTTATAATGGGGATCTCTGTATCAGTATCTATAATGGTAAAGGGCTATATCAACATTTATAATGGGGATCTCTGTATCAGTATCTATAATGGTAAAGGGCTATATCAACATTTATAATGAGAATCTCTGTATCAATATCTATAACGGTAAAGGGCTAAATAAACATTTATAATGGGGATCTCTGTATCAGTATCTATAATGGTAAAGGGCTGTATCAACATTTATAATGGGAATCTCTGTATCAATATCTATAACGGTAAAGGGCTAAATAAACATTTATAATGGGGATCTCTGTATCAGTATCTATAATGGTAAAGGGCTGTATCAACATTTATAATGGGAATCTCTGTATCAATATCTATAATGGTAAAGGGCTATATCAACATTTATAATGGGGATCTCTGTATCAGTATCTATAACGGTAAAGGGCTATATCAACATTTATAATGGGGATCTCTGTATCAGTATCTATAATGGTAAAGGGCTGTATCAACATTTATAATGGGGATCTCTGTATCAATATCTATAATGGTAAAGGGCTGTATCAACATTTATAATGGGGATCTCTGTATCAGTATCTATAATGGTAAAGGGCTGTATCAACATTTATAATGGGGATCTCTGTATCAATATCTATAATGGTAAAGGGCTATATCAACATTTATAATGGGGATCTCTGTATCAGTATCTATAACGGTAAAGGGCTGTATCAACATTTATAATGGGGATGTCTGTATCAATATCTATAATGGTAAAGGGCAGTATCAACATTTATAATGGGGATCTCTGTATCAATATCTATAATGGTAAAGGGGTGTATCAACATTTATAATGGGGATCTCTGTATCAGTATCTATAATGGTAAAGGGCAGTATCAACATTTATAATGGGGATCTCTGTATCAATATCTATAATGGTAAAGGGCTGTATCAACATTTATAATGGGGATCTCTGTATCAGTATCTATAATAGTAAAGGGGTGTATCAACATTTATAATGGGGATCTCTGTATCAGTATCTATAATGGTAAAGGGCTAAATAAACATTTATAATGGGGATGTCTGTATCAATATCTATAATGGTAAAGGGCAGTATCAACATTTATAATGGGGATCTCTGTATCAATATCTATAATGGTAAAGGGGTGTATCAACATTTATAATGGGGATCTCTGTATCAGTATCTATAATGGTAAAGGGCAGTATCAACATTTATAATGGGGATCTCTGTATCAATATCTATAATGGTAAAGGGCTATATCAACATTTATAATGGGGATCTCTGTATCAGTATCTATAATGGTAAAGGGCTATATCAATATTTATAATGGGGATCTCTGTATCAGTATCTATAATGGTAAAGGGCTATATCAACATTTATAATGGGGATCTCTGTATCAGTATCTATAATGGTAAAGGGCTAAATAAACATTTATAATGGGGATCTCTGTATCAGTATCTATAATGGTAAAGGGCTGTATCAACATTTATAATGGGAATCTCTGTATCAATATCTATAATGGTAATGGGCTATATCAACATTTATAATGGGGATCTCTGTATCAGTATCTATAATGGTAAAGGGCTGTATCAACATTTATAATGGGGATCTCTGTATCAGTATCTATAATGGTAAAGGGCTATATCAACATTTATAATGGGGATCTCTGTATCAGTATCTATAATGGTAAAGGGCTGTATCAACATTTATAATGGGGATGTCTGTATCAGTATGTATAATGGTAAAGGGCTGCATCAACATTTATAATGGGGATCTCTGTATCAGTATCTATAATGGTAAAGGGCTAAATAAACATTTATAATGGGGATCTCTGTATCAGTATCTATAATGGTAAAGGGCTGTATCAACATTTATAATGGGAATCTCTGTATCAATATCTATAATGGTAATGGGCTATATCAACATTTATAATGGGGATCTCTGTATCAGTATCTATAATGGTAAAGGGCTGTATCAACATTTATAATGGGGATCTCTGTATCAGTATCTATAATGGTAAAGGGCTATATCAACATTTACAATGGGGATCTCTGTATCAGTATCTATAATGGTAAAGGGCTGTATCAACATTTATAATGGGGATGTCTGTATCAGTATGTATAATGGTAAAGGGCTGCATCAACATTTATAATGGGGATCTCTGTATCAGTATCTATAATGGTAAAGGGCTAAATAAACATTTATAATGGGGCAACTCGATATCAATATCTATAATGGTAAAGGGCTGTATCAACATTTTTCATGGGGATCTCTGTATCAGTATCTATAATGGTAAAGGGCTAAATAAACTTTTATAATGGGGCAACTCGATATCAATATCTATAATGGTAAAGGGCTGTATCAACATTTATAATGGGGATCTCTGTATCAGTATCTATAATGGTAAAGGGCTATATCAACATTTATAATGGGGCAACTCGATATCAATATCTATAATGGAAAAGGGCTGTATCAACATTTATAATGGGGATCTCTGTATCAATATCTATAATGGTAAAGGGCTAAATAAACATTTATAATGGGGCAACTCGATATCAATATCTATAATGGAAAAGGGCTGTATCAACATTTATAATGGGGATCTCTGTATCAATATCTATAATGGTGAAGGGCTAAATAAACATTTATAATGGGGATCTCTGTATCAGTATCTATAATGGTAAAGGGCTGTATCAACATTTATAATGGGGATCTCTGTATCAATATCTATAATGGTAAAGGGCTATATCAACATTAGTAATGGAGATCACTGTATCAGTATCGAAAATGGTAAAGGACTATATCAACATTTATAATGGGGATCTCTGTATCAGTATCTATAATGGTAAAGGGCTATATCAACATTTATAATGGGGATCTCTGTATCAGTATCTATAATGGTAAAGGGCTATATCAACATTTATAATGAGAATCTCTGTATCAATATCTATAACGGTAAAGGGCTAAATAAACATTTATAATGGGGATCTCTGTATCAGTATCTATAATGGTAAAGGGCTGTATCAACATTTATAATGGGAATCTCTGTATCAATATCTATAACGGTAAAGGGCTAAATAAACATTTATAATGGGGATCTCTGTATCAGTATCTATAATGGTAAAGGGCTGTATCAACATTTATAATGGGAATCTCTGTATCAATATCTATAATGGTAAAGGGCTATATCAACATTTATAATGGGGATCTCTGTATCAGTATCTATAACGGTAAAGGGCTATATCAACATTTATAATGGGGATCTCTGTATCAGTATCTATAATGGTAAAGGGCTGTATCAACATTTATAATGGGAATCTCTGTATCAATATCTATAATGGTAAAGGGCTGTATCAACATTTATAATGGGGATCTCTGTATCAGTATCTATAATGGTAAAGGGCTGTATCAACATTTATAATGGGGATCTCTGTATCAATATCTATAATGGTAAAGGGCTATATCAACATTTATAATGGGGATCTCTGTATCAGTATCTATAACGGTAAAGGGCTGTATCAACATTTATAATGGGGATGTCTGTATCAATATCTATAATGGTAAAGGGCAGTATCAACATTTATAATGGGGATCTCTGTATCAATATCTATAATGGTAAAGGGGTGTATCAACATTTATAATGGGGATCTCTGTATCAGTATCTATAATGGTAAAGGGCAGTATCAACATTTATAATGGGGATCTCTGTATCAATATCTATAATGGTAAAGGGCTGTATCAACATTTATAATGGGGATCTCTGTATCAGTATCTATAATAGTAAAGGGGTGTATCAACATTTATAATGGGGATCTCTGTATCAGTATCTATAATGGTAAAGGGCTAAATAAACATTTATAATGGGGATGTCTGTATCAATATCTATAATGGTAAAGGGCAGTATCAACATTTATAATGGGGATCTCTGTATCAATATCTATAATGGTAAAGGGGTGTATCAACATTTATAATGGGGATCTCTGTATCAGTATCTATAATGGTAAAGGGCAGTATCAACATTTATAATGGGGATCTCTGTATCAATATCTATAATGGTAAAGGGCTATATCAACATTTATAATGGGGATCTCTGTATCAGTATCTATAATGGTAAAGGGCTATATCAATATTTATAATGGGGATCTCTGTATCAGTATCTATAATGGTAAAGGGCTATATCAACATTTATAATGGGGATGTCTGTATCAGTATCTATAATGGTAAAGGGCTATATCAATATTTATAATGGGGATCTCTGTATCAGTATCTATAATGGTAAAGGGCTATATCAACATTTATAATGGGGATGTCTGTATCAGTATCTATAATGGTAAAGGGCTGTATCAACATTTATAATGGGGATCTCTGTATCAGTATCTGTAATGGTAAAGGGGTGTATCAACATTTATAATGGGGATCTCTGTATCAGTATCTATAATGGTAAAGGGCAGTATCAACATTTATAATGGGGATCTCTGTATCAGTATCTATAATGGTAAAGGGGTGTATCAACATTTATAATGGGGGTCTCTGTATCAGTATCTATAATGGTAAAGGGCTGTATCAACATTTATAATGGGGATCTCTGTATCAATGTCTATAATGGTAAAGGGCTAAATAAACATTTATAATGGGGCAACTCTGTATCAGTATCTATAATGGTAAAGGGCAGTATCAACATTTATAATGGGGATCTCTGTATCAGTATCTATCATGGTAAAGGGCTGTATCAACATTTATAATGGGGATGTCTGTATCAATTTCTATAATGGTAAAGGGCTGTATCAACATTTATAATGGGGATCTCTGTATCAGTATCTATAATGGTAAAGGGCTATATCAACATTTATAATGGGGATCTCTGTACCAATATCTATAATGGTAAAGGGCTATATCAACATTTATAATGGGGATCTCTGTATCAGTATCTATAATGGTAAAGGGCTGTATCAACATTTATAATGGGGATCTCTGTACCAATATCTATAATGGTAAAGGGCTATATCAACATTTATAATGGGGATCTCTGTATCAGTATCTATAATGGTAAAGGGCTATATCAACATTTATAATGGGGATCTCTGTATCAGTATCTATAATGGTAAAGGGCTATATCAACATTTATAATGGGGATCTCTGTACCAATATCTATAATGGTAAAGGGCTATATCGACATTTATAATGGGAATCTCTGTATCAGTATCTATAATGGTAATGGGCTATATCAACATTTATAATGGGGATCTCTGTATCAGTATCTATAATGGTAAAGGGCTAAATAAACATTTATAATGGGGATCTCTGTATCAGTATCTATAATGGTAAAGGGCTATATCAACATTTATAATGGGGATCTCTGTATCAATATCTATAATGGTAAAGGGCTATATCAACATTTATAATGGGGATCTCTGTATCAGTATCTATAATGGTAAAGGACTGTATCAACATTTATAATGGGGATCTCTGTATCAATTTCTATAATGGTAAAGGACTGTATCAACATTTATAATGGGGATCTCTGTATCAGTATCTATAATGGTAAAGGACTGTATCAACATTTATAATGGGGATCTCTGTATCAATATCTATAATGGTAAAGGGCTATATCAGCATTTATAATGGGGATCTCTGTATCAATATCTATAATGGTAAAGGGCTATATCAGCATTTATAATGGGGATCTCTGTATCAGTATCTGTAATGGTAAAGGGCTATATCAACATTTATAATGGGAATCTCTGTATCAATATCTATAATGGTAAAGGGCTATATCAACATTTATAATGGGAATCTCTGTATCAGTATCTATAATGGTAAAGGGCTATATCAACATTTATAATGGGGATCTCTGTACCAGTATCTATAATGGTAAAGGGCTGTATCAGCATTTATAATGGGGATCTCTGTATCAATATCTATAATGGTAAAGGGCTGTATCAACATTTATAATGGGGATCTCTGTATCAGTATCTGTAATGGTAATGGGCTATATCAACATTTATAATGGGGATCTCTGTACCAATATCTATAATGGTAATGGGCTATATCAACATTTATAATGGGAATCTCTGTATCAATATCTATAATGGTAAAGGGCTATATCAACATTTATAATGGGGATCTCTGTATCAATATCTATAATGGTAAAGGGCTATATCAACATTTATAATGGGAATCTCTGTATCAGTATCTATAATGGTAAAGGGCTGTATCAGCATTTATAATGGGGATCTCTGTATCAGTATCTATAATGGTAAAGGGCTCTATCAACATTTATAATGGGGATCTCTGTACCAATATCTATAATGGTAATGGGCTATATCAACATTTATAATGGGGATCTCTGTACCAATATCTATAATGGTAATGGGCTATATCAACATTTATAATGGGAATCTCTGTATCAGTATCTATAATGGTAATGGGCTATATCAACATTTATAATGGGGATCTCTGTATCAGTATCTATAATGGTAAAGGGCTATATCAACATTTATAATGGGGATGTCTGTATCAGTATCTATAATGGTAAAGGGCTATATCAACATTTATAATGGGGATCTCTGTATCAATATCTATAATGGTAAAGGGCTGTATCAACATTTATAATGGGGATCTCTGTATCAGTATCTATAATGGTAAAGGGCTGTATCAACATTTATAATGGGGATCTCTGTATCAATATCTATAATGGTAAAGGGCTATATCAACATTTATAATGGGGATCTCTGTATCAGTATCTATAATGGTAAAGGGCTATATCAACATTTATAATGGGGATCTCTGTACCAGTATCTATAATGGTAAAGGGCTGTATCAACATTTATAATGGGGATCTCTGTATCAATATCTATAATGTTAAAGGGCTGTATCAACATTTATAATGGGGATCTCTGTATCAGTATCTATAATGGTAAAGGGCTATATCAACATTTATAATGGGGATCTCTGTATCAATATCTATAATGGTAAAGGGCAGTATCAACATTTATAATGGGGATCTCTGTATCAGTATCTATAACGGTAAAGGGCTGTATCAACATTTATAATGGGGATCTCTGTACCAGTATCTATAATGGTAAAGGGCTATATCAACATTTATAATGGGCATCTCTGTATCAGTATCTATAATGGTAAAGGGCTGTATCAACATTTATAATGGGGATCTCTGTATCAATATCTATAACGGTAAAGGGCTGTATCAACATTTATAATGGGGCAACTCTGTATCAATATCTATAATGGTAAAGGGCAATATCAACATTTATAATGGTGATCTCTGTATCAATATCTATAATGGTAAAGGGCTATATCAACATTTATAATGGTGATCTCTGTATCAATATCTATAATGGTAAAGGGCTGTATCAACATTTATAATGGGGCAACTCTGTATCAATATCTATAATGGTAAAGGGCAATATCAACATTTATAATGGTGATCTCTGTATCAATATCTATAATGGTAAAGGGCTGTATCAACATTTATAATGGGGATCTCTGTACCAGTATCTATAATGGTAAAGGGCTGTATCAGCATTTATAATGGGGATCTCTGTATCAATATCTATAATGGTAAAGGGCTGTATCAACATTTATAATGGGGATCTCTGTATCAGTATCTATAATGGTAAAGGGCTGTATCAGCATTTATAATGGGGATCTCTGTATCAATATCTATAATGGTAAAGGGCTATATCAACATTTATAATGGGGATCTCAGTATCAGTATCTATAATGGTAAAGGGCTATATCAACATTTATATTGGGGATGTCTGTATCAGTATCTATAATGGTAAAGGGCTGTATCAACATTTATAATGGGGATCTCTGTATCAATATCTATAATGGTAAAGGGCTATATCAACATTTATAATGGGGATCTCTGTATCAGTATCTATAATGGTAAAGGGCTATATCAACATTTATAATGGGGATCTCTGTATCAGTATCTATAATGGTAAAGGGCTGTATCAACATTTATAATGGGGATCTCTGTATCAGTATCTATAATGGTAAAGGGCTGTATCAACATTTATAATGGGGATCTCTGTATCAGTATCTATAATGGTAAAGGGCTATATCAACATTTATAATGGGGATCTCTGTATCAATATCTATAATGGTAAAGGGCTATATCAACATTTATATTGGGGATGTCTGTATCAATATCTATAATGGTAAAGGGCTGTATCAACATTTATATTGGGGATCTCTGTATCAGTATCTATAATGGTAAAGGGCTATATCAACATTTATAATGGGGATCTCTGTATCAGTATCTATAATGGTAAAGGGCTATATCAACATTTATAATGGGGATCTCTGTATCAATATCTATAATGGTAAAGGGCTATATCAACATTTATATTGGGGATGTCTGTATCAATATCTATAATGGTAAAGGGCTGTATCAACATTTATATTGGGGATCTCTGTATCAGTATCTATAATGGTAAAGGGCTATATCAACATTTATAATGGGGATCTCTGTATCAATATCTATAATGGTAAAGGGCTATATCAACATTTATATTGGGGATGTCTGTATCAATATCTATAATGGTAAAGGGCTGTATCAACATTTATATTGGGGATCTCTGTATCAGTATCTATAATGGTAAAGGGCTATATCAACATTTATAATGGGGATCTCTGTATCAGTATCTATAATGGTAAAGGGCTATATCAACATTTATAATGGGGATCTCTGTATCAGTATCTATAATGGTAAAGGGCTGTATCAACATTTATAATGGGGATCTCTGTATCAATATCTATAATGGTAAAGGGCTATATCAACATTTATATTGGGGATGTCTGTATCAATATCTATAATGGTAAAGGGCTGTATCAACATTTATATTGGGGATGTCTGTATCAATATCTATAATGGTAAAGGGCTATATCAACATTTATAATGGGGATCTCTGTATCAGTATCTATAATGGTAAAGGGCTATATCAACATTTATAATGGGGATCTCTGTATCAGTATCTATAATGGTAAAGGGCAGTATCAACATTTATAATGGGGATCTCTGTATCAATATCTATAATGGTAAAGGGCTATATCAACATTTATAATGGGGATCTCTGTATCAGTATCTATAATGGTAAAGGGCTATATCAATATTTATAATGGGGATCTCTGTATCAGTATCTATAATGGTAAAGGGCTATATCAACATTTATAATGGGGATGTCTGTATCAGTATCTATAATGGTAAAGGGCTATATCAATATTTATAATGGGGATCTCTGTATCAGTATCTATAATGGTAAAGGGCTATATCAACATTTATAATGGGGATGTCTGTATCAGTATCTATAATGGTAAAGGGCTGTATCAACATTTATAATGGGGATCTCTGTATCAGTATCTGTAATGGTAAAGGGGTGTATCAACATTTATAATGGGGATCTCTGTATCAGTATCTATAATGGTAAAGGGCAGTATCAACATTTATAATGGGGATCTCTGTATCAGTATCTATAATGGTAAAGGGGTGTATCAACATTTATAATGGGGATCTCTGTATCAGTATCTATAATGGTAAAGGGCTGTATCAACATTTATAATGGGGATCTCTGTATCAGTGTCTATAATGGTAAAGGGCTAAATAAACATTTATAATGGGGCAACTCTGTATCAGTATCTATAATGGTAAAGGGCAGTATCAACATTTATAATGGGGATCTCTGTATCAGTATCTATCATGGTAAAGGGCTGTATCAACATTTATAATGGGGATGTCTGTATCAGTATCTATAATGGTAAAGGGCTAAATAAACATTTATAATGGGGATCTCTGTATCAATATCTATAATGGTAAAGGGCTATATCAACATTTATAATGGGGATCTCTGTATCAGTATCTATAATGGTAAAGGGCAGTATCAACATTTATAATGGGGATCTCTGTATCAGTATCTATAATGGTAAAGGGCTGTATCAACATTTATAATGGGGATGTCTGTATCAGTATCTATAATGGTAAAGGGCTAAATAAACATTTATAATGGGGATCTCTGTATCAATATCTATAATGGTAAAGGGCAGTATCAACATTTATAATGGGGATCTCTGTATCAGTATCTATAATGGTAAAGGGCTATATCAACATTTATAATGGGGATCTCTGTATCAGTATCTATAATGGTAAAGGGCTATATCAACATTTATAATGGGGATCTCTGTACCAATATCTATAATGGTAAAGGGCTATATCGACATTTATAATGGGAATCTCTGTATCAGTATCTATAATGGTAAAGGGCTAAATAAACATTTATAATGGGGATCTCTGTATCAGTATCTATAATGGTAAAGGACTGTATCAACATTTATAATGGGGATCTCTGTATCAATTTCTATAATGGTAAAGGGCTGTATCAACATTTATAATGGGGATCTCTGTATCAGTATCTATAATGGTAAAGGGCTATATCAACATTTATAATGGGGATCTCTGTACCAATATCTATAATGGTAAAGGGCTATATCAACATTTATAATGGGGATCTCTGTATCAGTATCTATAATGGTAAAGGGCTATATCAACATTTATAATGGGGATCTCTGTACCAATATCTATAATGGTAAAGGGCTATATCAACATTTATAATGGGGATCTCTGTATCAGTATCTATAATGGTAAAGGGCTATATCAACATTTATAATGGGGATCTCTGTATCAGTATCTATAATGGTAAAGGGCTATATCAACATTTATAATGGGGATCTCTGTACCAATATCTATAATGGTAAAGGGCTATATCGACATTTATAATGGGAATCTCTGTATCAGTATCTATAATGGTAATGGGCTATATCAACATTTATAATGGGGATCTCTGTATCAGTATCTATAATGGTAAAGGGCTAAATAAACATTTATAATGGGGATCTCTGTATCAGTATCTATAATGGTAAAGGGCTATATCAACATTTATAATGGGGATCTCTGTATCAATATCTATAATGGTAAAGGGCTATATCAACATTTATAATGGGGATCTCTGTATCAGTATCTATAATGGTAAAGGACTGTATCAACATTTATAATGGGGATCTCTGTATCAATTTCTATAATGGTAAAGGACTGTATCAACATTTATAATGGGGATCTCTGTATCAGTATCTATAATGGTAAAGGACTGTATCAACATTTATAATGGGGATCTCTGTATTAATATCTATAATGGTAAAGGGCTATATCAGCATTTATAATGGGGATCTCTGTATCAATATCTATAATGGTAAAGGGCTATATCAGCATTTATAATGGGGATCTCTGTATCAGTATCTGTAATGGTAAAGGGCTATATCAACATTTATAATGGGAATCTCTGTATCAATATCTATAATGGTAAAGGGCTATATCAACATTTATAATGGGAATCTCTGTATCAGTATCTATAATGGTAAAGGGCTATATCAACATTTATAATGGGGATCTCTGTACCAGTATCTATAATGGTAAAGGGCTGTATCAGCATTTATAATGGGGATCTCTGTATCAATATCTATAATGGTAAAGGGCTGTATCAACATTTATAATGGGGATCTCTGTATCAGTATCTGTAATGGTAATGGGCTATATCAACATTTATAATGGGGATCTCTGTACCAATATCTATAATGGTAATGGGCTATATCAACATTTATAATGGGAATCTCTGTATCAATATCTATAATGGTAAAGGGCTATATCAACATTTATAATGGGGATCTCTGTATCAATATCTATAATGGTAAAGGGCTATATCAACATTTATAATGGGAATCTCTGTATCAGTATCTATAATGGTAACGGGCTGTATCAGCATTTATAATGGGGATCTCTGTATCAGTATCTATAATGGTAAAGGGCTATATCAACATTTATAATGGGGATCTCTGTACCAATATCTATAATGGTAATGGGCTATATCAACATTTATAATGGGGATCTCTGTACCAATATCTATAATGGTAATGGGCTATATCAACATTTATAATGGGAATCTCTGTATCAGTATCTATAATGGTAATGGGCTATATCAACATTTATAATGGGGATCTCTGTATCAGTATCTATAATGGTAAAGGGCTATATCAACATTTATAATGGGGATGTCTGTATCAGTATCTATAATGGTAAAGGGCTATATCAACATTTATAATGCGGATCTCTGTATCAATATCTATAATGGTAAAGGGCTGTATCAACATTTATAATGGGGATCTCTGTATCAGTATCTATAATGGTAAAGGGCTGTATCAACATTTATAATGGGGATCTCTGTATCAATATCTATAATGGTAAAGGGCTATATCAACATTTATAATGGGGATCTCTGTATCAGTATCTATAATGGTAAAGGGCTATATCAACATTTATAATGGGGATCTCTGTACCAGTATCTATAATGGTAAAGGGCTGTATCAACATTTATAATGGGGATCTCTGTATCAATATCTATAATGTTAAAGGGCTGTATCAACATTTATAATGGGGATCTCTGTATCAGTATCTATAATGGTAAAGGGCTATATCAACATTTATAATGGGGATCTCTGTATCAATATCTATAATGGTAAAGGGCAGTATCAACATTTATAATGGGGATCTCTGTATCAGTATCTATAACGGTAAAGGGCTGTATCAACATTTATAATGGGGATCTCTGTACCAGTATCTATAATGGTAAAGGGCTATATCAACATTTATAATGGGCATCTCTGTATCAGTATCCTTAATGGTAAAGGGCTGTATCAACATTTATAATGGGGATCTCTGTATCAATATCTATAACGGTAAAGGGCTGTATCAACATTTATAATGGGGCAACACTGTATCAATATCTATAATGGTAAAGGGCAATATCAACATTTATAATGGTGATCTCTGTATCAATATCTATAATGGTAAAGGGCTATATCAACATTTATAATGGTGATCTCTGTATCAATATCTATAATGGTAAAGGGCTGTATCAACATTTATAATGGGGCAACTCTGTATCAATATCTATAATGGTAAAGGGCAATATCAACATTTATAATGGTGATCTCTGTATCAATATCTATAATGGTAAAGGGCTGTATCAACATTTATAATGGGGATCTCTGTACCAGTATCTATAATGGTAAAGGGCTGTATCAGCATTTATAATGGGGATCTCTGTATCAATATCTATAATGGTAAAGGGCTGTATCAACATTTATAATGGGGATCTCTGTATCAGTATCTATAATGGTAAAGGGCTGTATCAGCATTTATAATGGGGATCTCTGTATCAATATCTATAATGGTAAAGGGCTATATCAACATTTATAATGGGGATCTCTGTATCAGTATCTATAATGGTAAAGGGCTATATCAACATTTATATTGGGGATGTCTGTATCAGTATCTATAATGGTAAAGGGCTGTATCAACATTTATAATGGGGATCTCTGTATCAATATCTATAATGGTAAAGGGCTATATCAACATTTATAATGGGGATCTCTGTATCAGTATCTATAATGGTAAAGGGCTATATCAACATTTATAATGGGGATCTCTGTATCAGTATCTATAATGGTAAAGGGCTGTATCAACATTTATAATGGGGATCTCTGTATCAGTATCTATAATGGTAAAGGGCTGTATCAACATTTATAATGGGGATCTCTGTATCAGTATCTATAATGGTAAAGGGCTATATCAACATTTATAATGGGGATCTCTGTATCAATATCTATAATGGTAAAGGGCTATATCAACATTTATATTGGGGATGTCTGTATCAATATCTATAATGGTAAAGGGCTGTATCAACATTTATATTGGGGATCTCTGTATCAGTATCTATAATGGTAAAGGGCTATATCAACATTTATAATGGGGATCTCTGTATCAGTATCTATAATGGTAAAGGGCTATATCAACATTTATAATGGGGATCTCTGTATCAATATCTATAATGGTAAAGGGCTATATCAACATTTATATTGGGGATGTCTGTATCAATATCTATAATGGTAAAGGGCTGTATCAACATTTATATTGGGGATCTCTGTATCAGTATCTATAATGGTAAAGGGCTATATCAACATTTATAATGGGGATCTCTGTATCAATATCTATAATGGTAAAGGGCTATATCAACATTTATATTGGGGATGTCTGTATCAATATCTATAATGGTAAAGGGCTGTATCAACATTTATATTGGGGATCTCTGTATCAGTATCTATAATGGTAAAGGGCTATATCAACATTTATAATGGGGATCTCTGTATCAGTATCTATAATGGTAAAGGGCTATATCAACATTTATAATGGGGATCTCTGTATCAGTATCTATAATGGTAAAGGGCAGTATCAACATTTATAATGGGGATCTCTGTATCAATATCTATAATGGTAAAGGGCTATATCAACATTTATATTGGGGATGTCTGTATCAATATCTATAATGGTAAAGGGCTGTATCAACATTTATATTGGGGATGTCTGTATCAATATCTATAATGGTAAAGGGCTATATCAACATTTATAATGGGGATCTCTGTATCAGTATCTATAATGGTAAAGGGCTATATCAACATTTATAATGGGGATCTCTGTATCAATATCTATAATGGTAAAGGGCAGTATCAACATTTATAATGGGGATCTCTGTATCAGTATCTATAATGGTAAAGGGCTGTATCAACATTTATAATGGGGATCTCTGTATCAGTATCTATAATGGTAAAGGGCTGTATCAACATTTATAATGGGAATCTCTGTATCAGTATCTATCATGGTAAAGGGCTGTATCAACATTTATAATGGGGATGTCTGTATCAGTATCTATAATGGTAAAGGGCTGTATCAACATTTATAATGGGGATCTCTGTATCAGTATCTATAATGGTAAAGGGCTATATCAACATTTATAATGGGGATCTCTGTATCAATATCTATAATGGTAAAGGGCAGTATCAACATTTATAATGGGGATCTCTGTATCAATATCTATAATGGTAAAGGGCTATATCAACATTTATAATGGGGATCTCTGTATCAGTATCTCTCATGGTAAAGGGCTGTATCAACATTTATAATGGGGATGTCTGTATCAGTATCTATAATGGTAAAGGGCTGTATCAACATTTATAATGGGGATCTCTGTATCAGTATCTATAATGGTAAAGGGCTATATCAACATTTATAATGCGGATCTCTGTATCAATATCTATAATGGTAAAGGGCAGTATCAACATTTATAATGGGGATCTCTGTATCAATATCTATAATGGTAAAGGGCTATATCAACATTTATAATGGGGATCTCTGTATCAGTATCTCTCATGGTAAAGGGCTGTATCAACATTTATAATGGGGATCTCTGTATCAGTATCTATAATGGTAAAGGGCTGTATCAACATTTATAATGGGGATCTCTGTATCAATATCTATAATGGTAAAGGGCTATATCAACATTTATAATGGGGATCTCTGTATCAGTATCTATAATGGTAAAGGGCTATATCAACATTTATAATGGGGATCTCTGTATCAATATCTATAATGGTAAAGGGCTGTATCAACATTTATAATGGGGATCTCTGTATCAGTATCTATAATGGTAAAGGGCTGTATCAACATTTATAATGGGGATCTCTGTATCAATATCTATAATGGTAAAGGGCTATATCAACATTTATAATGGGGATCTCTGTATCAATATCTATAATGGTAAAGGGCTATATCAACATTTATAATGGGGATCTCTGTATCAATATCTATAATGGTAAAGGGCTATATCAACATTTATAATGGGGATCTCTGTACCAATACAGTCAGTTCTGTGATAATGCTTATTTCTTCAAGGAGAATTGGCTTTAATGCGATTTTAGAATTTTGACCGTTATTTGTCGAACGTGAACTTTCCTAACCTGTATTGGCTCTAACGCAGTTCAGGCCCCATTAATTTAAATGGCAGGGCTGTTGCACCATTTTCTTTTAACGCGAGATCTCCCGAGAGTGAAACCATTGTGTCATTTCAGAAGCGACTGCATCTATATTGGCAAAGGGCTCTGTCAGCATGTATAATGGGGAATAAAAACTGAAAGAACTGCGGATACTGTAAATCCAAAACAAAAACAGAAATTACTGGAAAAGCTCAGCAGATTTGGCAGCATCAGTGGAGAGAAATCAGAGGTACCATTTCAGGTCGAGTGACCCTTCGTTAGTGGGCGGCACGGTGGCACAGTGGTTAGCACTGCTGCCTCATGGCGCCAGAGACCCGGGTTCAATTCCCGTCTCAGGCGACTGACTGTGTGGAGTTTGCACATTCTCCCCGTGTCTGCATGGGTTTCCTCCGGGTGCTCCGGTTTCCTCCCACAGTCCAAAGATGTGCAGGTCAGGTGAATTGGCCATGCTAAATTGCCCCTCGTGTTAGGGAAGGGGTAAATGTATGGGTGGGTTGCGCTTCGGCGGGGCGGTGTGGACTTGTTGGGCAGAAGGGCCTGTTTCCACACTGTAAGTAATCTAATCTAATCTAGAATTTACGACCACATTTATAATGGGGACCTGTGTATCAATATCGACGTCACAATATGTCAACATTTCGAGGGTAAGTTGCACATTGCCCTTCATAGCGAGAGGATTTGAGTTACAGGAGCAGGGAAGTCTTGCTGCGATTGTACAGGGTCGTGGTGAGACCACCCCCCTGGAATGTTGTGTGCAGTTTGGGGTCTCCTCATCTGAGGAAGGATGTTCTGGCAACAGAGGGAGTGCAGACTGGTTCCTGGGATTGCAGGATTGGCGTATGGACACAGACTGGATCAGTTAGGACTATATTCGCTGGGGTTTGCAGGAATGAAGGGGATCTTGTTGAAAGCGACAACATCCTAACAGGATTTGACATGGTCAAGGATGCTCCTGATGACCCGGGGAATCCAGAACCAAGGGGTCACAGTCTGAGGATTACAGGGTGGGGTCATTTCAGACTGAAATGGGGAGAAATGTCTTCATCTAGCAAGTGGGAGAGCCTGTGGGATAATCTGTCACAGGAGGTGATTGGGGCCGAAACATTGAATGTTTTCAGGAAGGAGTTAGATATCATTCTTGGGGATTGGAAAGCAAGGGAGGAGGATAATGAGCCATGATCGTACTGAATGCCTGAGGGGTAGGATTGCCTCCTGTTGTCCCTGTCATGGCTGGCTTTCTCAGTGCCTGTGCGGCCCAGTGTCAGACCTCAGCACATCACAGAGCTGTCTCTGTAATCTAACAGTGAGGTCTCGTTGTGAGGCACTGCGCAAGGCTCAGACGGAATTGGTGCTGACTGTAATGTATTCACCGTGCACTGGTTGCCATGGAAATACTGCTTTCACGAGCTGATTTAACTCCGATTTGTAAACTCCGGAGTCATCAGAAGGAAGAATGGCTGAAGCCAGAGAGGTGGATTTGCACGTTTTGAAAAGATTTGCATTCCTATAGTGCCTTTTACGACACCCCAAAGTGTTTGATAAGTGATGCAGTGCTTTTGCCATTGTTGTAATGTATGAAATGAGGTTAGCCATTCTACAAACTGCACACAATCTCAAACAGCAAGTCATTAACAACTGGACCATCAGGCTCCTTTTTTTGGTTAATGTCACCGCATCTGCAGATTGCCTCCCATTGACATCCACCGACTAAACCTCCACACCATTTCCGAGTAAATGGAAAGGCAGAGACAATACCAGTCTGCTCTGAGAGATGGTATCGCTGACAGTGCGGCACTCCCTCAGCACTGACCCTCCGACAGTGCAGCACTCCCTCAGCACTGACCCTCCGACAGTGTGGCACTCCCTCAGTACTGACCGTCCGACATGCGGCACTCCCTCAGTACTGACCCTCTGACAGCGCGGCGCTCCCTCAGCACTGACCCTCCGACAGTGCAGCACTCCCTCAGTACTGACCCTCCGACAGTGCGGCACTCCCTCAGTACTGACCCTCCGACAGTGCGGCACTCCCTCAGTACTGACCCTCCGACAGTGCGGCGCTCCCTCAGTACTGACCCTCCGACAGTGCGGTGCTCCCTCAGTACTGACCCTCTGACAGTGCGGCGCTCCCTCAGCACTGACCCTCCGACAGTGCAGCACTCCCTCAGTACTGACCCTCCGACAGTGCGGCACTCCCTCAGTACTGACCCTCCGACAGTGCGGCACTCCCTCAGTACTGACCCTCCGACAGTGCGGCGCTCCCTCAGTACTGACCCTCCGACAGTGCGGTGCTCCCTCAGTACTGACCCTCTGACAGTGCGGCACTCCCTCAGTACTGACTCTCTGACTGTGCGGTGCTCCCTCAGTACTGACCCTCTGACTGTGCGGCACTCCCTCATCACTGACCCTCCGACAGTGCGGCACTCCCTCAGTACTGACCCTCCGACAGTGCGTTAACTGGGCGGCATGGCGGCAGAGTGGTTAGCACTGCTGCTTCATAGCGCCAGAGACCGGGGTTCAATTCCCACCTCGGGCGACTGTCTGTGTGGAGTTTGCACATTCTCCCCATGTCTGCGTGGGTTTCCCTCGTGTGCTCCAGTTTCCTCCCACAGTCCAAAAGATGTGCAGGTTAGGTGAATTGGCCATGCTAAATTGCCCGTAGTGTTAGGTGTAGGGGAATGGGTCTGGGTGGGTTGCTCTTCGGAGGGTCGGTGTGGACTTGTTGGGCCGAAGGGCCTGTTTCTACACTGTAAGTAATCTAATCTAAACTCGGAATGAGTTACTTATTGTCGTATACGTCTAGAGAGATACAGTGAAAAGTGTTTTGTCACCACAAACCAGCTCCATTTTGAGTTACAAAAAGAATGAAAACCAGTTCAATAAAAAGTTCACCTTGTTTACCAGGAGGCTTTAAACACAGCTCCAGGGCTTCTGTAAGGTCTCTGCAAGGTGTCCAGGCCTCAAGGAGTCCCCGCTGTAAGTACAGTAATGAAGACCTTCCTAAAAGCGATGCTCATGGCCTACCACAGCTAGGAATCCCTGGCCCAGATACGATCACTGCCACAGCTGACAACCTGCTGAGTACACACTCTCGGCCTACCTCAGCCAGGAGTCCCCACTCGGGGCCCACCTCAGCCAGGAGCCCCCACTCGGGGCCCACCTCAGCCAGGAGCCCCCACTCGGGGCCCACCTCAGCCAGGAGTCCCCACTCGGGGCCCACCTCAGCCAGGAGTCCCCCCTCGGGGCCCACCTCAGCCAGGAGCCCCCACTCGGGGCCCACCTCAGCCAGGAGCCCCCACTCGGGGCCCACCTCAGCCAGGAGTCCCCACTCGGGGCCCACCTCAGCCAGGAGCCCCCACTCGGGGCCCACCTCAGCCAGGAGTCCCCACTCGGGGCCCACCTCAGCCAGGAGCCGCCACTCGGGGCCCACCTCAGCCAGGAGTCCCCACTCGGGGTCCACCTCAGCCAGGAGTCCCCACTCGGGGCCTACCTCAGCCAGGAGCCCCCACTCGGGGCCCACCTCAGCCAGGAGCCCCCACTCGGGGCCCACCTCAGCCAGGAGCCCCCACTCGGGGCCCACCTCAGCCAGGAGTCCCCACTCGGGGCCCACCTCAGCCAGGAGTCCCCACTCGGGGCCCACCTCAGCCAGGAGCCCCCACTCGGGGCCCACCTCAGCCAGGTGCCCCCACTCGGGGCCCACCTCAGCCAGGAGTCCCCACTCGGGGCCCACCTCAGCCAGGAGCCCCCCCCACTCGGGGCACCATCACTGCTGCAGCCGTCTCCCTGCCTACACCACCCCGAGCTTCCTCACAACAGCAGAAGATGAAGAAAAGAAAGAAGAGAAAGATAAAGGAGGGAGAGAAAAGGGTGTGGCCGGCCTGGTGCGATGGGCCCAGGAGCCTGAACACTACCTACCATACCAACACAGGCATCTTAAAGATAGTCTGGACCAGAAAAAAAAAAATTGTCACTGACGTGGGATCACATCAAGTGATTTGAGGCACTTAGTGACGTACAGGGGGTCCCCAAGTTGTGAACACCCATGTTACGGACTCTTGTACGTTTAAAGACATTCCCACACAGAGGTGTAAGTTTAAAGATCCAATTTCCCGTCCTGCGTTATATTGTCCAGTTATGCGTTCCGACTTGTATACATGGCGACACCAGAACAGAATGAGGAACTGCCTGCTGTTATGGACCAGACCAGACCAGACCCCCTTCAAAATATTATAAGATGGTGGCCTTGACCCTAACGTTTTGTATTTTAAACATGAATGTAAAGTGCTGTGTTCCAGATGCAATGTGACTGGTCAAACTACTTGATGTCAAGAAAAACACAATTTATTCAAACACTATAGTGTTATGACACGGCTGTGAACCCTTCTGTTAATTAAACCAAACACCCAGAAAAGCTCACCTCACCTCAATCTGTTAAAGTATGAAAGGCAGAGAACTCCCAAATTCCATCATTTAAAGAAAATAGTACCAATGTATTCTTTAACTCTAAAAATGAACATTAAGCAACAACTATTCACAATTCTGAGCCCCCCTTCTCTTATCTGCTTATTACCTGCCTCCAACTCTATAATGATATACTGTTCCAATAAAACACTTATTAAAATTACATCAACTTAATTTCAAAACCACCCAGCGGCTGTTGTCTTCGGTGTCTATCTTCTTCCGGCTGAGGATCTTCCTGGGTCGGCATCCTTCCTTTTTACTGTGAATGCGTTACGTATTTTTAAAAAAACGTCCCTTTGTTTGGGAGTGTTTCCTAATTTCTTGAATCTGTGTTAATGGCAGTTGTTCTGTCTGATTTTCAAACATTTTATGTCCCCAACATCGGATCATCTCATTGGTTCGATGTTGGCAAAACAATAAATTCAAACTCGATTGGGTCTTAGTATCCTGGACATAGTTTAATCTGACTGGTTAAATTCAACTTGTTATTAAAACAACAACCAACTCAGGTTCCATTTCACAGCCAAATGTTACATATTTCCAATTTTCCAGTACACTCTGAGACTGCTCTTGTAAGCTCTCAGTTCCGAACAGCAGTCACTCTCTTAAAGGTACAGTATTCACCTTCAATTTCATAACAATAGTTAAAATACAACAAAAGAAAGAAGAACTTAGAATAACTTAAGTCTTTTGGAAAACTTAACAGAATAATAGATACAGTAACTATTGCCAATTAACTGTTCCAGTGTAGTAACTTCCCACAAACACATCACTCGGGAAAAAGGCAAATTCAGAAAACAGATTGTCTCAAGTGCAATTCAGCAGCAGAGAGAGAAATCCCAGCTTCCGGTTGTCACCAAGAAAAGGGAAAAAAATAGCCTCTACTTCCTCAAGACTCTAGCAGCTTCTCCTGAATTTGAAAGTTAAGGAAAACTAGAAATCCTAGTCTGTGAGAGCACACAACGCCCAGCCAGGCTGCTTCTATTGTTCTTACTTTAAAAAAAAACCCAAGGCCTCACGAGCTGTTTATGTAACCACTCGTTCAATCTTCCTCTTAAAAGCAGCCCGGACAAAATAAATCTCTTGAAGGCACAGCATCATCACACTGTCATAAAATCTCCTTCTGTGCACTCACAGGAGAGGGTCAGATGGGGACAAGATTCAACAAAAGGGACAATTCTTTTCTCACTGAGCTTAATCTGGGAACAGGGAATGGAAACAAAAACCACGTTGCCATCGCAGCGAAAATGAATATGAGTGTTGTTGGGAGGTAGGAGTCGAGACTGGAAAAGCAAAGCAGGTCAGGCAGCATCCGAGGAGCAGGAGAATCAACGTTTAGGGCGTAAGCCCTTCATCAGGAATGAGCCCACGTCGATTCTCCTGCTCCTCGGATGCTGCCTGACCTTCTGTGCTTTTCCAGCACCACACTCTCGACTCTGATCTCCAGCATCTTCAGTCCCTACTTTCTCCTTTGTCTTAGTTTGGTCATGGGGGGGGTTGCGGTTAAGAAAAGGCTCGTTCATGTGTCTAGCTTCGCTGCTGACCCCCCCCCCCCCCCCACCTCCCTGTTTGCTCGGCGGATGCCAATTGACCCCAGTGCCCTCTTGCCCGCAGGTGCCACGTTTGACGTGGCGATGCGCTTCCTCTACGAGTGTCCCTGGAAACGCCTGCAGGAGATGCGAGACCTGATTCCCAACATCCCCTTCCAGATGCTCCTGAGGGGCGCCAATGCTGTGGGTTACACCAATTACCCGGACAACGCGGTGCACAAGTAAGCTGGCCTGGGCACCCCTCCCTGCGTGACGGCTTTCGGCTGGTACGCGATACCCCCCTCTGGGGAAAACGTCCCTGATAACCTCACCGTGTCACAGCGTGTGTCCTAGCAGGTCTCTCACAACATGACGCGTACTGTCAAAGACATGGTACACTCTACGTCAGACTGGCCTAGCTTGAGTGGGGAGCCACTAATCCCGAAACGCAGCGCATGTTCTGGGGAGCTGGCATCAAATTCCCACCAGGGTGGAATTTTAATTACATTTTTTTAAATGTCTGGAATTAAGAATTGACTGATGACCATGAAACCATTACCAATTGTCATAAAAACCAATTGGTTCACTCGAGTCACAGAGATGTACCCCAAGGAATCAGACCCCTTGGCCCAACTTGTCCATGCCGACCAGATATCGTGAATTAATCTCATCCCCTTTTTCCAGCACTTGGCCCACATCCCTCCAAACCCTTCCTATTCATACACCCATCCAAATGCTTCTTAAATGTTGCAATTGTACCAGCCCCCACCACTTCCTCTGGCAGCTCATTCCATACACGTACCACCCTCTGTGTGAAAAAAGTTGCCCCTCAGGTCCCTTTTAAATCTTTCCCTTCTCACCTTAGACTTACGTGCAATTCTGGTCTCCCTGCTACAGGAAGGGTGTTGTGAAACTTGAAAGGGTTCAGAAAGGATTTACAAGGATGTTGCCAGGCTCAGAGGGCTTGAGCTACAGGGAGAGGCTGAATAGGCTGGGGCTGTTTTCCGTGGCGCATCGGAGGCTGAGGAGTGACGTTATAGAGGTTTATAAAATCATGGGGGGCATGGATAAGATAAATAGACAAAGTCTTTTCCCTGGGGTGGGGGAGTCCAGAACTAGAGGGCATAGGTTTAGAGTGAGGGGGGAAAGATATAAAAGAGACCTAAGGGGCAACGTTTTCACACAGAGGGTGGTATGTGTATGGAATGAGCTGCCAAAGGAAGTGGTGGAGGCTGGTACAATTGCAACATTTAAGAGGCATTTGGATGGGTATATGAATAGGAAGGGTTTGGAGGGATATGGGCCGGGTGCTGGCAAATCTATTTCGGATATCTGGTCAGCATGGACGAGTTGGACTAAAGGATCTGTTTCCGTGCTGTACCTCTCTCTGACTCTATGCCCTCTAGTTTTGGACTCCCCGACCCCAGGGAAAAGATCTTGGCTACTCACGCTGTCCATGCCCCTCATGGTTTTATAAACTTCTATAAGGTCACCCCTCAGCCTCCGACACTCCAGGGAAAACAGCCCCAGCCTGTTCAGCCTCTCCCTGTAGCTCAAATCCTCCAACCCTGGCAACATCCTCGTAAATCTTTTCTGAACCCTTTCAAGTCTCACATCTTTTCTATAGCAGGGAGACCAGAACTGAATGCAATATTCCAACAGTGGCCTAACCAATGTCCTGTACAGCCACAACATGACCTCCCAACTCCTGTACTCAATGCAGTGACCAATAAAGACAAGTGTATCAAACGCCTTCTTCACTATCCTATCTCCCTACGATTCCACTTTCAAGGAGCTATGAACCTGCACTCCAAGGTCTCTTTGTTTAGCAACACTCCCTAGGACCTTACCATTAAGTGTATAAGTCTTGCCCTGATTTGCACCAATAATAGGGAGGAAATCTGCCATCCTTACCTAGTCAAGCCTACATGTTAACTCTTGATTATTCTCTGGGCAATTTGGGATGGGCGATGAATGGTGGTCTACCCAGAGATGCCCACATCCTGTGATTGTGCTTGTAATATATGTAGACACCAGGAGTTGCAATAAATCCATCAGTGTTCCATTACACTCATCCCCTCCTGATGTTACGGGAGTACCATCTCGGATCAGGTACAAATACCTTCCTGAAGGTTCACATATCTCTGGAAGATAGTGAGGACTGAACAGGCCTGGATTACAACTCCCCAGATCCCAGATATCACATGATCCTTTGCCATCTCCTCCGCACTGTGAGACATCCTCGCTGTCCAAGATGGAGGGACTAATTGTCAAGACTATTTTTTTTGCAAACGTGTCCCCTTTATCAATGGAAGAGCAATGGGTACAAAAGCACTCAATTCATGCTGCATCCGTACAAGTCGCTAGGTCTCACCTTGGCCTCAGCTCTCAGTTTAGGTCTGGGCTTTGGTGACTGAAAATGTTGTAAAAACGCATCCGGTTTGCTCATCTGGGACAACTCTTACCAGACAAACAGACAACTCTTCCTCTGCCAGTCCGTGCCACGTACAAACCACCCTCTGGGTGAAAAGGTTGCCCCTCGGGTCTCCTCTCTCTTTAAGCCTGTGGCCTCTAGTATTGGACTCCCGTACCCTGGGGAAAAGATCTTCACCATTCACCTCATCTGTGGCCCGCATGATCTTATAAACCTCTATAAGGTCACCCTCTAGCCTTCTACACTCCAGGGAAGGAGAAGTCACAGCCTGTGCAGGCTGTCCTTAAAACTCTCCTTATACCAAACCCTCCAGTCTCAGTAACACCCTTACTGACATCCTTTCTATAGCAGATTGTACACAGTACTCCAAGTGTGGCCTCACCAAGGAAGCGTTCAGGAGGGATATGGGCCAAGTGCTGGCAAATGGGATTAATTCAGGATATCTGGTCGGCATGGATGAGTTGGACCGAAGGGTCCATTTCCAGGCTGTTTATCTCTAGAACTCAATTTGCACGCTAGATGTAGCTGTCCCTGACTTTTCCTCACCCTTTAATTGCCCATCGGGAGGCTAAGAAGAGGCAGTTATGTTGCTGGGGTTTGGTGTCACAAGTAGGCCAGACTGGGTAAGGCCAGAAGATTTTCTTGTGGCAAGGCCGAATGGCGTACTCCTGCTCCCTCATGGGTCTAACCGCTCCCCGCCCCCCCAGCGCCTCCAAACCCCCATCCGCATTCCCCGTCACTTGGGACTACGTTCCTGAATCTTTTCTGCACGCTCTCCAATGCCTTAGCTGCCCAGATACACTGTGGAACCTGCCTGAGAGTGCGCTAGGAGGCAGGCTCACTCGAGGCCTTCTCTGGGCCAAACAGGAATGGTGGTGACGGGTGGCGGTGCGAGGGCATCGCTCCTTCGGAGAGCTGGCACCGCGGTGACAGGCTGGAGCCACCCTGCGATTCGCCGACCTCGCACCAATCCTTGACGGCCTCCACGTCTACAACTTCCCTCTTCACCAACCCGAGCGCTCCCTCGCTCCGTGTCACCCCCATCCCCATGTACCGTGCGCTGTTACTATAAACCTGCCTCTAACACAAAGAAGCCACTGCCCTCACATGGAGGCATCGTAATTCGGGGCAGGAGAAGGCCACTCGGCCCTTCCGGCCTGCTTTGCCCTTCTATAGGATCATGGCTGATCATGCAACTCAGTCCCCACTTTCTCCCTCATACCCTTCAATCCTTTAGGCCCAGGAACTACATCTAATTCTCTCCTGAAAACATTCAATGTGGCCTCAGCTGTTTTCACTGACAGAGAATCCCACAGGCTCCCCACTCTCTGGGTGAAGACATTTCTCCTTGTCCCCATTCTGAAACAGCATAATCCCGTGACCCCCTCCCCGGTTCTGGATTCTCCAGGTCATCAGGAACATCTTGTCTGGTCCTTTTGGAATTTAATAGATATCGATGTGTTCTTTGAAATTCCTGTGAGTACAGTCCTCACCGATCCAGTCTCTCTTCATATGTCAGTCCCACCATCCGGGGAAATCAGTCTGGGTCTGGGAACCCTTCCTGCACTCCCACCCTTGTCAGAACATCCCTCCTCAGATACGGAGTCCCCCCAAAACTGCTCACAACACCCCAGGGGGTGGCCTTACCCCGTATAATGGCAGCAAGACTATCCCCGCATCTGTACCCCAACCCTCTCACTGACGTACCATTTGCCTTCTTTCCCCACCTCCCCCCCCCCCCCCCCCCACCCCCCGCTTGCCTTCAGTTCACTTCGACCCTCTGTATCCTATCGCGCACCCAGCATTGTCGCCATGCTGCCAACGCCGCTTTCCTAATGTGGGCGCTAGCCTGGCTAAAACGCCAGCGTTTTGGCGACCCCACGGGAGGTCAGCGTCCACCACACGGCTTTCATCGGCCCCCGCCAAGGATAAAACCCATGGCCAGTTCGCTCAAACATGATTGGCCTGATGAGAAACGTGAACAGGGGTGTCTGAAGCTGTGAGGGACGTCACGACATTCAAACGTCTTGCTCATGGGGTGGGCGAGAACATAGAACAGTCCAGCACAGAGCAGGCCCTTCGGCCTACGATGTTGTGCCAAGCATTAATCCGAACATAAAATAAAATAACTTAACCTACACACTCCTCAACTCACTGCTGTCCATGTGCCTGTCCAGCAGTCTCTTAAATGTCCCTAATGACTCTGCTTCCACCACCACCGCTGGCAACGCATCCCATTCACTCACAGCTCTCTGGGTAAAGAACCTACCTCAAACGTCCCCTCTCTACCTTTCTCCTAATATCTTAAAACGCTGACCCCTTGCACCAGTCAATCCTGCCCTGAGGAAAAGTTTCTGGCTATTGACTCTATCCATGCCTCTCATTATCTTGGATACCTCAGTAGCGGTGTGGTGACCGTACCACTGGACCAGCACTCCATTCCCAGATGGGAAAGTGAACATATAGACTAAAACTACACCGCTGCTTGGAAATGGGCCGAACGGTCAAAATGGAGCTCAATTTTGAGTGCTGTTGGGAGGGGACGTCAGCCATACTTACCCGTTCTTAGCCTCCATAGCAACACGGTCAACCGTCCTCTGAAAGGGGTGAGGTACCGGGCTCGAAATGTTAACTCTGGGCTTCTTTGTTTTTAATTCACTCACAGGATGTGGCCAGGCCAGCATTTATTGCCCATCCCTAATTACCCAGGGGGCTGTTAAGAGACCACCACATTGCTGGGGTGGGGGAGGGGCGGGGTGACATGTAGGCCCAGACCGGGTAAAGATGGCAGATTACTTTTCCCTCAAGGGGATTGGTGAACCAGATGGGCTTTTCCTACAAGCGTGAGCAGTTTCTTGGTCATCATTAGACTCTTAATTCCAGACTTTTCTTGAATTCAAATTCCACGATCTGCCCAGGAATATCAGCTGAGTTTCCGGATTAATGCTCCAGTGATAGTACCACTAGGCCATAGTCTCCCCCTACTGGGTTTCCTCCAGCGTTCTCCGCATTTGACTCAGATTTCTAGAATTTTCCAGAGGTTTATAGATAAGAGGGGGATGGGGGGAGGGGAGTGGAGCCAATGCTTGTCCTGAGAAAGCGTGATTTTGTTTAAGTGATCCGATCAGGAATTTTGGGGTAGGAACACCAGAGGGAGTGGCGGAGGTAGGGCGTATGGATGTATTGAATGGGGCGGGGTTGTGGGGAGGGGGGGGTGCAAGGGGCAGTGAAGGAGAGAGGGAGAAAGGATGGGTGGGGGAGGGGGAGGGAGACCCGGAAGTGCAAACGCAGAGCCCCTTCTGGGCCCAACGTGTCTGGGGGAGGTGGATGGGGGATAGGGGAAGGCAGCTTGCGACAGTGCCGGGTCTCACTCCCATGAGGTGTCCTTCAGGTTCTGCGAAATAGCCAAGGAGAACGGGATGGACATCTTCCGCGTGTTCGACTCCCTGAACTACCTGCCGAACATGATCCTGGGCATGGAGGCAGCAGGGAACGCTGGTGGTGTGGTGGAGGCCTCCATATCCTACACCGGGGATGTCTGTGACCCCAACAGAACCAAGTACTCACTGGATTACTACCTGAAGCTGGCCGATGAACTGGTCAAGGCTGGTACGCATATCCTCAGCATCAAGGTAAGGGGCTCTGAGGCTTGAGTTCCCTGTCAGGGGCGTACAGCACGGAAACAGACCCTTGGTTTGACTTGTCCAGGCCGACCAGATCTCCTAAATTAATCTAGTCCCACCTGCCAGCACCCGGCCCATATCCCTCCAAACCCTTCCTATTCATATACCCAGCCAGATGCCTCTTAAATGTTACAATTGTACCAGCCTCCATCACTTCCTCTGGCAGCTCATTCCATACACGTACCACCCTCTGTGTGAAACAGTTGCCCCTTAGGTCTCTTTTACATCTTTCCCCTCTCACCCTAAACCCTCTAGTTCTGGACTCCCCCACCCCAGGGAAAAGACTTTGCCTATTTACCCTGTCCATGCCCCCTCATGATTTTATAAACCTCTATAAGGTCACCCCCTCCGACGCTCCAGGGAAAACAGCCCCAGCCTGTTCAGCCTCTCCCTGTAGCTCAGACCCTCCGAGCCTGGCAACATCCTGGTGAATCTTTCCTGAACCCTTTCAAGTTTCACAACGTCCTTCTTATAGCAGGCAGACCAGAATCGCACACAATATTCCAACAGTGGCCTAAACAATGTCTTGTCCAGCTGCAGCATGACCTCCGAGCGCCTGTACTCAATGCGTTGACCAATGAAGGCCAGCAGACCAAACGCCTTCTCCACTATCCTGTCTACCTGCGACTTCCAAGGAACTATGAACCTGCACCCCAAGGGCTCTTCATTCGGCAACACCCCCGCGTCCTGCCCTGATTTGCTTTCCCAAAATGCAACACCTCACATTTATCTCAATTAAACTCCATCTGCCACTCTTCGGCCCATTGGCCCATCTGATCAAGATTCTGTCGTACTCTGAGGTAACCCTCTTCGCTGTCCGCTCCACCTCCGACTTTGGTGAGCTTGAGGGACCAGCCATTGATGTTTAGAGGTGGTCTTGTAGAAACTGTGCACGCTCTCGCGGTTGGGTGGCAGGGAAGATGTCTCCTCACGTCGGACAGCCTAGAAAAAGAGAGGGCGCAGTTGGAAGGAGGTGCACCTTTGAGAGCACAGTTGCAGAGAACTCTCCCTCCCCCAGTTTGGAGACGTAGACCTCAGAAAGGCCCTTCAGCCCATCATGTCCACTCCGGCCTCATGCTGCAAGCCCTTTTCTCAGCCTTGTCGATATTTTCTGTTCGAACCCCAGACACGGAGTACGCTCGAAAAACTCAGCAGCTGGGAAGTGTCATGGCCCCGACCAAACCCCCTACAAATCCAAGAAGCAGAAAGCCCAGACTCCAATTTTTTTTTTTCAAGTCAAGCGTGTTCCAGATGCAGTTTGATGAGCCAAACTACCCGAAGGGTTAGGAGGGTTTTGGCCTGTATCACCCCTAGAGGCAGCGCATTCCTGATTTCCAATACCCTCTGGGTGAAAAGATTCCGACTTGATTCCCCTTGAACCCTCTCGTCCTTTCCCTAAAATTCCTTTCATCCCTGATGGCACTCGGTGGCAAGGATTTGGGTGGAGGGAGTGTGACACTTCACAAGGTCGAGGGAGCCTGATTCTGGGTGCAGCCCGAGGAGACACGCTGAGCAGGGGGAGAAACATTCACCGGGTGCGTCCACAAAACCAGAGGGCGTGCTTTCTAGGCTGCTGCTGTCCCCTCACTGTCAGGGTGCACTGCTGAACGTGCTGAGACATTATCACAGCGAGCAAACGCGGGACTGACTGATGCCAGTTTTGTATCATTGAGACTGCGCTTTTACGGAGAGACACATATTTCAATATGGGCTTTGGAGTGGTGAGTCTGGACCATTCATTCATTAGTGTGTCAGACCATTCCTGTGAGGAAAGCGCATCTATCAAAGGAAATGAGACACGTCTGTGTCACTCTGCTGGGAGAGGTAATCCATGCATTTTTCATTTACTGGGTAACTCAGGCTGCAGAGCTGGGTGTGGATCCACATTTAACCGTGAGCTGGCAACGCAGGGCAGCGCTTCAGAAAGCAGCACTGAAGACAGTACAACTCTCCGCGGACCCCTCACTCCCCCCAGGCTTTCAGTCATGGCTGCATTTATTCCCCATTCCCTCGTCTTGTAGCACTGCTGCATCCCTTGTGATGATGATGCACTGCTGCAGCCCTTGTGACGATGATGCACTGCTGCAGCCCTTGTGACGATGATGCACTGCTGCAGCCCTTGTGATGGTGATGCACTGCTGCAGCCTTGTGATGATGATGCACTGCTGCAGCCCTTGTGACGATGATGCACTGCTGCAGCCCTTGTGACGGTGATGCACTGCTGCAGCCTTGTGACGGTGATGCACTGCAGCAGCCCTTGTGGTGATGCACTACTGCAGCCTTTGTGGTGATGATGATGCACTGCTGCAGCCCTTGTGACGATGATGCACTGCTGCAGCCCTTGTGATGGTGATGCACTGCTGCAGTCCTTGTGATGGTGATGCACTGCTGCAGCCCTTGTGACGGTGATGCACTGCTGCAGTCCTTGTGATGGTGATGCATTGCTACTTCCCTTGTGACGATGATGCACTGCTGCAGCCCTTGTGACAGTGATGCACTGCTGCAGCCCTTGTGATGGTGATGCACTGCTGCAGCCCTTGTGACGGTGATGCACTGCTGCAGCCCTTGTGACGGTGATGCACTGCTGCAGCCCTTGTGATGGTGATGCACTGCTGCAGCCCTTGTGACGGTGATGCACTGCTGCAGTCCTTGTGATGGTGATGCACTGCTGCAGTCCTTGTGACGGTGATGCACTGCTGCAGCCCTTGTGATGGTGATGCACTGCTGCAGCCCTTGTGACGGTGATGCACTGCTGCAGCCCTTGTGACGGTGATGCACTGCTGCAGTCCTTGTGACGATGATGCACTGCTGCAGCCCTTGTGACGGTGATGCACTGCTGCATCCCTTGTGATGGTGATGCACTGCTGCAGCCCTTGTGATGGTGATACACTGCTGCAGCCCTTGTGACAATGATGCACTGCTGCAGTCCTTGTGATGGTGATGCACTGCTGCAGTCCTTGTGATGATAATGCACTGCTGCAGCCTTGTGATGGTGATGCATTGCTACTTCCCTTGTGATGGTGATGCACTGCTGCAGCCCTTGTGACGGTGATGCACTGCTGCAGCCCTTGTGATGATGATGCACTGCTGCAGCCCTTGTGACGATGATGCACTGCTGCAGCCCTTGTGACGGTGATGTACTACTAAAGCCCTTCTGGTGATGATGCACTGCTGCATCCCTTGTGACGGTGATGCACTGCTGCAGCTCTTGTGATGATAATGCACTGCTGCATCCCTTGTGACGGTGATGCACTGCTGCAGCCCTTGTGATGATGCACTGCTGCATCCCTTGTGACGGTGATGCACTGCTGCATCCCTTGTGACGGTGATGCACTGCTGCAGCTCTTGTGATGATGATGCACTGCTGCAGCCCTTATGATGATGATGCACTGTTGCAGCCCTTGTGATGGTGATGCACTGGCGTAGCCCTTGTGATGATGCACTGCTGCAGCCCTTGTGACGGTGATGCACTGCTGCAGCTCTTGTGATGATAATGCACTGCTGCATCCCTTGTGACGGTGATGCACTGCTGCAGCCCTTGTGACGGTGATGCACTGCTGCAGCTCTTGTGACGGTGATGCACTGCTGCAGCCCTTGTGACGGTGATGCACTGCTGCAGCCCTTGTGACGATGATGCACTGCTGCAGCTCTTGTGATGATAATGCACTGCTGCATCCCTTGTGACGGTGATGCACTGCTGCATCCCTTGTGACGGTGATGCACTGCTGCAGCTCTTGTGATGATAATGCACTGCTGCAGCCCTTGTGACGGTGATGCACTGCTGCAGCCCTTGTGACGGTGATGCACTGCTGCAGCTCTTGTGATGATAATGCACTGCTGCATCCCTTGTGATGATGCACTGCTGCATCCCTTGTGATGATGCACTGCTGCATCCCTTGTGACGGTGATGCACTGCTGCAGCTCTTGTGATGATAATGCACTGCTGCATCCCTTGTGATGATGCACTGCTGCAGCCCTTGTGACGGTGATGCACTGCTGCAGCCCTTGTGATGGTGATGCACTGCTGCAGCCCTTGTGATGATAATGCACTGCTGCATCCCTTGTGATGATAATGCACTGCTGCAGCCCTTGTGATGATAATGCACTGCTGCATCCCTTGTGATGATAATGCACTGCTGCAGCTCTTGTGATGATGATGCACTGCTGCATCCCTTGTGACGGTGATGCACTGCTGCAGCTCTTGTGATGATGCACTGCTGCATCCCTTGTGACGGTGATGCACTGCTGCAGCTCTTGTGACGGTGATGCACTGCTGCAGCCCTTGTGACGGTGATGCACTGCTGCAGCTCTTGTGATGATAATGCACTGCTGCAGCCCTTGTGATGATGCACTGCTGCATCCCTTGTGACGGTGATGCACTGCTGCAGCTCTTGTGATGATGATGCACTGCTGCATCCCTTGTGACGGTGATGCACTGCTGCAGCTCTTGTGATGATGCACTGCTGCATCCCTTGTGACGGTGATGCACTGCTGCAGCTCTTGTGACGGTGATGCACTGCTGCAGCCCTTGTGACGGTGATGCACTGCTGCAGCCCTTGTGATGATGATGCACTGCTGCATCCCTTGTGACGGTGATGCACTGCTGCAGCCCTTGTGATGGTGATGCACTGCTGCATCCCTTGTGACGGTGATGCACTGCTGCAGCCTTGTGATGATAATGCACTGCTGCATCCCTTGTGACGGTGATGCATTGCTGCAGCCCCTTGTGATGGTGATGCACTGCTGCATCCCTTGTGACGGTGATGCACTGCTGCAGCCCTTGTGACGGTGATGCACTGCTGCAGCCCTTGTGACGGTGATGCACTGCTGCAGCTCTTGTGATGATAATGCACTGCTGCAGCCCTTGTGATGATGCACTGCTGCATCCCTTGTGACGGTGATGCACTGCTGCAGCTCTTGTGATGATGATGCACTGCTGCAGCCCTTGTGACGGTGATGCACTGCTGCAGCTCTTGTGATGATAATGCACTGCTGCATCCCTTGTGACGGTGATGCACTGCTGCAGCCCCTTGTGATGATAATGCACTGCTGCAGCCCTTGTGACGGTGATGCACTACTGCAGCTCTTGTGATGATAATGCACTGCTGCATCCCTTGTGACGGTGATGCACTGCTGCAGCCCCTTGTGACGATGATGCACTGTTGCAGCCCTTGTGACGATGATGCACTGCTGCATCCCTTGTGATGGTGATGCACTGCTGCAGTCCTTGTGATGGTGATGCACTGCTGCAGCCCTTGTGATGGTGATGCACTGCTGCAGCTCTTGTGATGGTGATGCACTGCTGCAGCCCCTTGTGACGATGATGCACTGTTGCAGCCCTTGTGACGATGATGCACTGCTGCATCCCTTGTGATGGTGATGCACTGCTGCAGTCCTTGTGATGGTGATGCACTGCTGCAGCCCTTGTGATGGTGATGCACTGCTGCAGCCCTTGTGACGGTGATGCACTGCTGCAGGCCTTGTGATGGTGATGCACTGTTGCAGCCCTTGTGATGGTGAGGCACTGCTGCAGCCCTTGTGATGGTGATGCACTGCTGCAGCTCTTGTGACGATGATGCACTGCTGCAGCCCTTGTGATGGTGATGCACTGCTGCAGCCCTTGTGACGGTGATGCACTGCTGCAGCTCTTGTGATGGTGATGCACTGCTGCAGCCCTTGTGATGATGATGCACTGCTGCAGTCCTTGTGACGGTGATGCACTGTTGCAGCCCTTGTGACGATGATGCACTGCTGCATCCCTTGTGACGGTGATGCACTGCTGCAGTCCTTGTGACGGTGATGCACTGTTGCAGCCCTTGTGACGAAGATGCACTGCTGCATCCCTTGTGACGGTGATGCACTGCTGCAGTCCTTGTGATGGTGATGCACTGCTGCAGCCCTTGTGACGGTGATGCACTGCTGCAGCCCTTGTGATGGTGATGCACTGCTGCAGCCCCTTGTGACGATGATGCACTGTTGCAGCCCTTGTGACGATGATGCACTGTTGCAGCCCTTGTGACGATGATGCACTGCTGCATCCCTTGTGATGGTGATGCACTGCTGCAGCCCTTGTGATGGTGATGCACTGCTGCAGCCCTTGTGACGGTGATGCACTGCTGCAGCCCTTGTGATGGTGATGCACTGCTGCAGCCCTTGTGACGGTGATGCACTGCTGCAGCCCTTGTGACGGTGATGCACTGCTGCAGCCCTTGTGATGGTGATGCACTGCTGCAGCCCTTGTGACGGTGATGCACTGCTGCAGCCCTTGTGATGGTGATGCACTGCTGCAGCCCTTGTGACGGTGATGCACTGCTGCAGCTCTTGTGACGGTGATGCACTGCTGCAGCCCTTGTGACGGTGATGCACTGCTGCAGCCCTTGTGATGGTGATGCACTGCTGCAGCCCTTGTGATGGTGATGCACTGCTGCAGCCCTTGTGACGGTGATGCACTGCTGCATCCCTTGTGACGGTGATGCACTGCTGCAGTCCTTGTGACGGTGATGCACTGCTGCAGCCTTTGTGACGATGGAGCAATGTCCTGGTCACTCTGGGAACATTGTACTGGTCACTCTGGGAGCACTGTCCTGGTCACTCTGGGAGCACTGTCCTGGTCACTCAGGGAACATTGTACTGGTCACTCTGGGAGCACTGTCCTGGTCACTCTGGGAGCACTGTCCTGGTTACTGTGAGAGCACTGTCCTGGTCACTCAGGGAACATTGTACTGGTCACTCTGGGAGCACTGTCCTGGTCACTCTGGGAGCACTGTCCTGGTCACTCTGGGAGCACTGTCCTGGTCACTGTGGGAGCACTGTCCTGGCCACACTGGGGGAGCACTGTCCTGGTCACTCTGGGAGCACTGTCCTGGTCACTGTGGGAGCACTGTCCTGGCCACACTGGGGGAGCACTGTCCTGGTCACTCTGGGAGCACTGTCCTGGTCACTCTGGGAGCACTGTCCTGGTCACTCTGGCAGCACTGTCCTGGTCACTGTGTGGGCGCACTGTACAGGTCACTCTGGGAGAACTATCCTGGTCATTCTGGGAGCACTTTCCTGGTCACTCTGGGAGCTCTGTCCTGGTCACTGTGGGAGCACTGTCCTGGTCACTCAGGGAGCACTGTCCTGGTCACTCTGGGAGCACTGTCCTGGTCACTGTGGGAGCACTGTCCTGGTCACTCAGGGAGCACTGTCCTGGTCACTCTGGGAGCACTGCCCTAGCCACTCTGGGAGCACTGTCCTGGTCACTCTGGGAGCACTGTCCTGGTCACTCTGGGAGCAATGCCCTGGCCACTCTGGGAGCACTGTCCTGGTCACTCTGGGAGCACTGTCCTGGTCACTCTGGGAGCACTGCCCTGGCCACTCTGGGAGCACTGTCCTGGTCACTCTGGGAGCACTGTCATGGTCACTCTGGGAGCACTGTCCTGGTCACTCTGGGAGCACTGTCCTGGTCACTGTGGGAGCACTGTCCTGGTCACTCTGGGAGCACTGTCCTGGTCACTCTGGGAGCACTGTCCTGGCCACTGTGGGAGCACTGCCCTGGCCACTCTGGGAGCACTGTCCTGGTCACTCAGGGAGCACTGTCCTGGCCACACTGGGAGCACTGCCCTGGCCACTCTGGGGGAGCACTGTCCTGGCCAATCTGGGAGCACTGTCCTGGCCACTCTGGGAGCACTGTCCTGGCCACTCTGGGAGCACTGTCCTGGCCACACTGGGAGCACTGTCCTGGTCACTCAGGGAGCACAGTCTGGTCACTCAGTGAGCACTGTCCTGGCCACACTGGGTGCACTGTCCTGGCCACTCTAGGATGCACTGCCCTGGTCACTCCGGGAGCACTGTCCTGGTCACTCTGGGAGCACTGTCCTGGTCACTCTGGGGGAGCACTGTCCTGGTCACTCTGGGAGCACTGTCCTTGCCACTCTGTGGGAGCACTGTCCTGGTCACTCTGGGAGCACTGTCCTGACCACACTGGGAGCACTGTCCTGGTCACTCTGGGAGCACTGTCCTGGTCACTGTGGGAGCACTGATCTGGCCACTCTGGGAGCACTGTCCTGGTCACTCTGGGAGCACTGTCCGGGCCACTCTGGGAGCACTGCCCTGGTCACTCTGGGGGAGCACTGTCATGGTCACTCTGGGAGCACTGTCCTGGTCACTCTGGGAGCACTGTCCTGGTCACTCTGGGAGCACTGTCCTGGTCACTCTGGGAGCCCTGTGCTGGTCACTCTGGGAGCACAGTCCTGGTCACTGTGGGAGCACTGTCCTGGCCACTCTGGGAGCACTGTCCTGGTCACTCTGGGAGCACTGTCCTGGCCACTCTGGGAGCACTGTCTTGGTCACTGTGGGAGTACTGTCCTGGCCACTCTGGGAGCACTGTCCTGGTCACTCTGGGAGCACTGTCCTGGTCACTCTGGGAGCACTGTCTTGGTCACTGTGGGAGCACTGTCCTGGTCACTCTGGGAGTACTGTCCTGGCCACTCTGGGAGCACTGTCTTGGTCACTCTGGGAGCACTGTCCTGGTCACTCTGGGAGCACTGTCCTGGTCACTGTGGGAGCACTGTCGTGGTCACTCTGGGAGCACTGTCCTGGCCACACTGGGAGCACTGTCGTGGTCACTCTGGGAGCACTGTCCTGGTCACTCTGGGAGCACTGTCCTGGTCACTCTGGGAGCACTGTCCTGGCCACTCTGGGAGCACTGTCCTGGCCACTCTGGGAGCACTGCCCTGGTCACTCTGGGGGAGCACTGCCCTGGTCACTCTGGGAGCACTGTCCTGGTCACTGTGGGAGCGCTTCCTGGTCATTCTGAGAGCACTGTCCTGGTCACTGTGGGAGCGCTTCCTGGTCATTCTGAGAGCACTGTCCTGGTCACTGTGGGAGCACTGTCCTGGTCACTCTGGGAGCACTGTCCTGGTCACTGTGGGAGCACTGTCCTGGCCACTCTGGGAGCACTGTCCTGGTCACTGTGGGAGCACTGTCCTGGTCACTCTGGGAGCACTGTCCTGGTCACTCTGGGAGCACTGTCCTGGTCAGTCTGGGAGCACTGTCCTGGTCACTGTGGGAGCACTGTCCTGGCCACTCTGGGAGCACTGTCTTGGTCACTCTGGGAGCACTGTCCTGATCACACTGGGAGCACTGTCCTGGCCACACTGGGAGCACTGTCCTGGTCACTCTGGGAGCACTGTCCTGGTCACTCTGGGAGCACTGCCCTGGTCACTCTGGGAGTACTGTCCTGGTCACTCTGGGAGCACTGTCCTGGTCAGTCTGGGAGCACTGTCCTGGTCACTGTGGGAGCACTGTCCTGGCCACACTGGGAGCACTGTCCTGGTCACACTGGGAGCACTGTCCTGGTCACACTGGGAGCACTGTCCTGGCCACACTGGGAGCACTGTCCTGGTCACTGTGGGAGCACTGTCCTGGTCACTCTGGGAGCACTGTCCAGGCCACACTGGGAGCACTGTCCTGGCCACACTGGGAGCACTGTCCTGGTCACTCTGGGAGCACTGTCCTGGTCACTCTGGGAGCACTGTCCAGGCCACACTGGGAGCACTGTCCTGGCCACACTGGGAGCACTGTCCTGGTCACTCTGGGAGCACTGTCCTGGTCACTGTGGGAGCACTGTCCTGGTCACTCTGGGAGCACTGTCCTGGCCACACTGGGAGCGCTGTCCTGGTCACTGTGGGAGCACTGTCCTGGTCACTCTGGGAGCACTGTCCTGGTCACTCTGGGAGCACTGTCATGGTCACTCTGGGAACATTGTCCTGGTCACTGTGGGAGCACTGTCCTGGCCACTCTGGGAGCACTGTCCTGGTCACTCTGGGAGCACTTATCTGGCCACTCTGGGAGCACTGTCCTGGTCACTCTGGGAGTACTGTCCTGGCCACTCTGGGAGCACTGTCCTGGTCACTCTGGGAGCACTGTCCTGGGCACTCTGGGAGCACTGTCATGGTCACTCTGGGAGCACTGTCATGGTCACTCTGGGAGCACTGTCCTGGCCACACTGGGAGCACTGTCCTGGTCACTCTGGGAGCACTGTCCTGGTCACTGTGGGAGCACTGTCCTGGTCACTCTGGGAGCACTGTCCTGGCCACACTGGGAGCGCTGTCCTGGTCACTGTGGGAGCACTGTCCTGGTCACTCTGGGAGCACTGTCCTGGTCACTCTGGGAGCACTGTCATGGTCACTCTGGGAACATTGTCCTGGTCACTGTGGGAGCACTGTCCTGGCCAGTCTGGGAGCACTGTCCTGGTCACTCTGGGAGCACTTATCTGGCCACTCTGGGAGCACTGTCCTGGTCACTCTGGGAGTACTGTCCTGGCCACTCTGGGAGCACTGTCCTGGTCACTCTGGGAGCACTGTCCTGGGCACTCTGGGAGCACTGTCATGGTCACTCTGGGAGCACTGTCATGGTCACTCTGGGAGCACAGTCCTCGTCACTCAGTGAGCACTGTCCTGGTCACTCCGGGAGCACTGTCCTGGTCACTGTGGGAGCACTGTCCTGGTCACTCTGGGAGCACTGTCCTGGTAACTCTGGCAGCACTGTCCTGGTCACTCAGTGAGCACTGTCCTGGTCACTCAGGGAGCACTGTCCTGGTCACTGTGGGAGCACTGTCCTGGTCACTCTGGGAGCACAGTCCTGGTCCCTCTGGGAGCACTGTTCTGGCCACTCTGGGTGCACTGTCCTGGTCACTCTGGGAGCACTGTCCTGGTCACTGTGGGAGCACTGTCCTGGCCACTCTGGGAGCACTGTCCTGGCCACTCTGGGAGCACTGTCCTGGCCACTGTGGGAGCACTGTCCTGGCCACTCTGGGAGCACTGTCGTGGTCACTCTGGGAGCACTGTCCTGGCCACTCTGGGAGCACTGTCCTGACCACTCTGGGAGCACTGTCCTGGTCACTCTGGGAGCACTGTCCTGGTCACTCTGGGAGCAACGTCCTGGTCACTGTGGGAGCACTGTCCTGGCCACTGTGGGAGCACTGTCCTGGCCACTCTGGGAGCACTGTCCTGGTCACTGTGGGAGCACTGTCCTGGCCACACTGGGAGCACTGTCCTGGCCACACTGGGAGCACTGTCCTGGCCACTCTGGGAGCACTGTCCTGGTCACACTGGGAGCACTGTCCTGGTCACACTGGGAGCACTGTCCTGGTCACTCTGGTAGCACTGTCCTGGCCACACTGGGAGCACTGTCCTGGCCACTGTGGGAGCACTGTCCTGGTCACTCTGGGAGCACTGTCCTGGTCACTCTGGGAGCACTGTCCTGGTCACTGTGGGAGCACTGTCCTGGCCACTCTGGGAGCACTGTCCTGGCCACTCTGGGAGCACTGTCCTGGCCACTCTGGGGGAGCACTGTCCTGGTCACTGTGGGAGCACTGTCCTGGCCACACTGGGAGCACTGTCCTGGTCACTCTGGGAGCACTGTCCTGGTCACTCTGGGAGCACTGTCCTGGTCACTCTGGTAGCACTGTCCTGGCCACACTGGGAGCACTGTCCTGGTCATTCTGGGAGCACTGTCACGGCCACTGTGGGAGCACTGTCCTGGCCACACTGGGAGCACTGTCCTGGTCACTCTGGGAGCACTGTCCTGGTCACTCTGGGAGCACTGTCCTGGTCACTCTGGGAGCACTGTCCTGGCCACACTGGGAGCACTGTCCTGGTCACTCTGGGAGCACTGTCCTGGCCACTCTGGGAGCACTGTCCTGGCCACACTGGGAGCACTGTCCTGGTCACTCTGGGAGCACTGTCCTGGTCACTCTGGGAGCACTGTCCTGGCCACACTGGGAGCACTGTCCTGGTCACTCTGGGAGCACTGTCCTGGTCACTCTGGGAGCACTGTCCTGGCCACTCTGGGGGAGCACTGTCCTGGTCACTCTGGGAGCACTTATCTGGCCACTCTGGGAGCACTGTCCTGGTCACTCTGGGGGAGCACTGTCCTGGTCACTCTGGGAGCACTGTCCTGGCCACTCTGGGGGAGCACTGTCCTGGTCACTGTGGGAGCACTGTCCTGGTTACTGTGGGAGCACTGTCCTGGTCACTCTGGGAGCACTGTCCTGGCCACTCTGGGAGCACTATCCTGGTCACTCTGGTAGCACTGTCCTGGTCACTGTGGGAGCACTGTCCTGGCCACTCTGGGAGCACAGTCCTGGTCACTCTGGGAGCACTGTCCTGGTCACTCTGGGAGCACTGTCCTGGCCACTCTGGGAGCTCTGTCCTGGCCACTGTGGGAGCACTGTCCTGGCCACTGTGGGAGCACTGTCCTGGTCACTGTGGGAGCACTGCCCTGGCCACACTGGGAGCACTGTCCTGGCCACACTGGGAGCACTGTCCTGGTCACTCTGGGAGCACTGTCCTGGTCACTCTGGGAGCACTGTCCTAGTCACTCTGGGAGCACTGTCCTGGTCACTCTGGGAGCACTGTCCTGGCCACACTGGGAGCACTGTCCTGGTCACTCTGGGAGCACTGTCCTGGCCACTCTGGGGGAGCACTGTCCTGGTCACTCTGGGAGCACTTATCTGGCCACTCTGGGAGCACTGTCCTGGTCACTCTGGGGGAGCACTGTCCTGGTCACTCTGGGAGCACTGTCCTGGCCACTCTGGGGGAGCACTGTCCTGGCCACTCTGGGAGCACTGTCCTGGTCACTCTGGGAGCACTATCCTGGTCACTCTGGGAGCACTGTCCTGGCCACTCTGGGGGAGCACTGTCCTGGCCACTCTGGGAGCACTGTCCTGGTCACTCTGGGAGCACTGTCCTGGTCACTCTGGGAGCACTGTCCTGGTCACTGTGGGAGCACTGTCCTGGCCACTCAGGGAGCACTGTCCTGGTCACTCTGGGAGCACTGTCCTGGTCACTGTGGGAGCACTGTCCTGGTCACTCTGGGAGCACTGTCCTGGTCACTCTGGGAGCACTGTCCTGGTCACTGTGGGAGCACTGTCCTGGCCACTCTGGGAGCACTGTCCTGGTCACTGTGGGAGCACTGCCCTGGTCACTCTGGGAGCACTGTCCTGGTCACTGTGGGAGCACTGTCCTGGCCACTCTGGGAGCACAGTCCTGGCCACTCTGGGAGCACTGTCCTTGTCACTCTGGGACCACTGTCCTGGTCACTCTGGGGGAGCACTGTCCTGGCCACTCTGGGAGCACAGTCCTGGCCACTCTGGGAGCACAGTCCTGGCCACTCTGGGAGCACTGTCCTGGTCACTGTGGGAGCACTGTCCTGACCACACTGGGAGCACTGTCCTGGCCACTCTGGGAGCACTGTCCTGGTCACTCTGGGGGAGCACTGTCCTGGCCACTCTGGGAGCACAGTCCTGGCCACTCTGGGAGCACAGTCCTGGCCACTCTGGGAGCACTGTCCTGGTCACTGTGGGAGCACTGTCCTGGCCACTGTGGGAGCACTGTCCTGGCCACTCTGGGAGCACAGTCCTGGCCACTCTGGGAGCACTGTCCTGGCCACTCTGGGAGCACTGTCCTGGCCACTCTGGGAGCACAGTCCTGGCCACTCTGGGAGCACTGTCCTGGCCACTCTGGGAGCACTGTCCTGGCCACTCTGGGAGCACTGCCCTGGCCACTCTGGGAGCACTGTCCTGGCCACTGTGGGAGCACTGTCCTGGTCACTCTGGGAGCACTGTCCTGGTCACTCTGGGAGCACTGTCCTGGTCACTGTGGGAGCACTGCCCTGGCCACTCTGGGAGCACTGTCCTGGTCACTCTGGGAGCACTGTCCTGGTCATTGTGGGAGCACTGCCCTGGTCACTCTGGGAGCACTGTCCTGGTCACTCTGGGAGCACTGTCCTGGTCACTCTGGGAGCACTGTCCTGGTCACTGTGGGAGCACTGCCCTGGCCACTCTGGGAGCACTGTCCTGGTCACTGTGGGAGCACTGTCCTGGTCACTCTGGGAGCACTGTCCTGGTCACTCTGGGAGCACTGTCCTGGTCACTGTGGGAGCACTGTCCTGGTCACACTGGGAGCACTGTCCTGGTCACTCTGGGAGCACTGTCCTGGCCACTGTGGGAGCACTGTCCTGGTTACTGTGGGAGCACTGTCCTGGTCACTCTGGGAGCACTGTCCTGGTCACTCTGGGAGCACTGTCCTGGTCACTGTCAGCCCGTGTCCATTCCCATGGGCATGTTTCCGATGAGGTCAGCATGAATCTTTCTGAATGTCATTGTGTTGTAGGGACGTACGGAGTAGCCATGTATTCCTCGGGACCCTGAGACCGGACATGATCCCGAATGACACAATGTGCCCTGGAATTCCCTGGCATTTCCATTCCCGCTGGATTTCGGCACTCTCCCAGCTGTTCTCCCAAATCACCACTCTATATTTTCATCGTTCTGTCTATTGAGCCATCATATCCAGTGCCACAGGTCAAACGCCTTTATTCAGACACTGCTCCTGTTCCGGTACTGTTAGGGTGCTACGTAGATTAAGGACGTTGCTATACTTTGTACCAAAAATGTACAGGCAGGTTTTATCTCTCTCTCTCTCTCTCTCTCTCTCTCTCTTTCTCTCTCCGTCTCTCTCTCTCTCTTTCTCTCTCTGTCTCTCGCTCTGTCCCTCTCTGTCTCTTTCTCTCTCTCTCCAACTCGCTCTCTGTCTCTCTCTCTCTCTCTCTCTCACACTCTCCCTCTCTCTCTGTCTCTATCTCTCCCTCTCTCTCTCTCTCTCTCTCCCTCTCCCTCTCTCTCTGTCTCTGTCTCTCTCTCTCTCTCTCTCTCTCTCTCTGTCTCCCCCTGGGTCTCTCTCTCTCTCTCTCTCTCTCTCTGTGTCTCTCTCTCTCTCTCTCTTTCTCTCTCTGTCTCTCTCTGTCCCTCTCTGTCTCTTTCTCTCTCTCTCCAACTCGCTCTCTCTGTCTCTCTCTCTCTCTCTCTCACACTCTCCCTCTCTCTCTGTCTGTGTCTCTCTCTCTCTCTCTCTCTCTCTGTCTCCCCCTGGGTCTCTCTCTCTCTCTCTCTCTCTCTCTGTGTCTCTCTCTCTCTCCCCCTGGGTCTCTCTCTCTCTCTCTGTTTCTGTCTCTCTCTGTGTCTGAAGTTCTATCATTCACAGCAGATAAAGGTTCCTGGCTAAAATTGGAAGCCCACCTTTCTTTGACAGGGTGGTTGGGAGTGGCAGCTTATTACAGAGCACTGCACCTCCCTTGTAACCACAATTTTTCACAGCAGCAAAATAAGTGTAAATGTCAAAGTCTTGGCAGGTTTGGAGCTGTCTCCCACGGCTCTTAGCCAGCGATAAAGGCATGCGATAACACTCCATAATATGTGACCAGTAACCCACGCCAGACACCATGAGAGAGCTCCGCAGCGAGGGTGGGGTAGGTGGCCATGACTCAGAAGCATTTATCTTCCAAAAATGAAGCCGCCCCAGACCGCAGTCAGCCGCCTGCATCCAAAACATCCCCCTGGTTCGGAATCGCCTCTTCCCTGAGGGGGGAGCTGAGTTAGATCACGCTCGGAGGACGGGCTAACACAGGAAAGCTCAGCTAAATACCCAACGCGAAAGCCGAGTTGTCCCCTCCCTCTCGTTCCCCCAGGTTAGGGTTGCACAGCACGGAGACGGGCCCTTCGGCCCCTCTCGCCCATGCCAGCTCCTTTTCCCAAGCTAATCTAGTCCCATTGGCCTGCGTTTGGCCCAAATCCCTCATACAGCCATGGAGATGTCCAGCACTGAAACAGACCCTTCGGCCCAACTCATCCAGATATCCTAAATTAATCCAGTCCATTTGGTTTATATTCCTCTAAACCCTTCAATCACACAGATTCTCCCCACTCTCTGGGTGAAGCCATGACTTCTCGTTTCAGTCCAATATGTCCTATCCCAGATGGATAGACCATGCCCCCCTAACACCCCCCCCGGTTCTGCACTCCCCCCCCCCCCCCACTGTCATCGGGAACAGCGTTCCTGCCTTCACCTTGTCTGGCCGTGTGAGAACTTTCTGTCAGAGCTCCCCCCACCTCATCCTTCGAAACTCCATGGTGCAACCAGTCAGAGATCGTCCTGATACTGACCCATGGACGCTACATACTTCCTCCCTCAGGGTCATCAAAGCTGGGATGAGGGAAGTCATATAATCCTTGATTCAATCGATTAGCCGGGTCACAGCCAGAGCGACACGCCCACTCGGCGGCCATCTTGACAAAGCAAAGCTGGAAGCTCCCAGTGTTCTGAGGGCAGAGCTCCCTTTCTCCAGATCCAACAAGTATTATCCGCGCGTGTGGGGACTCCCGGGAATTGTCAGAGCTGGAGGTTGAGGAGGTTTGAGGACGGCACCAAAGATTGTTGGTGTCGCGGATAGTGAAGAAGGTCACCACGCGATCTCGACCGGACCAGGTCAAGGTGTGGCAGATGGGGTTTAATTGAGGTAATTGTGAGGCGTTGGATTTTGGGAAGGCAAACCAGAGCAGGACTTATCCACTTAACGGGGGAGCCTTGAGGAGTGCTCCTGAAGAAAGAGACCTCGGAGTGTAGGTACACAGTTCCTTAAAAGCGGAATCACAGGTTGGGCAGGGTATTAATGAAGGCATTTGGCGCCGAGTGTCGGTCAGGCCGCTTTTAGAATACTGCGTTCAATTCTACAGGAAGGATGTTGTGAAACTGGAAAAGGGTTCAGCAAAAATTGACAAGGATGTTGCCAGGGTTGGAGGGTTTGAGCTACAGGGAGAGGCTGAGCAGGCTGGGGCTGTTTTCCCTGGAGCGTCGGAGGCTGAGGGGTGACCTTATAGAGGTTTATAAAATCATGAGGGGGCATGGATAGGGTAAATAGGCAAAGTCTTTTCCCTGGGGTCGGGGAGTCCAGAACTAGAGGTTAAGGGTGAGAGGGGAAAGATATAAAGGGGCAACTTTTTCACACAGAAGGTGGTACGTGTATGGAATGAGCTGCCAGAGGAAGTGGTGGAGGCTGGTACAACTGCAACATTTAAAAGGCACATGAATAGGAAGGGTTTGGAGGGATATGGGCCAAATGCTGGCAAATGGGACGAGATGAATTTAGGACATCTGGTCGGCATAGAACAAGTTTGACCAGAGGGTCTGTTTCCGTACAGGACAGGTCAATGACTGGATGAGCAGGAATGCCATTATCTGATATCACACGCCAGTCAGCTCACTCTGATCGATAAGGTTCGGACTCGCTGCGTCATGCAGCACATGGCCCAGATTCAGAGCCCAGGCCGAAGCAGCAAGCAAGCTCTTCCTTCCTCATCCCGCCACCCACAACGCACATCCCCGTGCTCCTTAACCCTGAGCCAGTGCTGCACTGTCGGACAGTCAATGCTGAGGGAGTGCCACACGGTCGGAGGGTCAGTACTGAGGGAGTGCCGCACAGTCGGAGGGTCAGTACTGAGGGAGAGCCGCACTGTCGGAGGGTCAGTACTGAGAGAATGCTGCACTGTCAGAGGGTCAGTACTGAGGGAGTGCCACACTGTCGGAGGGTCAGAGCTGAGGGAGTGCCGCACTGTCGGAGGGTCAGTGCTGAGGGAGTGCCGCACTGTCGGAGGGTCAGTACTGAGGGAGTGCCACACTGTCGGAGGGTCAGAGCTGAGGGAGTGCCGCACTGTCGGATGGTCAGTACTGAAGGAGTGCCGCACTGTCGGAGGGTCAGTACGGAGGGAGTGCCGCACTGTCGGAGGGTCAGTACTGAGGGAGTGCCACACTGTCGGAGGGTCAGTGCTGAGGGAGTGCCGCACTGTCGGAGGGTCAGTGCTGAGGGAATGGGCACTGTCGGAGGGTCAGTGCTGAGGGAGAGGGCACTGTCGGAGGGTCAGTGCTGAGGGAGCGCCGCACTGTCTAAGGGTCAGTACTGAGGGAGTGGGCACTGTCGGAGGGTCAGTACTGAGGGAGTGCCGCACTGTCGGAGGGTCAGTACTGAGGGAGTGGGCACTGTCGGAGGGTCAGTGCTGAGGGAGTGGGCACTGTCAGAGGGTCAGTACTGAGGGAGTGCGGCACTGTCGGAGGGTCAGTGCTGAGGGAGTGCCGCACTGTCGGAGGGTCAGTGCTGAGGGAGTGGGCACTGTCGGAGGGTCAGTGCTGAGGGAGCGCCGCACTGTCGGAGGGTCAGTACTGAGGGAGTGGGCACTGTCGGAGGGTCAGTACTGAGGGAGTGGGCACTCTCGGAGGGTCAGTGCTGAGGGAGTGGGCACTGTCGGAGGGTCAGTACTGAGGGAGTGGGCACTGTCGGAGGGTCAGTACTGAGGGAGTGGGCACTGTCGGAGGGTCAGTGCTGAGGGAGTGGGCACTGTCGGAGGGTCAGTGCTGAGGGAGTGCCGCACTGTCGGAGGGTCAGTGCTGAGGGAGAGGGCACTGTCGGAGGGTCAGTGCTGAGGGAGCGCCGCACTGTCTAAGGGTCAGTACTGAGGGAGTGGGCACTGTCGGAGGGTCAGTACTGAGGGAGTGCCGCACTGTCGGAGGGTCAGTACTGAGGGAGTGGGCACTGTCGGAGGGTCAGTGCTGAGGGAGTGGGCACTGTCAGAGGGTCAGTACTGAGGGAGTGCGGCACTGTCGGAGGGTCAGTGCTGAGGGAGTGCCGCACTGTCGGAGGGTCAGTACTGAGGGAGTGGGCACTGTCGGAGGGTCAGTGCTGAGGGAGCGCCGCACTGTCGGAGGGTCAGTACTGAGGGAGTGGGCACTGTCGGAGGGTCAGTACTGAGGGAGTGGGCACTGTCGGAGGGTCAGTGCTGAGGGAGTGGGCACTGTCGGAGGGTCAGTACTGAGGGAGTGGGCACTGTCGGAGGGTCAGTGCTGAGGGAGCGCCGCACTGTCGGAGGGTCAGTACTGAGGAAGTGGGCACTGTCGGAGGGTCAGTACTGAGGGAGTGGGCACTGTCGGAGGGTCAGTGCTGAGGGAGTGGGCACTGTCGGAGGGTCAGTGCTGAGGGAGCGCCGCACTGTCGGAGGGTCAGTACTGAGGGAGTGGGCACTGTCGGAGGGTCAGTGCTGAGGGAGTGGGCACTGTCGGAGGGTCAGTGCTGAGGGAGCGCCGCACTGTCGGAGGGTCAGTACTGAGGGAGTGGGCACTGTCAGAGGGTCAGTACTGAGGGAGTGGGCACTCTAAGTGTGTCTAAACTGAACAGTGGCAGCTGCTCTGTCCTTGCATGTTCCTGCCTCTCCTGCCCCATTCCATAAACCTTTTCTGTCCCTCTCCAAGGCCATTGCACCATTCCGAAAGGAAAGAGGAGAAAACACAGTGATGCAGCTTGCCGGGGGGGGGGGGGGGGGGGGGGGGGGGGGGTGAGCTGTGATTTGTAAAGGTTTAGAAAACCATCCTTACAGTTTAGAAATTCAGTTTGAATATTTGTTCAAATGGTGACAAGTTCAGTGTGGGAGTTATGTTGCTGAATAGAGTGCGATGCAAACGCCTTTGTCCGACTCATCCCTCGGTTCGACTGACTGCTCCTCATTCCTCGAAACCCCCGGATCCGAAATCCGTCATGCAGAGCGTTCTCAGCATCTGGGGCTGTCACTTTGTGAATCCGCTCTCTGTGGGCTGAAAAGGGACTGGTGTTCGCCCACGTATCAAAACCATGCCTGCAGGATTCGGGGAAACTTTCATCTGACAAAAAGAAAACTTGCATAATGACTTGCAGTAGAATAATGTTCAGCAAAGAGAGTGTTTCAGCCTGAGGGCTGATGCTCATTCTGACATTTTCTGTAATATTTCTACCGTCAGTAATTTGCAGTGCCTGGCTGCTTCTGTGTAATTGTTTTACTTATAAATAAATCTGATTGATTAGTTTAACCTGCAGAAATCACAGCAGCCAATTTGCACACTGCAGGTTCATGGTATATGAAGAAAATTAATTTTCTCCTTCACACCAGGACTGTACCTCAATGGTATATCGTTGGCTGTTCAGCAATTCTGTATTTATGTGATATGACTTATAACTGCAAGGTGCACTAGAATACATCAGCTTATCTGTTTTAAGCTGATGTTATTGGAGGTATAAATATTTCCCTCAGACATTGAAGAGGACGCTAGCAGCTGTACACTCAACAGGTTCTTAGTTCACCTGACAGAGCAAGTCCGGCTCTCACTCTCAACTGACCCTCCGACAGGGCGGCACTCACTCTCAACTGACCCTTCCACAGTGCGGCACTCCCTCAGTACTGACCCTCTGACAGTGCGGCACTCCCTCAGTACTGACCCTCCCACAGTGCGGCACTCCCTCAGTACTGACCCTCCCACAGTGCGGCAGTCCCTCAGTACTGACCCTCCCACAGTGCGGCACTCCCTCAGTACTGACCCTCTGACAGTGCAGCACTCCCTCAGTACTGACCCTCTGACAGTGCGGCACTCCCTCAGTACTGACCCTCTGACAGTGCGGCACTCCCTCAGTACTGACCCTCTGACAGTGCAGCACTCCCTCAGTACTGACCCTCTGACAGTGCGGCACTCCCTCAGTACTGACCCACTGACAGTGCGGCACTCCCTCAGTACTGACCCTCTGACAGTGTGACACTCCCTCAGTACTGACCCTCTGACAGTGCGGCGCTCCCTCAGTACTGACCCTCCCACAGTGCGGCAGTCCCTCAGTACTGACCCTCCCACAGTGCAGCACTCCCTCAGTACTGACCCTCTGAGTGCGGCACTCCCTCAGTACTGACCCTCTGACAGTGCGGCACTCCCTCAGTACTGACCCTCCCACAGTTCAGTACTCCCTCAGTACTGACCCTCCCACAGTGCAGCACTCCCTCAGTACTGACCCTCTGACAGTGCAGCACTCCCTCAGTACTGACCCTCTGACAGTGCGGCGCTCCCTCAGTACTGACCCTCTGACAGTGCAGCACTCCCTCAGTACTGACCCTCCCACAGTGCAGCACTCCCTCAGTACTGACCCTCTGACAGTGCAGCACTCCCTCAGTACTGACCCTCTGACAGTGCGGCGCTCCCTCAGTACTGACCCTCTGACAGTGCGGCGCTCCCTCAGTACTGACCCTCCGACAGTGCGGCATTCCCTCAGTACTGACCCTCCGACAGTGCGGCGCTCCCTCAGTACTGACCCTCTGACAGTGCGGCACTCCCTCAGTACTGACTCTCTGACAGTGTGACACTCCCTCAGTACTGACCCTCCCACAGTGCGGCAGTCCCTCAGTACTGACCCTCCCACAGTGCAGCACTCCTTCAGTACTGACCCTCTGACAGTGCGGCACTCCCTCAGTACTGACCCTCCCACAGTTCAGTACTCCCTCAGTACTGACCCTCCCACAGTGCAGCACTCCCTCAGTACTGACCCTCTGACAGTGCAGCACTCCCTCAGTACTGACCCTCTGACAGTGCGGCGCTCCCTCAGTACTGACCCTCTGTCAGTGCAGCACTCCCTCAGTACTGACCCTCCCACAGTGCAGCACTCCCTCAGTACTGACCCTCTGACAGTGCGGCACTCCCTCAGTACTGACCCTCTGACAGTGCGGCGCTCCCTCAGTACTGACCCTCCGACAGTGCGGCATTCCCTCAGTACTGACCCTCTGACAGTGCGGCGCTCCCTCAGTACTGACCCTCCGACAGTGCGGCATTCCCTCAGTACTGACCCTCCGACAGTGCGGCGCTCCCTCAGTACTGACCCTCTGACAGTGCGGCACTCCCTCAGTACTGACTCTCTGACAGTGTGACACTCCCTCAGTACTGACCCTCCCACAGTGCGGCAGTCCCTCAGTACTGACCCTCCCAAAGTGCAGCACTCCCTCAGTACTGACCCTCTGACAGTGCGGCACTCCCTCAGTACTGACCCTCTGACAGTGCGGCACTCCCTCAGTACTGACCCTCTGACAGTGCAGTACTCCCTCAGCACTGACCCTCCGACAGTGCAGCACTCCCTCAGCACTGACCCTCTGACAGTGCGGCACACCCTCCGTACTGACTCTCTGACAGTGCCCTCTCCCTCAGCCCTGACCCTCTCCCAGTGCCCTCTCCCCCAGCCCTGACCCTCTGGCAGTGCCCTCTCAGCCCTGACCCTCCGACAGTGCGGCACTCCCTCAGTACTGAGCCTCTGACAGTGCGACACTCCCTCAGTACTGACCCTCTGACAGTGCGGCACTCCCTCAGTACTGACCCTCCGACAGTGCGGCACTCCCTCAGTACTGACCCTCCGACAGTGCGGCACTCCCTCAGTACTGAGCCTCTGACAGTGCGGCACTCCCTCAGTACTGACCCTCTGACAGTGCGGCACTCCCTCAGTACTGAGCCTCTGATAGTGCCCTCTCCCTCAGTACTGACCCTGCGACAGTGCAGCACACCCTCAGTACTGACTCTCTGACAGTGACCTCTCAGCACTGACCCTCCGACAGTGCGGCACTCCCTCAGTACTGACCCTCTGACAGTGCGGCGCTCCCTCAGTACTGACCCTCCGACAGTGCGGCACTCCCTCAGTACTGACCCTCCGACAGTGTGGCACTCCCTCAGTACTGACCCTCCGACAGTGCGGCACTCCCTCAGTACTGACCCTCCGACAGTGTGGCACTCCCTCAGTACTGACCCTCCGACAGTGTGGCACTCCCTCAGTACTGACCCTCCGACAGTGTGGCACTCCTTCAGTACTCACCCTCCGACATTGCGGCACTCCCTCAGTACTGACCCTCCGACATTGCGGCGCTCCCTCAGTACTGACCCTCCGACATTGCGGCGCTCCCTCAGTACTGACCCTCCGACAGTGCGGCGCCCCCTCAGCACTGACCCTCCGATATTGCGGCACTCCCTCAGTACTGACCCAACGACAGTGCGGCGCTGCCTCAGTACTGACCCTCTGACAGTGCGGCACTCCCTCAGTACTGACCCTCTGACAGTGCGGCACTCCCTCAGTACTGACCCTCCGACAGTGCGGCACTCCCTCAGTACTGACCCTCTGACAGTGCGGCACTCCCTCAGTACTGACCCTCCGACAGTGCGGCACTCCCTCAGTACTGACCCTCTGACAGTGCGGCACTCCCTCAGTACTGACCCTCCGACAGTGCGGCACTCCCTCAGTACTGACCCTCCGACAGTGCGGCACTCCCTCAGTACTGACCCTCTGACAGTGCCCTCTCCCTCAGTACTGACCCTCCGACAGTGTGGCACTCCCTCAGTACTGACCCTCCGACAGTGCGGCACTCCCTCAGTACTGACCTTCCGACAGTGCGGCACTCCCTCAGTACTGACCCTCTGACAGTGCGGCGCTCCCTCAGTACTGACCCTCCGACAGTGCGGTACCCCCTCAGTACTGACCCTCTGACAGTGCGGCACTCCCTCAGTACTGACCCTCCGACAGTGCGGCACTCCCTCAGTACTGACCCTCTGACAGTGCGGCACTCCCTCAGTACTGACCCTCCGACAGTGCGGCACTCCCTCAGTACTGACCCTCTGACAGTGCGGCACTCCCTCAGTACTGACCCTCCGACAGTGCGGCACTCCCTCAGTACTGACCCTCCGACAGTGCGGCACTCCCTCAGTACTGACCCTCTGACAGTGCCCTCTCCCTCAGTACTGACCCTCCGACAGTGCGGCACTCCCTCAGTACTGACCCTCCAACAGTGCGGCACTCCCTCAGTACTGACCCTCCGACAGTGCGGCACTCCCTCAGCACTGACCCTCTGACAGTGCAGCACTCCCTCAGTACTGACCCTCTGACAGTGCGGCGCTCCCTCAGCACTGACCCTCCGACAGTGCAGCACTCCCTCAGTACTGACCCTCCGACAGTGCGGCACTCCCTCAGCACTGACCCTCCGACAGTGCGGCACTCCCTCAGTACTGACCCTCCGACAGTGCGGCACTCCCTCAGTACTGACCCTCCGACAGTGCGGCACTCCCTCAGTACTGACCCTCCGACAGTGCGGCACTCCCTCAGTACTGACCCTCCGACAGTGCGGCACTCCCTCAGTACTGACCCTCTGACAGTGCGGCACTCCCTCAGTACTGACCCTCTGACAGTGCGGCACTCCCTCAGTACTGACTCTCCGACAGTGCTGCACTCCCTCAGTACTGACCCTCCGACAGTGCGGCACTCCCTCAGTACTGACCCTCCGACAGTGCGGCACTCCCTCAGCACTGACCCTCCGACAGTGCGGCACTCCCTCAGTACTGACCCTCCGACAGTGTGGCACTCCCTCAGTACTGACCCTCTGACAGTGCGGCACTCCCTCAGTACTGACCCTCTGACAGTGCGGCACTCCCTCAGTACTGACTCTCCGACAGTGCGGCACTCCCTCAGTACTGACCCTCTGACAGTGCGGCACTCCCTCAGTACTGACCCTCTGACAGTGCGGCACTCCCTCAGTACTGACCCTCTGACAGTGCGGCACTCCCTCAGTACTGACCCTCCGACAGTGCGGCACTCCCTCAGTACTGACCCTCCGACAGTGCGGCACTCCCTCAGTACTGACCCTCTGACAGTGCGGCACTCCCTCAGTACTGACCCTCTGACAGTGCGGCACTCCCTCAGTACTGACTCTCCGACAGTGCTGCACTCCCTCAGTACTGACCCTCCGACAGTGCGGCACTCCCTCAGTACTGACCCTCCGACAGTGCGGCACTCCCTCAGCACTGACCCTCCGACAGTGCGGCACTCCCTCAGTACTGACCCTCCGACAGTGTGGCACTCCCTCAGTACTGACCCTCTGACAGTGCGGCACTCCCTCAGTACTGACCCTCTGACAGTGCGGCACTCCCTCAGTACTGACTCTCCGACAGTGCGGCACTCCCTCAGTACTGACCCTCTGACAGTGCGGCACTCCCTCAGTACTGACCCTCTGACAGTGCGGCACTCCCTCAGTACTGACCCTCTGACAGTGCGGCACTCCCTCAGTACTGACCCTCCGACAGTGCGGCACTCCCTCAGTACTGACCCTCCGACAGTGCGGCACTCCCTCAGTACTGACCCTCTGACAGTGCGGCACTCCCTCAGTACTGACCCTCTGACTGTGCCCTCTCCCTTAGCCCTGATGTCGTGTTGTGTGATTTTTCTGCAGGACATGGCGGGTTTGCTGAAGCCGAACTCTGCGGCGTTGCTGATCGGGGCGCTGCGGGACCGCTTCCCGGAGATGCCGCTGCACGTGCACACCCACGACACCGCGGGCGCGGGCGTGGCGTCCATGTTAGCCGCTGCCGAGGCTGGAGCCGATGTGGTGGATGTTGCTGCTGACTCCATGTCCGGGATGACCTCCCAGCCCAGCATGGGCGCCGTCGTGGCCTGTGCCAAGGGCACCAACCTCGACACAGGTGGGCATCCGGCTGGGGCATTCTGGGAATGGCACCTGGGAGGGGGGGGACGTCGTTCCTTCGATGTAACCATCAGGTGGGGGAATCCCACAGCTGCCCGGGCCATTCAACCCATTGCTCCCTGCTTCGGTCTCTCCAAAGAGATCTGATTGGCTCGCTGGAGGGGGTGGTGAAGGATTCCACTTCCCCCTCAGTAACCCCCCCCCCCCACCCATCAGGAGTTCGGCCGGATCACGCCCACCCACTGCTGCCATGGGAACTGTACTGCCCTCACCATGTGCCTGGGGACTCTGTCGAGGCGTGAGGAGGTGTGTGCGAGGGCTCAGGCGTAGCCGATCGGTTTGAGTACATGTGTAAGGCTAGGCGTAAGTGTGCACATAATGAAGGATGGTGTGTAACACGAGAGAAGGTGTGTAAAGGAGGGAGGAGGTATGTAAGGACTGCAGAAGTGTTTCAGTGATGGAGAACAACTGTTAGGTGCAGGGAAGTGTGTCAGGGATGGGGAGGTGTGTAATGGATGGGGAGGTGTGTCAGGGATGGGGAGGTGTGTAAGGATGGGGAGGTGTGTAAGGATGGGGAGGTGTTTAAGGGATGGTGATGTGTGTAAGGCATGGGGAGATGTATAAGGGATGGGGATGTGTGTAAGGGGTGGGGAGGTGTGTAATGGATGGGGAGGTGTGTAAGGGATGGGGAGCAGTGTCAGGGATGAGGAGGTGTGTAAGGTTTGGGGAGGTGTGTAAGGGATGGGGAGGTGTGTCAGGGATGGGGAGGTGTGTCAGGGATGGGGAGGTGTGTCAGGGGTGGGGAGGTGTGTCAGCGATGGGGAGGTGTGTAAGGGAATGGGGAGGTGTGTAAGGGATGAGAAGGTGTGTAAGGGGTGGGGAAGTGTGTAAGGGATGGGGAGGTATGTAAGGGGTGGGGCGGTGTGTAAGGGGTGGAGGGTTGTGTAAGGGATGGGGAGGTGTGTAAGGGGTGGGGAGGTGTGTCAGGGATGGGGAGGTGTGTCAGGGATGGGGAGGTGTGTAAGGGAAGGGGACGAGTGTAAGGAATGGGGAGGTGTGTAAGGGATGAGGAGGTGTGTAATAGATGGGGAGTTGTGTAAGGGATGGGGAGGTGTGTAAGGAATGGAGAGGTGTCTAAGTGAAGGGGAGATGTGTAAGGTTTGGGGAGGTGTGTAAGGGATGGGGAGGTGTGTAAGGGATGGGGAGATGTGTAAGGTTTGGGGAGGTGTGTAAGGGATGGGGAGGTGTGTAAGGGATGGGGAGATGTGTAAGGGATGGGGAGGTATGTAAGGGATGGGGAGGTGTGTCGCGGTTTAGAAGGTGTGTAAGGGATGGGGAGGTGTGTAAGGGATGGGGAGATGTGTAAGGGATGGGGAGGTGTGTAAGGGATGGAGAGGTATGTAAGGGATGGGGAGGTGTGCAAGGGATGGGGAGGTGTGTCGGGGATTGGAAGGTGTGTAAGGGTTGGGGAGGTGTGTAAGGGATGGGGAGGTGTGTAAGGGATGAGGAGATGTGTAAGGTTTGGGGAGGTGTGTCAGGGAAGGGGAAGTGTGTAAGGAATGGGGAGGTGTGTAAGGGATGGGGAGATGTGTAAGGTTTGGGGAGGTGTGTAAGGGATGGGGAGGTGTGTAAGGGATGGGGAGATGTGTAAGGGATGGGGAGGTATGTAAGGGGTGGGGCGGTGTGTAAGGGGTGGAGGGTTGTGTAAGGGATGGGGAGGTGTGTAAGGGGTGGGGAGGTGTGTCAGGGATGGGGAGGTGTGTCAGGGATGGGGAGGTGTGTAAGGGAAGGGGACGAGTGTAAGGAATGGGGAGGTGTGTAAGGGATGAGGAGGTGTGTAATAGATGGGGAGTTGTGTAAGGGATGGGGAGGTGTGTAAGGAATGGGGAGGTGTCTAAGTGAAGGGGAGATGTGTAAGGTTTGGGGAGGTGTGTAAGGGATGGGGAGGTGTGTAAGGGATGGGGAGATGTGTAAGGTTTGGGGAGGTGTGTAAGGGATGGGGAGGTGTGTAAGGGATGGGGAGCTGTGTAAGGGATGGGGAGGTATGTAAGGGATGGGGAGGTGTGTCGCGGTTTAGAAGGTGTGTAAGGGATGGGGAGGTGTGTAAGGGATGGGGAGATGTGTAAGGGATGGGGAGGTGTGTAAGGGATGGAGAGGTATGTAAGGGATGGGGAGGTGTGCAAGGGATGGGGAGGTGTGTCGGGGATTGGAAGGTGTGTAAGGGTTGGGGAGGTGTGTAAGGGATGGGGAGGTGTGTAAGGGATGAGGAGATGTGTAAGGTTTGGGGAGGTGTGTCAGGGAAGGGGAAGTGTGTAAGGAATGGGGAGGTGTGTAAGGGATGGGGAGGTGTGTCAGGGATGGGGAGGTGTGTAAGGGATGAGAAGGTGTGTAAGGGGTGGGGAAGTGTGTAAGGGATGGGGAGGTATGTAAGGGGTGGGGCAGTGTGTAAGGGGTGCGGAGGTATGTCAGGGATGGGGAGGTGTGTAAGGGATGGGGAGGTGTGTAAGGGAAGGGGGAGTGTGTAAGGAATCGGGAGGTGTGTAAGGAATGAGGAGGTGTGTAAGGGATGGGGAGTCGTGTAAGGGATAGGGAGGTGTGTAAGTGGTGGGGAGGTCAGTAAGGGATGCGGAGGTGTGTAAGGGGTGGGGAGGTCTGTAAGGGATAGGGATGTGTGTAAGGGATGAGGAGATGTGTAAGGGGTGGGGAGGTCTGTAAGGGATAGGGGGGTGTATATGCGAATGGGGAGGTGTGTGTGCCCTGTGAGTGTGTCCGGCTTTGTGCCTGGGAGGTATGTAAGAGGATGGGGAGGTGAGTGTGCACTGTGAGTGTGTCGGGTGTGGTCTCTGGGAGGTGTGTAAGGGATTGGGAGGTGTGTTTGCACTGTGAGTGTGTGCGGTGTGCTGTCTGGGAGGTGTGGAAGGGATGGGAAGGTTTGTGTGCACTGAGTGTGTGCAGTGTGGTGTCTGGGAGGTGTGTAAGGGGATGGGGATGTGTGTAAAGGATGGGGAAGTGTGTGTGCACTGTGAGTGTGTCCGGTGAGGTGTCTGGTAGGTGTGTTAGGGATGGGGAGGTGTGTGTGCACTGTGAGTGTGTGCGGTGTGGGGTCTGGGAGGTGTGTAAGGGATGGGAAGGTGTGTGTGCGGTGTGAGTGTGTGCGGTGTGGGGTCTGGGATGTGTGTAAGGGATGGGGAAGTGTGTGTGCGGTGTGGGTGTGTGCGGTGTGGGGTCTAGGAGGTGTGTAAGGAATGGGGAGGTGTGTGTGCACTGTGAGTGTGTGCAGTGTGGGGTGTCGGAGGTGTGTAAGGGATGAGGAGGTGTGTGTGCGGTGTGAGTGTGTGAGGTGTGGGGTCTGGGAGGTGTGTAAGGGATGGGGAGGTGTGTGTGCGGTGTGAGTGTGTGCGGTGTGGTGTCTGGGAGGTGTGTAAGGGATGGGGAGATGTGTCTGCTCTGTGAGTGTGTGAGGTGTGGTGTCTGGGAGGTGTGTAATGGATGGGGAGGTGTGTGTGCGGTGTGAGTGTGTGCGGTGTGGGGTCTAGGAGGTGTGTAAGGAATGGGGAGGTGTGTGTGCACTGTGAGTGTGTGCAGTGTGGGGTGTCGGAGGTGTGTAAGGGATGAGGAGGTGTGTGTGCGGTGTGAGTGTGTGCGGTGTGGGGTCGGGGAGGTGTGTAAGGGATGGGAAGGTGTGTGTGCGGTGTGAGTGTGTGCGGTGTGGGGTCTGGGATGTGTGTAAGGGATGGGGAAGTGTGTGTGCGGTGTGGGTGTGTGCGGTGTGGGGTCTAGGAGGTGTGTAAGGAATGGGGAGGTGTGTGTGCACTGTGAGTGTGTGCAGTGTGGGGTGTCGGAGGTGTGTAAGGGATGAGGAGGTGTGTGTGCGGTGTGAGTGTGTGAGGTGTGGGGTCTGGGAGGTGTGTAAGGGATGGGGAGGTGTGTGTGCGGTGTGAGTGTGTGCGGTGTGGTGTCTGGGGGGTGTGTAAGGGATGGGGAGATGTGTCTGCTCTGTGAGTGTGTGAGGTGTGGTGTCTGGGAGGTGTGTAATGGATGGGGAGGTGTGTGTGCGGTGTGAGTGTGTGCGGTGTGGGGTCTAGGAGGTGTGTAAGGAATGGGGAGGTGTGTGTGCACTGTGAGTGTGTGCAGTGTGGGGTGTCGGAGGTGTGTAAGGGATGAGGAGGTGTGTGTGCGGTGTGAGTGTGTGCGGTGTGGGGTCGGGGAGGTGTGTAAGGGATGGGGAGGTGTGTGTGCGGTGTGAGTGTGTGCGGTGTGGGGTCTGGGAGGTGTGTAAGGGATGGGGAGGTGTGTGTGCGGTGTGAGGGTGTGCAGTGTGGGGTCTGTGAGGTGTGTAAGGGATGGGGAGGTGTGTGTGCGGTGTGAGGGTGTGCAGTGTGGGGTCTGTGAGGTGTGTAAGGGATGGGGAGGTGTGTGTGCGGTGTGAGGGTGTGCAGTGTGGGGTCTGGGAGGTGTGTAAGGGATGGGGAGATGTGTCTACTCTGTGAGTGTGTGAGGTGTGGTGTCTGGGAGGTGTGTATGCGAATGGGGAGGTGTGTGTGCCCTGTGAGTGTATCCGGCTTTGTGCCTGGGAGGCATGTAAGAGGATGGGGAGGTGAGTGTGCACTGTGAGTGTGTCGGGTGTGGTCTCTGGGAGGTGTGTAAGGGATTGGGAGGTGTGTTTGCACTGTGAGTGTGTGCGGTGTGCTGTCTGGGAGGTGTGTAAGGGATGGGAAGGTTTGTGTGCACTGAGTGTGTGCGGTGTGGTGTCTGGGAGGTGTGTAAGGGGATGGGAAGGTGTGTGTAAGGGATGGGGAGGTGTGTAAGGGGTGGGGAGGTGTGTAAGGGGTGGGGAGGTGTGTAAGGGATGGGGAGATGTGTAATGGATGGGGAGGTGTGTGAGGGATGAGGTGGTGTGTAAGGGTTGGGGAGGTGTGTATGGTTTGGGGTGCTGTGCAAGGGTTGCGGAGGTGTGTCAGGGATAGGGAGGTGTGTAAGGGATGAGGAGGTGTGTAAGGGTTGGGAAGTGTGTAAGGGATGGGGATGCGTTTCAGGATGGGGAGCAGTGTCAGGGATGGGGAGGTGTGTAAGGGATGGGGAGGTGTGGGTAAGGGATGGGGATGTGTGTGTGCACTGTGAGTGTGTGCGGTGTGGGATCTGAGAGGTGTGTAAGGGATGGGGAGGTGTGTGTGCACTGTGAGTGTATCGGGTGTGGTCACTGGGAGGTGTGTAAGGGATTTGGAGGTGTGTGTGCACTGGGAGTGTGTGCGGTGTGGTGTCTGGGAGGTGTGTAAGGGATGGGAAGGTTTGTGTGCACTGAGTGTGTCCGGTGTGGTGTATGGGAGGTGTGTAAGGGGATGGGGATGTGTGTAAGGGATGGGGAAGTGTGTGTGCACTGTGAGTGTGTCCGGTGTGGTGTCTGGTACGTGTGTAAGGGGATGGGGATGTGTGTAAGGGTTGGGGAGGTGTGTGTGCACTGTGAGTGTGTCCGGTGTGGGGTCTGGGAGGTGTGTAAGGGATGGGGAGATGTGTCTGCACTGTGAGTGTGTGAGGTGTGGTGTCTGGGAGGTGTGTATGCGAATGGGGAGGTGTGTGTGCACTGTGAGTGTGTGAGGTGTGGTGTCTGGGAGGTGTGTATGCGAATGGGGAGGTGTGTGTGCACTGTGAGTGTGTGAGGTGTGGTGTCTGGGAGGTGTGTATGCGAATGGGGAGGTGTGTGTGCCCTGTGAGTGTGTCCGGCTTTGTGCCTGGGAGTTATGTAAGAGTATGGGGAGGTGAGTGTGCACTGTGAGTGTGTCCGGTGTGGTGTCTGGGACGTGTGTAAGGGATTGGGAGGTGTGTGTGCACTGTGAGTGTGTGCGGTGTGCAGTCTGGGAGGTGTGTAAGGGGATGGGGATGTGTGTAAGGGATGGGGAGATGTGTAAGGGTTGAGGAGGTGTGTAAGGGGTGGGGAGGTGTGTAAGGGATGGGGAGATGTGTAATGGATGGGGAGGTGTGTAAGGGATGAGGAGGTGTGTAAGGGTTGGGGTGCTGTGTAAGGGTTGCGGAGGTGTGTAAGGGATAGGGAGGTGTGTAAGAGATGTGGAGGTGTGTAAGGGATGAGGAGGTGTGTAAGGGTTTGGGAGTGTGTAAGGGATGGGGATGCGTTTCAGGGATGGGGAGCAGTGTCAGGGATGGGGAGGTGTGTAAGGGATGGGGAGGTGTGTCAGGGATGGGGAGCTGTTTAAGGGATGAGGAGATGTGGGTAAGGGATGGGGATGTGTGTGTGCACTGTGAGTGAGTGTGGTGTGGGATCTGAGAGGTGTGTAAGGGATGGGGAGGTGTGTGTGCACTGTGAGTGAGTGTGGTGTGGGATCTGAGAGGTGTGTAAGGGATGGGAAGGTTTGTGTGCACTGAGTGTGTCCGGTGTGGTGTCTGGGAGGTGTGTAAAGGGATGGGGATGTGTGTAAGGGATGGGGAAGTGTGTGTGCACTGTGAGTGTGTCCGATGTGGTGTCTGGGAGGTGTGTAAGGGATGGGGAGGTTTGTGTGCACTGAGTGTGTCTGGTGTGGTGTCTGGGAGGTGTGTAAGGGATGGGGAGGTTTGTGTGCACTGAGTGTGTCTGGTGTGGTGTCTGGGAGGTGTGTAAGGGGATGGGGATGTGTGTAAGGGTGGGGAAGTGTGTGTGCACTGTGAGTGTGTCCGGTGTGGTGTCTGGGAGGTGTGTTAGGGTTGCGGAGGTGTGTGTGCACTGTGAGTCTGTCCGGCTTTGTGCCTGGGAGGTATGTAAGAGATTGGGGAGGTGAGTGTGCACTGTGAGTGTGTCGGGTGTGGTCTCTGGGAGGTGTGTAAGGGATTGGGAGGTGTGTGTGCGGTGTGAGGGTGCGGTGTGGTGTCTGGGAGGTGTGTAAGGGATGGGGAGGTGTGTGTGCACTGTGAGTGTGCGCGGTGTGGGGTTCGGGAGGTGTGTAAGGGATGGGGAGGTGTGTGTGCACTGTGAGTGTGTGCGGTGTGGGGTCTGGGAGGTGTGTAAGGGATGGGGAGGTGTGTGTGCACTGTGAGTGTGTGCGGTGTGGGGTCTAGGAGGTGTGTAAGGGATGGGGAAGTGTGTGTGCACTGTGAGTGTGTGTGGTGTGGGGTCTGGGTGGTGTGTAAGGGATGGGAAGGTGTGTGTGCACTGTGAATGTGTGCGGTGTGGGGTCTGGGAGGTGTGTAAGGCATGGGGAGGTTTGTGTGCACTGAGTGTGTCTGGTGTGGTGTCTGGGAGGTGTGTAAGGGGATGGGGATGTGTGTAAGGGTGGGGAAGTGTGTGTGCACTGTGAGTGTGTCCGGTGTGGTGTCTGGGAGGTGTGTAAGGGATGGGGAGGTTTGTGTGCACTGAGTGTGTCTGGTGTGGTGTCTGGGAGGTGTGTAAGGGATGGGGAGGTTTGTGTGCACTGAGTGTGTCTGGTGTGGTGTCTGGGAGGTGTGTAAGGGGATGGGGATGTGTGTAAGGGTGGGGAAGTGTGTGTGCACTGTGAGTGTGTCCGGTGTGGTGTCTGGGAGGTGTGTTAGGGTTGGGGAGGTGTGAGTGCACTGTGAGTGTGCGCGGTGTGGGGTCTGGGAGGTGTGTAAGGGATGGGGAGGTGTGTGTGCACTGTGAGTGTGTGCAGTGTGGGGTCTCGGAGGTGTGTGTGCACTGTGAGTGTGTGCAGTGTGGTGTCTGGGAGGTGTGTATGTGAATGGGGAGGTGTGTGTGCACTGTGAGTGTGTGCAGTGTGGGCTCTGGGAGGTGTGTAAGGGATGGGGAGGTGTGTGTGCGGTGTGAGTGTGTGCAGTGTGGGGTCTGGGAGGTGTGTAAGGGATGGGGAGGTGTGTGTGCGGTGTGAGTGTGCAGTGTGGGGTCTGTGAGGTGTGTAAGGGGATGTTGAGGTGTGTGTGCGGTGTGAGGGTGTGCAGTGTGGGGTCTGGGAGGTGTGTAAGGGGATGGGGAGGTGTGTGTGCGGTGTGAGGGTGTGCAGTGTGGGGTCTGGGAGGTGTGTAAGGGATGGGGAGGTGTGTGTGCGGTGTGAGGGTGTGCAGTGCGGGGTCTGGGAGGTGTGTAAGGGGATAGGGAGGTGTGTGTGCGGTGTGAGGGTGTGCAGTGTGGGGTCTCTGAGGTGTGTAAGGGGATGGGGAGGTGTGTGTGCGGTGTGAGTGTGCAGGGTGGGGTGTGGGAGGTGTGTAAGGGGATGGGGAGGTGTGTGTGCGGTGTGAGTGTGCAGGGTGGGGTGTGGGAGGTGTGTAAGGGGATGGGGAGGTGTGTGTGCGGTGTGAGTGTGCAGGGTGGGGTCTGGGAGGTGTGTAAGGGATGGGGAGGTGTGTGCGCGGTGTGGGTGTGTGCAGTGCCGGGTCTGGGAGGTGTGTAAGGGGATGGGGAGGATTGTGTGCACTGTGAGTGTGTGCAATGTGGGGTCTGAGAGGTGTGTAAGAGATGAGGAGTTGTGTGTGCACTGTGAGTGTGTGCAGTGTGGTGTCTGTGAGGTGTGTAAGGGATGGGGAAGTGTGTGTGCACTGTGAGTGTGTGTGGTGTGGGGTCTGGGAGGTGTGTAAGGGATGGGGAGGTTTGTGTGCACTGAGTATGTCTGGTGTGGTGTCTGGGAGGTGTGTAAGGAGATGGGGATGTGTGTAAGGGTGGGGAAGTGTGTGTGCACTGTGAGTGTGTCCGGTGTGGTGTCTGGGAGGTGTGTAAGGGATGGGGAGGTTTGTGTGCACTGAGTGTGTCTGGTGTGGTGTCTGGGAGGTGTGTAAGGGGATGGGGATGTGTGTAAGGGTGGGGAAGTGTGTGTGCACTGTGAGTGTGTCCGGTGTGGTGTCTGGGAGGTGTGTTAGGGTTGGGGAGGTGTGAGTGCACTGTGAGTGTGCGCGGTGTGGGGTCTGGGAGGTGTGTAAGGGATGGGGAGGTGTGTGTGCACTGTGAGTGTGTGCAGTGTGGGGTTTGGGAGGTGTGTAAGGGATGGGGAGGTGAGTGTGCACTGTGAGTGTGTGCAGTGTGGGGTCTGGGAGGTGTGTAAGGGATGGGGAGGTGTGTGTGCGGTGTGAGTGTGTGCAGTGTGGGGTCTGGGAGGTGTGTAAGGGATGGGGAGGTGTGTGTGCGGTGTGAGTGTGTGCAGTGTGGGGTCTCGGAGGTGTGTAAGGGATGGGGAGGTGTGTGTGCACTGTGAGTGTGTGCAGTGTGGGGTCTGGGAGGTGTGTAAGGGATGGGGAGGTGTGTGTGCGGTGTGAGTGTGTGCAGTGTGGGGTCTGGGAGGTGTGTAAGGGATGGGGAGGTGTGTGTGCGGTGTGAGTGTGTGCAGTGTGGGGTCTCGGAGGTGTGAAAGGGATGGGGAGGTGTGTGTGCACTGTGAGTGTGTGCAGTGTGGGCTCTGGGAGGTGTGTAAGGGATGGGGAGGTGTGTGTGCGGTGTGAGTGTGTGCAGTGTGGGGTCTGGGAGGTGTGTAAGGGGATGGGGAGGTGTGTGCGGTGTGAGTGTGTGCAGTGCGGGGTCTGGGAGGTGTGTAAGGGGATGGGGAAGTGTGTGTGCGGTCTGAGTGTGTGCAGTGTGGGGTCTCTGAGGTGTGTAAGGGTTGGGATGGTGTGTGTGCACTGTGAGTGTGTGCAGTGTGGGGTCTCTGAGGTGTGTAAGGGGTGGGGATGTGTGTGTGCGGTGTGAGTGTGTGCGGTGTGGGGTCTGTGAGGTGTGTAATGGATGGGGAGGTGTGTGTGCGGTGTGAGGGTGTGCAGTGTGGGGTCTGGGAGGTGTGTAAGGGGATGGGGAGGTGTATGTGCGGTGTGAGGGTGTGCAGTGTGGGGTCTCTGAGGTGTGTAAGGGGATGGGGAGGTGTGTGTGCGGTGTGAGTGTGCAGGGTGGGGTGTGGGAGGTGTGTAAGGGGATGGGGAGGTGTGTGTGCGGTGTAAGTGTGCAGGGTGGGGTGTGGGAGGTGTGTAAGGGGATGGGGAGGTGTGTGTGCGGTGTGAGTGTGCAGGGTGGGGTCTGGGAGGTGTGTAAGGGATGGGGAGGTGTGTGCGCGGTGTGGGTGTGTGCAGTGCCGGGTCTGGGAGGTGTGTAAGGGGATGGGGAGGATTGTGTGCACTGTGAGTGTGTGCAATGTGGGGTCTGAGAGGTGTGTAAGAGATGAGGAGTTGTGTGTGCACTGTGAGTGTGTGCAGTGTGGTGTCTGTGAGGTGTGTAAGGGATGGGGAAGTGTGTGTGCACTGTGAGTGTGTGTGGTGTGGGGTCTGGGAGGTGTGTAAGGGATGGGGAGGTTTGTGTGCACTGAGTATGTCTGGTGTGGTGTCTGGGAGGTGTGTAAGGGGATGGGGATGTGTGTAAGGGTGGGGAAGTGTGTGTGCACTGTGAGTGTGTCCGGTGTGGTGTCTGGGAGGTGTGTAAGGGATGGGGAGGTTTGTGTGCACTGAGTGTGTCTGGTGTGGTGTCTGGGAGGTGTGTAAGGGGATGGGGATGTGTGTAAGGGTGGGGAAGTGTGTGTGCACTGTGAGTGTGTCCGGTGTGGTGTCTGGGAGGTGTGTTAGGGTTGGGGAGGTGTGAGTGCACTGTGAGTGTGCGCGGTGTGGGGTCTGGGAGGTGTGTAAGGGATGGGGAGGTGTGTGTGCACTGTGAGTGTGTGCAGTGTGGAGTTTGGGAGGTGTGTAAGGGATGGGGAGGTGAGTGTGCACTGTGAGTGTGTGCAGTGTGGGGTCTGGGAGGTGTGTAAGGGATGGGGAGGTGTGTGTGCGGTGTGAGTGTGTGCAGTGTGGGGTCTGGGAGGTGTGTAAGGGATGGGGAGGTGTGTGTGCGGTGTGAGTGTGTGCAGTGTGGGGTCTCGGAGGTGTGTAAGGGATGGGGAGGTGTGTGTGCACTGTGAGTGTGTGCAGTGTGGGGTCTGGCAGGTGTGTAAGGGATGGGGAGGTGTGTGTGCGGTGTGAGTGTGTGCAGTGTGGGGTCTGGGAGGTGTGTAAGGGATGGGGAGGTGTGTGTGCGGTGTGAGTGTGTGCAGTGTGGGGTCTCGGAGGTGTGAAAGGGATGGGGAGGTGTGTGTGCACTGTGAGTGTGTGCAGTGTGGGCTCTGGGAGGTGTGTAAGGGATGGGGAGGTGTGTGTGCGGTGTGAGTGTGTGCAGTGTGGGGTCTGGGAGGTGTGTAAGGGGATGGGGAGGTGTGTGCGGTGTGAGTGTGTGCAGTGCGGGGTCTGGGAGGTGTGTAAGGGGATGGGGAAGTGTGTGTGCGGTCTGAGTGTGTGCAGTGTGGGGTCTCTGAGGTGTGTAAGGGTTGGGATGGTGTGTGTGCACTGTGAGTGTGTGCAGTGTGGGGTCTCTGAGGTGTGTAAGGGGTGGGGATGTGTGTGTGCGGTGTGAGTGTGTGCGGTGTGGGGTCTGTGAGGTGTGTAATGGATGGGGAGGTGTGTGTGCGGTGTGAGGGTGTGCAGTGTGGGGTCTGGGAGGTGTGTAAGGGGATGGGGAGGTGTGTGTGCGGTGTGAGGGTGTGCAGTGTGGGGTCTCGGAGGTGTGTAAGGGATGGGGAGGTGTGTGTGCACTGTGAGTGTGTGCGGTGTGGGTTCTGGGAGGTGTGTAAGGGATGGGGAGGTGTGTGTGCGGTGTGAGGGTGTGCAGTGTGGGGTCTGGGAGGTGTGTAAGGGATGGGGAGGTGTGTGTGCGGTGTGAGTGTGTGCAGTGTGGGGTCTCGGAGGTGTGTAAGGGATGGGGAGGTGTGTGTGCGGTGTGAGTGTGTGCAGTGCGGGGTCTGGGAGGTGTGTAAGGGGATGGGGAGGTGTGTGTGCGGTGTGAGTGTGTGCGGTGTGGGGTCTCGGAGGTGTGTAAGGGATGGGGAGGTGTGTGTGCACTGTGAGTGTGTGCGGTGTGGGGTCTGGGAGGTGTGTAAGGGATGGGGAGGTGTGTGTGCACTGTGAGTGTGTGCGGTGTGGGGTCTGGGAGGTGTGTAAGGGATGGGGAGGTGTGTGTGCACTGTGAGTGTGTGTGGTGTGGGGTCTCGGAGGTGTGTAATGGGTGGGGATGTGTGTGTGCGGTGGGAGTGTGTGCAGTGTGGGGCCTCGGAGGTGTGTAATGGGATGGGGAGGTGTGTGTGCACTGTGAGTGTGTGTTGTGTGGGGTCTCGGAGGTGTGTCAGGGGTGGGGATGTGTGTGTGCGGTGGGAGTGTGTGCAGTGTGGGGTCTGGGAGGTGTGTAAGGGGATGGGGAGGTGTGTGTGCGGTGTGAGGGTGTGCAGTGTGGGGTCTGGGAGGTGTGTAAGGGATGGGGATGTGTGTGTACGGTGTGAGGGTGTGCAGTGTGGGGTCTGGGAGGTGTGTAAGGGGATGGGGAGGTGTGTGTGCAGTATGAGGGTGTGCAGTGTGGGGTCTGTGAGGTGTGTAAGGGATGGGGAGGTGTGTGTGCGGTGTGAGGGTGTGCAGTGTGGGGTCTGTGAGGTGTGTAAGGGATGGGGAGGTGTGTGTGCGGTGTGAGGGTGTGCAGTGTGTGGTCTGTGAGGTGTGTAAGGGGATGGGGAGGTGTGTGCGGTGTGAGGGTGTGCAGTGTGGGGTCTGGGAGGTGTGTAAGGGATGGGGAGGTGTGTGTGCGGTGTGAGGGCGTGCAGTGTGGGGTCTGTGAGGTGTGTAAGGGATGGGGAGGTGTGTGTGCGGTGTGAGGGCGTGCAGTGTGGGGTCTGTGAGGTGTGTAAGGGATGGGGAGGTGTGTGTGCGGTGTGAGTGTGTGCAGTGTGGGGTCTGGGAGGTGTGTAAGGGATGGGGAGGTGTGTGTGCGGTGTGAGGGTGTGCAGTGTGGGGTCTGGGAGGTGTGTAAGGGATGGGGAGGTGTGTGTGCGGTGTGAGGGTGTGCAGTGTGGGGTCTGTGAGGTGTGTAATGGATGGGGAGGTGTGTGTGCGGTGTGAGTGTGTGCAGTGTGGGGTCTGGGAGGTGTGTAAGGGGATGGGAGGTGTGTGTGCGGTGTGAGTGTGTGCAGTGCGGGGTCTGGGAAGTGTGTAAGGGGATGGGGAGGTGTGTGTGCGGTGTGAGTGTGTGCAGTGTGGGGTCTGTGAGGTGTGTAAGGGATGGGGAGGTGTGTGTGCGGTGTGAGTGTGTGCAGTGTGGGGTCTGGGAGGTGTGTAAGGGATGGGGAGGTGTGTGTGCGGTGTGAGTGCGTGCAGTGTGGGGTCTGGGAGGTGTGTAAGGGATGGGGAGGTGTGTGTGCGGTGTGAGGGTGTGCAGTGTGGTGTCTGTGAGGTGTGTAAGGGATGGGGAGGTGTGTGTGCGGTGTGAGTGTGTGCAGTGTGGTGTCTGTGAGGTGTGTAAGGGATGGGGAGGTGTGTGTGCGGTGTGAGTGTGGGCAGTGTGGGGTCTGGGAGGTGTGTAAGGGATGGGGAGGTGTGTGTGCGATGTGAGTGTGAGCAGTGTGGGGTCTGGGAGGTGTGTAAGGGGATAGGGAGGTGAGTGTGCGGTGTGAGTGTGTGCAGTGCGGGGTCTGGGAGGTGTGTAAGGGATGGGGAGGTATGTGTGCGGTGTGAGTGTGTGCAGTGTGGGGTCTGGGAGGTGTGTAAGGGGATGGGGAGGTCTGTGTGCGGTGTGAGGGTGTGCAGTGTGGGGTCTGGGAGGTGTGTAAGGGATGGGGAGATGTGTGTGCGGTGTGAGTGTGTGCAGTGTGGGGTCTGGAAGGTGTGTAAGGGATGGGGAGGTGTGTGTGCGGTGTGAGTGTGTGCAGTGTGGGGTCTGTGAGGTGTGTAAGGGATGGGGAGGTGTGTGTGCGGTGTGAGTGCGTGCAGTGTGGGGTCTGGGAGGTGTGTAAGGGATGGGGAGGTGTGTGTGCGGTGTGAGTGCGTGCAGTGTGGGGTCTGGGAGGTGTGTAAGGGATGGGGAGGTGTGTGTGCGGTGTGAGGGCGTGCAGTGTGGTGTCTGTGAGGTGTGTAAGGGATGGGGAGGTGTGTGTGCGGTGTGAGTGTGTGCAGTGTGGTGTCTGTGAGGTGTGTAAGGGATGGGGAGGTGTGTGTGCGGTGTGAGTGTGGGCAGTGTGGGGTCTGGGAGGTGTGTAAGGGATGGGGAGGTGTGTGTGCGGTGTGAGTGTGAGCAGTGTGGGGTCTGGGAGGTGTGTAAGGGGATAGGGAGGTGAGTGTGCGGTGTGAGTGTGTGCAGTGCGGGGTCTGGGAGGTGTGTAAGGGATGGGGAGGTATGTGTGCGGTGTGAGTGTGTGCAGTGTGGGGTCTGGGAGGTGTGTAAGGGGATGGGGAGGTCTGTGTGCGGTGTGAGGGTGTGCAGTGTGGGGTCTGGGAGGTGTGTAAGGGATGGGGAGATGTGTTTGCGGTGTGAGTGTGTGCAGTGTGGGGTCTGTGAGGTGTGTAAGGGATGGGGAGGTATGTGTGCGGTGTGAGTGTGTGCAGTGTGGGGTCTGTGAGGTGTGTAAGGGATGGGGAGGTGTGTGTGCGGTGTGAGTGTGTGCAGTGTGGGGTCTGGGAGGTGTGTAAGGGGATGGGGAGGTCTGTGTGCGGTGTGAGTGTGTACAGTGTGGGGTCTGTGAGGTGTGTAAGGGGATGGGGAGGTCTGTATGCGGTGTGAGTGTGTGCAGTGTGGGGTCTGGGAGGTGTGTAAGGGATGGGGAGGTGTGTGTGCGGTGTGAGGGCGTGCAGTGTGGTGTTTGTGAGGTGTGTAAGGGATGGGGAGGTGTGTGTGCGGTGTGAGTGTGGGCAGTGTGGGGTCTGGGAGGTGTGTAAGGGATGGGGAGGTTTGTGTGCGGTGTGAGTGTGAGCAGTGTGGGGTCTGGGAGGTGTGTAAGGGGATAGGGAGGTGTGTGTGTGGTGTGAGTGTGTGCAGTGTGGGGTCTGGGAGGTGTGTAAGGGATGGGGAGGTGTGTGTGCGGTGTGAGTGTGTGCAGTGTGGGGTCTGTGAGGTGTGTAAGGGATGGGGAGGTGTGTGTGCGGTGTGAGTGTGTGCAGTGTGGGGTCTGGGAGGTGTGTAAGTGGATGGGGAGGTCTGTGTGCGGTGTGAGTGTGTACAGTGTGGGGTCTGTGAGGTGTGTAAGGGGATGGGGAGGTCTGTATGCGGTGTGAGTGTGTGCAGTGTGGGGTCTGGGAGGTGTGTAAGGGATGGGGAGGTGTGTGTGCGGTGTGAGTGTGTGCAGTGTGGGGTCTGGGAGGTGTGTAAGGGATGGGGAGGTGTGTGTGCGGTGTGAGGGCGTGCAGTGTGGTGTTTGTGAGGTGTGTAAGGGATGGGGAGGTGTGTGTGCGGTGTGAGTGTGGGCAGTGTGGGGTCTGGGAGGTGTGTAAGGGATGGGGAGGTTTGTGTGCGGTGTGAGTGTGAGCAGTGTGGGGTCTGGGAGGTGTGTAAGGGGATGGGGAGGTCTGTGTGCGGTGTGAGGGTGTGCAGTGTGGGGTCTGGGAGGTGTGTAAGGGATGGGGAGGTGTGTGTGCGGTGTGAGTGTGTGCAGTGTGGGGTCTGTGAGGTGTGTAAGGGATGGGGAGGTGTGTGTGCGGTGTGAGTGTGTGCAGTGTGGGGTCTGGGAGGTGTGTAAGGGATGGGGAGGTATGTGTGCGGTGTGAGTGTGTGCAGTGTGGGGTCTGGGAGGTGTGTAAGGGGATGGGGAGGTCTGTGTGCGGTGTGAGGGTGTGCAGTGTGGGGTCTGGGAGGTGTGTAAGGGATGGGGAGATGTGTTTGCGGTGTGAGGGCGTGCAGTGTGGGGTCTGTGAGATGTGTAAAGGATGGGGAGGTGTGTGTGCACTGTGAGTGTGTGCAGTGTGGGGTCTGTGAGGTGTGTAAGGGGTGGGGAGGTGTGTGTGCGGTGTGATGGTGTGCAGTGGGGGGTCTGTAAGGTGTGTAAGGGGTGGGGAGGTGTGTGTGCACTGTGAGTGTGTGCAGTGTGGTGTCTGGGAGGTGTGTAAGGGGATGGGGAGGTGTGTGTGCGGTGTGAGTGTGTGCAGTGTGGGGTCTGGGAGGTGTGTAAGGGGATGGGGAGGTGTGTGTGCACTGTGAGTGTGTGCAGTGTGGGGTCTGGGAGGTGTGTAAGGGGATGGGGAGGTCTGTGTGCGGTGTGAGTGTGTGCAGTGTGGGGTCTGTGAGGTGTGTAAGGGGATGGGGAGGTGTGTGTGCGGTGTGAGGGTGTGCAGTGTGGGGTCTGGGAGGTGTGTAAGGGATGGGGAGGTTTGTGTGCGGTGTGAGTGTGTGCAGTGTGGGGTCTGGGAGGTGTGTAAGGGGATGGGGAGGTGTGTGCGCGGTGTCAGTGTGTGCAGTGTGGGGTCTGGGAGGTGTGTAAGGGGATGGGGAGGTCTGTGTGCGGTGTGAGTGTGTGCAGTGTGGGGTCTGGGAGGTGTGTAAGGGATGGGGAGGTGTGTGTGCGGTTTGAGGGTGTGCAGTGTGCGGTCTGGGAGGTGTGTAAGGGATGGGGAGGTGTGTGTGCGGTGTGAGTGTGTGCAGTGTGGGGTCTGGGAGGTGTGTAAGGGATGGGGAGGTGTGTGTGCGGTGTGAGTGTGTGCAGTGTGGGGTCTGGGAGGTGTGTAAGGGATGGGGAGGTGTGTGTGTGGTGTGAGGGTGTGCAGTGTGGGGTCTGGGAGGTGTGTAAGGGGATAGGGAGGTGTGTGTGCGGTGTGAGGGTGTGCAGTGTGTGGTCTCTGAGGTGTGTAAGGGATGGGGAGGTGTGTGTGCGGTGTGAGGGTGTGCAGTGTGGGGTCTGTGAGGTGTGTAAGGGATGAGGAGGTGTGTGTGCGGTGTAAGTGTGTGCAGTGTGGGGTCTGGGAGGTGTGTAAGGGATGGGGAGGTGTGTGTGCGGTGTGAGGGTGTGCAGTGTGGGGTCTGTGAGGTGTGTAAGGGATGGGGAGGTGTGTGTGCGGTGTGAGTGTGTGCAGTGCGGGGTCTGGGAGGTGTGTAAGGGATGGGGAGGTATGTGTGCGGTGTGAGGGTGTGCAGTTTGGGGTCTGGGAGGTGTGTAAGGGATGGGGAGGTGTGTGTGCGGTGTGAGTGTGTGCATTGTGGGGTTTGTGAGGTGTGTAAGGGATGGGGAGGTGTGTGTGCGGTGTGAGTGTGTGCAGTGTGGGGTCTGGGAGGTGTGTAAGGGATGGGGAGGTGTGTGCGGTGTGAGGCTGTGCAGTGTGGGGTCTGGGAGGTGTGTAAGGGTTGGGATGGTGTGTGTGCACTGTGAGTGTGTGCAGTGTGGGGTCTCTGAGGTGTGTAAGGGGTGGGGATGTGTGTGTGCGGTGTGAGTGTGTGCGGTGTGGGGTCTGTGAGGTGTGTAATGGATGGGGAGGTGTGTGTGCGGTGTGAGGGTGTGCAGTGTGGGGTCTGGGAGGTGTGTAAGGGGATGGGGAGGTGTGTGTGCGGTGTGAGGGTGTGCAGTGTGGGGTCTCGGAGGTGTGTAAGGGATGGGGAGGTGTGTGTGCACTGTGAGTGTGTGCGGTGTGGGTTCTGGGAGGTGTGTAAGGGATGGGGAGGTGTGTGTGCGGTGTGAGGGTGTGCAGTGTGGGGTCTGGGAGGTGTGTAAGGGATGGGGAGGTGTGTGTGCGGTGTGAGTGTGTGCAGTGTGGGGTCTCGGAGGTGTGTAAGGGATGGGGAGGTGTGTGTGCGGTGTGAGTGTGTGCAGTGCGGGGTCTGGGAGGTGTGTAAGGGGATGGGGAGGTGTGTGTGCGGTGTGAGTGTGTGCGGTGTGGGGTCTCGGAGGTGTGTAAGGGATGGGGAGGTGTGTGTGCACTGTGAGTGTGTGCGGTGTGGGGTCTGGGAGGTGTGTAAGGGATGGGGAGGTGTGTGTGCACTGTGAGTGTGTGCGGTGTGGGGTCTGGGAGGTGTGTAAGGGATGGGGAGGTGTGTGTGCACTGTGAGTGTGTGTGGTGTGGGGTCTCGGAGGTGTGTAATGGGTGGGGATGTGTGTGTGCGGTGGGAGTGTGTGCAGTGTGGGGCCTCGGAGGTGTGTAATGGGATGGGGAGGTGTGTGTGCACTGTGAGTGTGTGTTGTGTGGGGTCTCGGAGGTGTGTCAGGGGTGGGGATGTGTGTGTGCGGTGGGAGTGTGTGCAGTGTGGGGTCTGGGAGGTGTGTAAGGGGATGGGGAGGTGTGTGTGCGGTGTGAGTGTGTGCAGTGTGGTGTCTGTGAGGTGTGTAAGGGATGGGGAGGTGTGTGTGCGGTGTGAGTGTGGGCAGTGTGGGGTCTGGGAGGTGTGTAAGGGATGGGGAGGTGTGTGTGCGATGTGAGTGTGAGCAGTTTGGGGTCTGGGAGGTGTGTAAGGGGATAGGGAGGTGAGTGTGCGGTGTGAGTGTGTGCAGTGCGGGGTCTGGGAGGTGTGTAAGGGATGGGGAGGTATGTGTGCGGTGTGAGTGTGTGCAGTGTGGGGTCTGGGAGGTGTGTAAGGGGATGGGGAGGTCTGTGTGCGGTGTGAGGGTGTGCAGTGTGGGGTCTGGGAGGTGTGTAAGGGATGGGGAGATGTGTGTGCGGTGTGAGTGTGTGCAGTGTGGGGTCTGGGAGGTGTGTAAGGGATGGGGAGATGTGTGTGCGGTGTGAGTGTGTGCAGTGTGGGGTCTGTGAGGTGTGTCAGGGGTGGGGATGTGTGTGTGCGGTGGGAGTGTGTGCAGTGTGGGGTCTGGGAGGTGTGTAAGGGGATGGGGAGGTGTGTGTGCGGTGTGAGGGTGTGCAGTGTGGGGTCTGGGAGGTGTGTAAGGGATGGGGATGTGTGTGTACGGTGTGAGGGTGTGCAGTGTGGGGTCTGGGAGGTGTGTAAGGGGATGGGGAGGTGTGTGTGCAGTATGAGGGTGTGCAGTGTGGGGTCTGTGAGGTGTGTAAGGGATGGGGAGGTATGTGTGCGGTGTGAGGGTGTGCAGTGTGGGGTCTGTGAGGTGTGTAAGGGTGGGGAGGTGTGTGTGCGGTGTGAGGGTGTGCAGTGTGTGGTCTGTGAGGTGTGTAAGGGATGGGGAGGTGTGTGCGGTGTGAGGGTGTGCAGTGTGGGGTCTGGGAGGTGTGTAAGGGATGGGGAGGTGTGTGTGCGGTGTGAGGGCGTGCAGTGTGGGGTCTGTGAGGTGTGTAATGGATGGGGAGGTGTGTGTGCGGTGTGAGGGCGTGCAGTGTGGGGTCTGGGAGGTGTGTAAGGGATGGGGAGGTGTGTGTGCGGTGTGAGTGTGTGCAGTGTGGGGTCTGGGAGGTGTGTAAGGGATGGGGAGGTGTGTGTGCGGTGTGAGGGTGTGCAGTGTGGGGTCTGGGAGGTGTGTAAGGGATGGGGAGGTGTGTGTGCGGTGTGAGGGTGTGCAGTGTGGGGTCTGTGAGGTGTGTAATGGATGGGGAGGTGTGTGTGCGGTGTGAGTGTGTGCAGTGTGGGGTCTGGGAGGTGTGTAAGGGGATGGGAGGTGTGTGTGCGGTGTGAGTGTGTGCAGTGCGGGGTCTGGGAAGTGTGTAAGGGGATGGGGAGGTGTGTGTGCGGTGTGAGTGTGTGCAGTGTGGGGTCTGTGAGGTGTGTAAGGGATGGGGAGGTGTGTGTGCGGTGTGAGTGTGTGCAGTGTGGGGTCTGGGAGGTGTGTAAGGGATGGGGAGGTGTGTGTGCGGTGTGAGTGCGTGCAGTGTGGGGTCTGGGAGGTGTGTAAGGGATGGGGAGGTGTGTGTGCGGTGTGAGGGTGTGCAGTGTGGGGTCTGTGAGGTGTGTAAGGGATGGGGAGGTGTGTGTGCGGTGTGAGTGTGTGCAGTGTGGTGTCTGTGAGGTGTGTAAGGGATGGGGAGGTGTGTGTGCGGTGTGAGTGTGGGCAGTGTGGGGTCTGGGAGGTGTGTAAGGGATGGGGAGGTGTGTGTGCGATGTGAGTGTGAGCAGTGTGGGGTCTGGGAGGTGTGTAAGGGGATAGGGAGGTGAGTGTGCGGTGTGAGTGTGTGCAGTGCGGGGTCTGGGAGGTGTGTCAGGGATGGGGAGGTATGTGTGCGGTGTGAGTGTGTGCAGTGTGGGGTCTGGGAGGTGTGTAAGGGGATGGGGAGGTCTGTGTGCGGTGTGAGGGTGTGCAGTGTGGGGTCTGTGAGGTGTGTAAGGGATGGGGAGGTGTGTGTGCGGTGTGAGTGTGTGCAGTGTGGGGTCTGTGAGGTGTGTAATGGATGGGGAGGTGTGTGTGCGGTGTGAGTGCGTGCAATGTGGGGTCTGGGAGGTGTGTAAGGGATGGGGAGGTGTGTGTGCGGTGTGAGTGCGTGCAGTGTGGGGTCTGGGAGGTGTGTAAGGGATGGGGAGGTGTGTGTGCGGTGTGAGGGCGTGCAGTGTGGTGTCTGTGAGGTGTGTAAGGGATGGGGAGGTGTGTGTGCGGTGTGAGTGTGTGCAGTGTGGTGTCTGTGAGGTGTGTAAGGGATGGGGAGGTGTGTGTGCGGTGTGAGTGTGGGCAGTGTGGGGTCTGGGAGGTGTGTAAGGGATGGGGAGGTGTGTGTGCGGTGTGAGTGTGAGCAGTGTGGGGTCTGGGAGGTGTGTAAGGGGATAGGGAGGTGAGTGTGCGGTGTGAGTGTGTGCAGTGCGGGGTCTGGGAGGTGTGTAAGGGATGGGGAGGTTTGTGTGCGATGTGAGTGTGAGCAGTGTGGGGTCTGTGAGGTGTGTAAGGGGATGGGGAGGTCTGTATGCGGTGTGAGTGTGTGCAGTGTGGGGTCTGGGAGGTGTGTAAGGGATGGGGAGGTGTGTGTGCGGTGTGAGTGTGTGCAGTGTGGGGTCTGGGAGGTGTGTAAGGGATGGGGAGGTGTGTGTGCGGTGTGAGGGCGTGCAGTGTGGTGTTTGTGAGGTGTGTAAGGGATGGGGAGGTGTGTGTGCGGTGTGACTGTGGGCAGTGTGGGGTCTGGGAGGTGTGTAAGGGATGGGGAGGTTTGTGTGCGATGTGAGTGTGAGCAGTGTGGGGTCTGGGAGGTGTGTAAGGGGATAGGGAGGTGTGTGTGTGGTGTGAGTGTGTGCAGTGTGGGGTCTGGGAGGTGTGTAAGGGATGGGGAGGTGTGTGTGCGGTGTGAGTGTGTGCAGTGTGGGGTCTGTGAGGTGTGTAAGGGATGGGGAGGTGTGTGTGCGGTGTGAGTGTGTGCAGTGTGGGGTCTGGGAGGTGTGTAAGGGGATGGGGAGGTCTGTGTGCGGTGTGAGTGTGTACAGTGTGGGGTCTGTGAGGTGTGTAAGGGGATGGGGAGGTCTGTATGCGGTGTGAGTGTGTGCAGTGTGGGGTCTGGGAGGTGTGTAAGGGATGGGGAGGTGTGTGTGCGGTGTGAGTGTGTGCAGTGTGGGGTCTGGGAGGTGTGTAAGGGATGGGGAGGTGTGTGTGCGGTGTGAGGGCGTGCAGTGTGGTGTTTGTGAGGTGTGTAAGGGATGGGGAGGTGTGTGTGCGGTGTGAGTGTGGGCAGTGTGGGGTCTGGGAGGTGTGTAAGGGATGGGGAGGTTTGTGTGCGGTGTGAGTGTGAGCAGTGTGGGGTCTGGGAGGTGTGTAAGGGGATGGGGAGGTCTGTGTGCGGTGTGAGGGTGTGCAGTGTGGGGTCTGGGAGGTGTGTAAGGGATGGGGAGGTGTGTGTGCGGTGTGAGTGTGTGCAGTGTGGGGTCTGTGAGGTGTGTAAGGGATGGGGAGGTGTGTGTGCGGTGTGAGTGTGTGCAGTGTGGGGTCTGGGAGGTGTGTAAGGGATGGGGAGGTCTGTGTGCGGTGTGAGTGTGTGCAGTGTGGGGTCTGTGAGGTGTGTAAAGGAATGGGGAGGTCTGTGTGCGGTGTGAGGGCGTGCAGTGTGGGGTCTGTGAGATGTGTAAAGGATGGGGAGGTGTGTGTGCACTGTGAGTGTGTGCAGTGTGGGGTCTGTGAGGTGTGTAAGGGGTGGGGAGGTGTGTGTGCGGTGTGATGGTGTGCAGTGGGGGGTCTGTAAGGTGTGTAAGTGGTGGGGAGGTGTGTGTGCACTGTGAGTGTGTGCAGTGTGGTGTCTGGGAGGTGTGTAAGGGGATGGGGAGGTGTGTGTGCGGTGTGAGTGTGTGCAGTGTGGGGTCTGGGAGGTGTGTAAGGGGATGGGGAGGTGTGTGTGCACTGTGAGTGTGTGCAGTGTGGGGTCTGGGAGGTGTGTAAGGGGATGGGGAGGTCTGTGTGCGGTGTGAGTGTGTGCAGTGTGGGGTCTGTGAGGTGTGTAAGGGGATGGGGAGGTGTGTGTGCGGTGTGAGGGTGTGCAGTGTGGGGTCTGGGAGGTGTGTAAGGGATGGGGAGGTTTGTGTGCGGTGTGAGTGTGTGCAGTGTGGGGTCTGGAAGGTGTGTAAGGGGATGGGGAGGTGTGTGCGCGGTGTCAGTGTGTGCAGTGTGGGGTCTGGGAGGTGTGTAAGGGGATGGGGAGGTCTGTGTGCGGTGTGAGTGTGTGCAGTGTGGGGTCTGGGAGGTGTGTAAGGGATGGGGAGGTGTGTGTGCGGTTTGAGGGTGTGCAGTGTGCGGTCTGGGAGGTGTGTAAGGGATGGGGAGGTGTGTGTGCGGTGTGAGTGTGTGCAGTGTGGGGTCTGGGAGGTGTGTAAGGGATGGGGAGGTGTGTGTGCGGTGTGAGTGTGTGCAGTGTGGGGTCTGGGAGGTGTGTAAGGGATGGGGAGGTGTGTGTGTGGTGTGAGGGTGTGCAGTGTGGGGTCTGGGAGGTGTGTAAGGGGATAGGGAGGTGTGTGTGCGGTGTGAGGGTGTGCAGTGTGTGGTCTCTGAGGTGTGTAAGGGATGGGGAGGTGTGTGTGCGGTGTGAGGGTGTGCAGTGTGGGGTCTGTGAGGTGTGTAAGGGATGAGGAGGTGTGTGTGCGGTGTAAGTGTGTGCAGTGTGGGGTCTGGGAGGTGTGTAAGGGATGGGGAGGTGTGTGTGCGGTGTGAGGGTGTGCAGTGTGGGGTCTGTGAGGTGTGTAAGGGATGGGGAGGTGTGTGTGCGGTGTGAGTGTGTGCAGTGCGGGGTCTGGGAGGTGTGTAAGGGGATAGGGAGGTATGTGTGCGGTGTGAGGGTGTGCAGTTTGGGGTCTGGGAGGTGTGTAAGGGATGGGGAGGTGTGTGTGCGGTGTGAGTGTGTGCATTGTGGGGTTTGTGAGGTGTGTAAGGGATGGGGAGGTGTGTGTGCGGTGTGAGTGTGTGCAGTGTCGGGTCTGGGAGGTGTGTAAGGGATGGGGAGGTGTGTGTGCGGTGTGAGTGTGTGCAGTGTGGGGTCTGGGAGGTGTGTAAGGGATGGGGAGGTGTGTGTGCGGTGTGAGGGTGTGCAGTGTGGGGTCTGGGAGGTGTGTAAGGGATGGGGAGGTGTGTGCGGTGTGAGGCTGTGCAGTGTGGGGTCTGGGAGGTGTGTAAGGGATGGGGAGGTGTGTGTGCGGTGTGAGGGTGTGCAGTGTGGGGTCTGGGAGGTGTGTAAGGGATGGGGAGGTGTGTGTGCGGTGTGAGGGTGTGCAGTGTGGGGTCTGTGAGGTGTGTAATGGATAGGGAGGTGTGTGTGCGGTGTGAGGGTGTGCAGTGTTGGGTCTCTGAGGTGTGTAAGGGATGGGGAGGTGTGTGTGTGGTCTGAGTGTGTGCAGTGTGGGGTCTGTGACGTGTGTAAGGGATGGGGAGGTGTGTGTGCGGTGTGAGGGTGTGCACTGTGGGGTCTGGGAGGTGTGTAAGGGAATGGGGAGGTGTGTGTGCGGTGTGAGGGTGTGCAGTGCGGGGTCTGGGAGGTGTGTAAGGGGATGGGGAGGTGTGTGTGCGGTGTGAGTGTGTGCAGTGTGGGGTCTGGGAGGTGTGTAAGGGGATGGGGAGGTGTGTGTGCACTGTGAGGGTGTGCAGTGTGGGGTCTCTGAGGTGTGTAAGGGGATGGGGAGGTGTGTGTGCGGTGTGAGGGTGTGCAGTGTGGGGTCTCTGAGGTGTGTAAGGGATGGGGAGGTGTGTGTGCGGTGTGAGTGTGTGCAGTGCAGGGTCTGGGAGGTGTGTCAGGGGATGGGGAGGTGTGTGTGCGGTGTGAGGGTGTGCAGTGCGGGGTCTCTGAGGTGTGTAAGGGGATGGGGAGTGTGTGTGCGGTGTGAGGGTGTGCAGTGTGAGGTCTCTGAGGTGTGTAAGGGATGGGGAGGTGTGTGTGCGGTGTGAGTGTGTGCAGTGTGGGGTCTGGGAGGTGTGTAAGGGATGGGGAGATGTGTGTGCGGTGTGAGGGTGTGCAGTGTGGGGTCTGGGAGGTGTGTAAGGGATGGGAAGGTGTGTGTGCGGTGTGAGTGTGTGCAGTGTGGGGTCCGGGAGGTGTGTAAGGGGATGGGGAGGTGTGTGTGCGGTGTGAGGGTGTGCAGTGTGGGGTCTGGGAGGTGTGTAAGGGGATGGGGAGGTGTGTGTGCGGTGTGAGTGTGTGCAGTGTGGGGTCTGGGAGGTGTGTAAGGGATGGGGAGGTGTGTGTGCGGTGTGAGTGTGTGCAGTGTGGGGTCTGGGAGGTGAGTAAGGGGATGGGGAGGTGTGTGTGCGGTGTGAGGGTGTGCAGTGTGGGGTCTGTGAGGTGTGTAAGGGGATGGGGAGGTGTGTGTGCGGTGTGAGTGTGTGCAGTGTGGGGTCTGGGAGGTGTGTAAGGGGATGGGGAGATGTGTGCGGTGTGAGTGTGTGCAGTGTGGGGTCTGGGAGGTGTGTAAGGGATGGGGAGGTGTGTGTGCGGTGTGAGTGTGTACGGTGTGGGGTCTCTGAGGTGTGTAAGGGATGGGGAAGTGTGTGTGCGGTGTGAGGGTGTGCAGTGTGGGGTCTGGGAGGTGTGTAAGGGATGGGGAGGTGTGTGTGCGGTGTGAGTGTGTGCAGTGCAGGGTCTGGGAGGTGTGTAAGGGGATGGGGAGGTGTGTGTGCGGTGTGAGTGTGTGCAGTGCGGGGTCTGGGAGGTGTGTAAGGGGATGGGGAGGTGTGTGTGCGGTGTGAGTGTGTGCAGTGTGGGGTCTGGGAGGTGTGTAAGGGGATGGGGAGGTGTGTGTGCGGTGTGAATGTGTGCAGTGTGGGGTCTGGGAGGTGTGTAAGGGGATGGGGAGGTGTGTGTGCGGTGTGAGTGTGTGCAGTGTTGGGTCTCTGAGGTGTGTAAGGGGATGGGGAGGTGTGTGTGCGGTGTGAGGGTGTGCAGTGTGGGGTCTGGGAGGTGTGTAAGGGATTGGGAGGTGTGAGTGCGGTGTGAGGGTGTGCAGTGTGGGGTCTGGGAGGTGTGTAAGGGGATGGGGAGGTGTGTGTGCGGTGTGAGGGTGTGCAGTGTGGGGTCTGGGAGGTGTGTAAGGGATGGGGAGGTGTGTGTGCGGTGTGAGTGTGTGCAGTGTGGGGTCTGGGAGGTGTGTAAGGGATGGGGAGGTGTGTGTGGTGTGAGTGTGTGCAGTGTGGGGTCTGGGAGGTGTGTAAGGGGATGGGGAGGTGTGTGTGCGGTGTGAGGGTGTGCAGTGTGGGGTCTGGGAGGTGTGTAAGGGGATGGGGTGGTGTGTGTGCGGTGTGAGTGTGTGCAGTGTGGTGTCTGGGAGGTGTGTAAGGGGATGGGGAGGTGTGTGTGCGGTGTGAGGGTGTGCAGTGCGGGGTCTGGGAGGTGTGTAAGGGGATGGGGAGGTGTGTGTGCGGTGTGAGGGTGTGCAGTGTGGTGTCTGGGAGGTGTGTAAGGGGATGGGGAGGTGTGTGTGCGATGTGAGGGTGTGCAGTGTGGGGTCTCTGAGGTGTGTAAGGGGATGGGGAGGTGTGTGTGCGGTGTGAGGGTGTGCAGTGTGGGGTCTCTGAGGTGTGTAAGGGATGGGGAGGTGTGTGTGCGGTGTGAGTGTGTGCAGTGTGGGGTCTGGGAGGTGTGTCAGGGGATGGGGAGGTGTGTGTGCGGTGTGAGGGTGTGCAGTGCGGGGTCTCTGAGGTGTGCAAGGGGATGGGGAGTGTGTGTGCGGTGTGAGGGTGTGCAGTGTGACGTCTCTGAGGTGTGTAAGGGATGGGGAGGTGTGTGTGCGGTGTGAGTGTGTGCAGTGTGGGGTCTGGGAGGTGTGTAAGGGGATGGGGAGGTGTGTGTGCGGTGTGAAGGTGTGCAGTGTGGGGTCTGGGAGGTGTGTAAGGGATGGGGAGATGTGTGTGCGGTGTGAGGGTGTGCAGTGTGGGGTCTGGGAGGTGTGTAAGGGATGGGAAGGTGTGTGTGCGGTGTGAGTGTGTGCAGTGTGGGGTCCGGGAGGTGTGTAAGGGGATGGGGAGGTGTGTGTGCGGTGTGAGGGTGTGCAGTGTGGGGTCTGGGAGGTGTGTAAGGGGATGGGGAGGTGTGTGTGCGGTGTGAGTGTGTGCAGTGTGGGGTCTGGGAGGTGTGTAAGGGATGGGGAGGTGTGTGTGCGGTGTGAGTGTGTGCGGTGTGGGGTCTGGGAGGTGAGTAAGGGATGGGGAGGTGTGTGTGCGGTGTGAGGGTGTGCAGTGTGGGGTCTGGGAGGTGTGTAAGGGATGGGGAGGTGTGTGTGCGGTGTGAGTGTGTGCAGTGTGGGGTCTGGGAGGTGAGTAAGGGGATGGGGAGGTGTGTGTGCGGTGTGAGGGTGTGCAGTGTGGGGTCTGTGAGGTGTGTAAGGGGATGGGGAGGTGTGTGTGCGGTGTGAGTGTGTGCAGTGTGGGGTCTGGGAGGTGTGTAAGGGGATGGGGAGATGTGTGCGGTGTGAGTGTGTGCAGTGTGGGGTCTGGGAGGTGTGTAAGGGATGGGGAGGTGTGTGTGCGGTGTGAGTGTGTACGGTGTGGGGTCTCTGAGGTGTGTAAGGGATGGGGAAGTGTGTGTGCGGTGTGAGGGTGTGCAGTGTGGGGTCTGGGAGGTGTGTAAGGGGATGGGGAGGTGTGTGCGGTGTGAGTGTGTGCAGTGTGGGGTCTTGGACGTGTGTAAGGGGATGGGGAGGTGTGTGTGCGGTGTGAGTGTGTGCAGTGTGGGGTCTGGGAGGTGTGTAAGGGATGGGGAGGTGTGTGTGTGCGGTGTGAGTGTGTGCAGTGTGGGGTCTCTGAGGTGTGTAAGGGATGGGGAGGTGTGTGTGTGGTGTGAGTGTGTGCAGTGTGGGGTCTGGGAGGTGTGTAAGGGGATGGGGAGGTGTGTGCGGTGTGAGTGTGTGCAGTGTGGGGTCTGGGAGGTGTGTAAGGGGATGGGGAGGTGTGTGTGCACTGTGAGTGTGCGCAGTGTGGGGTCTGGGAGGTGTGTAAGGGGATGGGGATGTGTGTAAGGGATGGGGAAGTGTGTGTGCACTGGGAGTGTGTCCGGTGTGGTGTCTGGGAGGTGTGTTAGTGTTGGGAAGGTTTGAGTGCACTGTGAGTGTGCGCGGCGTGGGGTCTGGGAGGTGTGTAAGGGATGAGGAGGTGTGTGTGCACTGTGAGTGTGTGTGGTGTGGGGTCTCGGAGGTGTGTAAGGGGTGGGGATGTGTGTGTGCACTGTGAGTGTGTGCAGTGTGGGGTCTGGGAGGTGTGTAAGGGATGGGGAGGTGTGTGTGCACTGTGTGTGTGTGCGGTGTGGGTCTGGGAGGTGTGTAAGGGATGGGGAGGTGTGTGTGCACTGTGAGTGTGTGCGGTGTGGGGTCTGGGAGATGTGTAAGGGATGGGGAGGTGTATGTGCACTGTGAGTGTGTGTGGTGTGGGGTCTCGGAGGTGTGTAAGGGGATGGGGAGGTGTGTGTGCACTGTGAGTGTGTTCAGTGTGGGGTCTGGGAGGTGTGTAAGGGGATGGGGAGGTGTGTGTGCGGTGTGAGTGTGTGCAGTGTGGGGTCTCTAAGGTGTGTAATGGGATGGGGAGGTGTGTGTGCACTGTGAGTGTGTGCAGTGTGGGGTCTGGGAGGTGTGTAAGGGGATGGGGAGGTGTGTGTGCGGTGTGAGTGTGCATTGTGGGGTCTCTGAGGTGTGTAAGGGTATGGGGAGATGTGTGTGCGATGTGAGTGTGTGCAGTGTGGGGTCTGGGACGTGTGTAAGGGGATGGGGAGGTGTGTGTGCGGTGTGAGTGTGTGCAGTGTGGGGTCTGGGAGGTGTGTAAGGGGATGGGGAGGTGTGTGCGGTGTGAGTGTGTGCAGTGTGGGGTCTCTGAGATGTGTAAGGGGATGGGGAGGTGTGTGTGTGTTGTGAGTGTGTGCAGTGTGGGGTCTGGGAGGTGTGTAAGGGGATGGGGAGGTGTGTGTGCGGTGTGAGGGTGTGCAGTGTGGGGTCTGGGAGGTGTGTAAGGGGATGGGGAGGTGTGTGTGCGGTCTGAGGGTGTGCAGTGTGGGGTCTGGGAGGTGTGTAAGGGGATGGGGATGTGTGTGTGCGGTGTGAGTGTGTGCAGTGTGGGGTCTGGGAGGTGTGTAAGGGGATGGGGAGGTGTGTGTGCGGTGTGAGTGTGCGCAGTGCGGGGTCTCGGAGGTGTGTAAAGGGATGGGGAGATGTGCGTGCGGTGTGAGGGTGTGCAGTGCGGGGTCTGGGAGGTGTGTAAGGGGATGGGGAGATGTGCGTGCGGTGTGAGGGTGTGCAGTGCGGGGTCTGGGAGGTGTGTAAGGGGATGGGGAGGTGTGTGTGCGGTGTGAGTGTGTGCAGTGTGGGGTCTGTGAGGTGTGTAAGGGGATGGGGAGGTGTGTGTGCGGTGTGAGTGTGTGCAGTGTGGGGTCTGGGAGGTGTGTAAGGGTATGGGGAGATGTGTGTGCGATGTGAGTGTGTGCAGTGTGGGGTCTGGGAGGTGTGTAAGGGGATGGGGAGGTGTGTGTGCGGTGTGAGTGTGTGCAGTGTGGGGTCTGGGAGGTGTGTAAGGGGATGGGGAGGTGTGTGTGCGGTGTGAGTGTGTGCAGTGTGGGGTCTCTGAGATGTGTAAGGGATGGGGAGATGTGTGTGTGTTGTGAGTGTGTGCAGTGTGGGGTCTGGGAGGTGTGTAAGGGGATGGGGAGGTGTGTGTGCGGTGTGAGGGTGTGCAGTGTGGGGTCTGGGAGGTGTGTAAGGGATGGGGAGGTGTGTGTGTGTTGTGAGTGTGCAGTGTGGGGTCTCTGAGGTGTGTAAGGGGATGGGGAGGAGTGTATGCACTGTGAGTGTGTGCAGTGTGGGGTCTGGGAGGTGTGTAAGGGGATGGGGAGGTGTGTGCGGTGTGAGTGTGTGCAGTGTGGGGTCTCTGAGATGTGTAAGGGGATGGGGAGGTGTGTGCGGTGTGAGTGTGTGCAGTGTGGGGTCTCTGAGATGTGTAAGGGGATGGGGAGGTGTGTGTGTGTTGTGAGTGTGTGCAGTGTGGGGTCTGGGAGGTGTGTAAGGGGATGGGGAGGTGTGTGCGGTGTGAGGGTGTGCAGTGTGGGGTCTGGGAGGTGTGTAAGGGTATGGGGAGATGTGTGTGCGGTGTGAGTGTGTGCAGTGTGGGGTCTGGGCGGTGTGTAAGGGGATGGGGAGGTGTGTGTGCGGTGTGAGGGTGTGCAGTGTGGGGTCTGGGAGGTGTGTAAGGGGATGGGGAGGTGTGTGTGCGGTCTGAGGGTGTGCAGTGTGGGGTCTGGGAGGTGTGTAAGGGGATGGGGAGGTGTGTGTGCGGTGTGAGTGTGTGCAGTGTGGGGTCTGGGAGGTGTGTAAGGGGATGGGGAGGTGTGTGTGCGGTGTGAGTGTGCGCAGTGCGGGGTCTGGGAGGTGTGTAAAGGTATGGGGAGATGTGCGTGCGGTGTGAGGGTGTGCAGTGCGGGGTCTGGGAGGTGTGTAAGGGGATGGGGAGGTGTGTGTGCGGTGTGAGTGTGTGCAGTGTGGTGTCTGTGAGGTGTGTAAGGGGATGGGGAGGTGTGTGTGCGGTGTGAGTGTGTGCAGTGTGGGGTCTGGGAGGTGTGTAAGGGTATGGGGAGATGTGTGTGCGGTGTGAGTGTGTGCAGTGTGGGGTCTGGGAGGTGTGTAAGGGTATGGGGACATGTGTGTGCGATGTGAGTGTGTGCAGTGTGGGGTCTGGGAGGTGTGTAAGGGGATGGGGAGGTGTGTGTGCGGTGTGAGTGTGTGCAGTGTGGGGTCTGGGAGGTGTGTAAGGGGATGGGGAGGTGTGTGTGCGGTGTGAGTGTGTGCAGTGTGGGGTCTGGGAGGTGTGTAAGGGATGGGGAGATGTGTGTGCGGTGTGAGTGTGTGCAGTGTGGGGTCTGGGAGGTGTGTAAGGGATGGGGAGGTGTGTGTGCGGTGTGAGGGTGTGCAGTGTGGGGTCTGGGAGGTGTGTAAGGGGATGGGGAGGTGTGTGTGCGGTGTGAGTGTGTGCAGTGTGGGGTCTGGGAGGTGAGTAAGGGGATGGGGAGGTGTGTGTGCGGTGTGAGTGTGTGCAGTGTGGGGTCTGGGAGGTGTGTAAGGGTATGGGGAGATGTGTGTGCGGTGTGAGTGTGTGCAGTGTGGGGTCTGGGAGGTGTGTAAGGGTATGGGGAGATGTGTGTGCGATGTGAGGGTGTGCAGTGTGGGGTCTCTGAGGTGTGTAAGGGGATGGGGAGGTGTGTGTGCGGTGTGAGGGTGTGCGGTGCGGGGTCTGGGAGGTGTGTAAGGGGATGGGGAGGTGTGTGTGCGGTGTGAGTGTGTGCAGTGTGGGGTCTGGGAGGTGTGTAAGGGGATGGGGAGGTGTGTGTGCGGTGTGAGTGTGTGCAGTGTGGGGTCTGGGAGGTGTGTAAGGGATGGGGAGATGTGTGTGCGGTGTGAGTGTGTGCAGTGTGGGGTCTGGGAGGTGTGTAAGGGGATGGGGAGGTGTGTGTGTGGTGTGAGTGTGTGCAGTGTGGGGTCTGGGAGGTGTGTAAGGGGATGGGGAGGTGTGTGTGCGGTGTGAGGGTGTGCGGTGCGGGGTCTGGGAGGTGTGTAAGGGGATGGGGAGGTGTGTGTGCGGTGTGAGTGTGTGCAGTGTGGGGTCTGGGAGGTGTGTAAGGGGATGGGGAGGTGTGTGTGCGATGTGAGGGTGTGCAGTGTGGGGTCTCTGAGGTGTGTAAGTGGATGGGGAGGTGTGTGTGCGGTGTGAGGGTGTGCAGTGTGGGGTCTCTGAGGTGTGTAAGGGATGGGGAGGTGTGTGTGCGGTGTGAGGGTGTGCGGTGCGGGGTCTGGGAGGTGTGTAAGGGGATGAGGAGGTGTATGTGCGGTGTGAGTGTGTGCAGTGTGGGGTCTGGGAGGTGTGTAAGGGGATGGGGAGGTGTGTGTGCGGTGTGAGTGTGTGCAGCGTGGGGTCTGTGAGGTGTGTAAGGGGATGGGGAGGTGTGTGTGCGGTGTGAGGGTGTGCAGTGTGGGGTCTCTGAGGTGTGTAAGGGGATGGGGAGGTGTGTGTGCGGTGTGAGTGTGTGCAGTGTGGGGTCTGGGAGGTGTGTAAGGGGATGGGGAGGTGTGTGTGCGGTGTGAGGGTGTGCAGTGTGGGGTCTGGGAGGTGTGTAAGGGATGGGGAGGTGTGTGTGTGTTGTGAGTGTGCAGTGTGGGGTCTCTGAGGTGTGTAAGGGGATGGGGAGGAGTGTATGCACTGTGAGTGTGTGCAGTGTGGGGTCTGGGAGGTGTGTAAGGGGATGGGGAGGTGTGTGCGGTGTGAGTGTGTGCAGTGTGGGGTCTCTGAGATGTGTAAGGGGATGGGGAGGTGTGTGCGGTGTGAGTGTGTGCAGTGTGGGGTCTCTGAGATGTGTAAGGGGATGGGGAGGTGTGTGTGTGTTGTGAGTGTGTGCAGTGTGGGGTCTGGGAGGTGTGTAAGGGGATGGGGAGGTGTGTGCGGTGTGAGGGTGTGCAGTGTGGGGTCTGGGAGGTGTGTAAGGGTATGGGGAGATGTGTGTGCGGTGTGAGTGTGTGCAGTGTGGGGTCTGGGCGGTGTGTAAGGGGATGGGGAGGTGTGTGTGCGGTGTGAGGGTGTGCAGTGTGGGGTCTGGGAGGTGTGTAAGGGGATGGGGAGGTGTGTGTGCGGTCTGAGGGTGTGCAGTGTGGGGTCTGGGAGGTGTGTAAGGGGATGGGGAGGTGTGTGTGCGGTGTGAGTGTGTGCAGTGTGGGGTCTGGGAGGTGTGTAAGGGGATGGGGAGGTGTGTGTGCGGTGTGAGTGTGCGCAGTGCGGGGTCTGGGAGGTGTGTAAAGGTATGGGGAGATGTGCGTGCGGTGTGAGGGTGTGCAGTGCGGGGTCTGGGAGGTGTGTAAGGGGATGGGGAGGTGTGTGTGCGGTGTGAGTGTGTGCAGTGTGGTGTCTGTGAGGTGTGTAAGGGGATGGGGAGGTGTGTGTGCGGTGTGAGTGTGTGCAGTGTGGGGTCTGGGAGGTGTGTAAGGGTATGGGGAGATGTGTGTGCGGTGTGAGTGTGTGCAGTGTGGGGTCTGGGAGGTGTGTAAGGGTATGGGGACATGTGTGTGCGATGTGAGTGTGTGCAGTGTGGGGTCTGGGAGGTGTGTAAGGGGATGGGGAGGTGTGTGTGCGGTGTGAGTGTGTGCAGTGTGGGGTCTGGGAGGTGTGTAAGGGGATGGGGAGGTGTGTGTGCGGTGTGAGTGTGTGCAGTGTGGGGTCTGGGAGGTGTGTAAGGGATGGGGAGATGTGTGTGCGGTGTGAGTGTGTGCAGTGTGGGGTCTGGGAGGTGTGTAAGGGATGGGGAGGTGTGTGTGCGGTGTGAGGGTGTGCAGTGTGGGGTCTGGGAGGTGTGTAAGGGGATGGGGAGGTGTGTGTGCGGTGTGAGTGTGTGCAGTGTGGGGTCTGGGAGGTGAGTAAGGGGATGGGGAGGTGTGTGTGCGGTGTGAGTGTGTGCAGTGTGGGGTCTGGGAGGTGTGTAAGGGTATGGGGAGATGTGTGTGCGGTGTGAGTGTGTGCAGTGTGGGGTCTGGGAGGTGTGTAAGGGTATGGGGAGATGTGTGTGCGATGTGAGGGTGTGCAGTGTGGGGTCTCTGAGGTGTGTAAGGGGATGGGGAGGTGTGTGTGCGGTGTGAGGGTGTGCGGTGCGGGGTCTGGGAGGTGTGTAAGGGGATGGGGAGGTGTGTGTGCGGTGTGAGTGTGTGCAGTGTGGGGTCTGGGAGGTGTGTAAGGGGATGGGGAGGTGTGTGTGCGGTGTGAGTGTGTGCAGTGTGGGGTCTGGGAGGTGTGTAAGGGATGGGGAGATGTGTGTGCGGTGTGAGTGTGTGCAGTGTGGGGTCTGGGAGGTGTGTAAGGGGATGGGGAGGTGTGTGTGTGGTGTGAGTGTGTGCAGTGTGGGGTCTGGGAGGTGTGTAAGGGGATAGGGAGGTGTGTGTGCGGTGTGAGGGTGTGCGGTGCGGGGTCTGGGAGGTGTGTAAGGGGATGGGGAGGTGTGTGTGCGGTGTGAGTGTGTGCAGTGTGGGGTCTGGGAGGTGTGTAAGGGGATGGGGAGGTGTGTGTGCGATGTGAGGGTGTGCAGTGTGGGGTCTCTGAGGTGTGTAAGTGGATGGGGAGGTGTGTGTGCGGTGTGAGGGTGTGCAGTGTGGGGTCTCTGAGGTGTGTAAGGGATGGGGAGGTGTGTGTGCGGTGTGAGGGTGTGCGGTGCGGGGTCTGGGAGGTGTGTAAGGGGATGAGGAGGTGTATGTGCGGTGTGAGTGTGTGCAGTGTGGGGTCTGGGAGGTGTGTAAGGGGATGGGGAGGTGTGTGTGCGGTGTGAGTGTGTGCACCGTGGGGTCTGTGAGGTGTGTAAGGGGATGGGGAGGTGTGTGTGCGGTGTGAGGGTGTGCAGTGTGGGGTCTCTGAGGTGTGTAAGGGGATGGGGAGGTGTGTGTGCGGTGTGAGTGTGTGCAGTGTGGGGTCTGGGAGGTGTGTTAGGGGATGGGGAGGTGTGTGTGCGGTGTGAGTGTGTGCAGTGTGGTGTCTGGGAGGTGTGTAAGGGGATGGGGAGGTGTGTGTGCGGTGTGAGTGTGTGCAGTGCGGGGTCTGGGATGTGTGTAAGGGGATGGGGAGGTGTGTGTGTGGTGTGAGTGTGTGCAGTGCGGGGTCTAGGAGGTGTGTAAGGGGATGGGGAGGTGTGTGTGCGGTGTGAGTGTATGCAGTGTGGGGTCTGGGAGGTGTGTAAGGGGATGGGGAGGTGTGTGTGCGGTGTGAGTGTGTGCAGTGTGGGGTCTGGGAGGTGTGTAAGGGATGGGGAGGTGTGTGTGCGGTGTGAGTGTGTGCAGTGCGGGGTCTGGGAGGTGTGTAATGGGATGGGGAGGTGTGTGTGCGGTGTGAGTGTGTGCAGTGCGGGGTCTGGGAGGTGTGTAAGGAGATGGGAAGGTGTGTGTGCGATGTGAGGGTGTGCAGTGTGGGATCTCTGAGGTGTGTAAGGGGATGGGGAGGTGTGTGTGCGGTGTGAGGGTGTGCAGTGTGGGGTCTCTGAGGTGTGTAAGGGATGGGGAGGTGTGTGTGCGGTGTGAGGGTGTGCGGTGCGGGGTCTGGGAGGTGTGTAAGGGGATGAGGAGGTGTATGTGCGGTGTGAGTGTGTGCAGTGTGGTGTCTGGGAGGTGTGTAAGGGGATGGGGAGGTGTGTGTGCGGTGTGAGGGTGTGCAGTGTGGGGTCTGGGAGGTGTGTAAGGGGATGGGGAGGTGTGTGTGCGGTGTGAGTGTGTGCAGTGCGGGGTCTGGGAGGTGTGTAAGGGGATGGGGAGGTGTGTGTGCGATGTGAGGGTGTGCGGTGCGGGGTCTGGGAGGTGTGTAAGGGGATGGGGAGGTGTGTGTGCGGTGTGAGTGTGTGCAGTGTGGGGTCTGGGAGGTCTGTAAGGGATGGGGAGGTGTGTGTGCGGTGTGAGTGTGTGCAGTGCGGGGTCTGGGAGGTGTGTAAGGGGATGGGGAGGTGTGTGTGCGGTGTGAGTGTGTGCAGTGCGGGGTCTGGGAGGTGTGTAAGGGGATGGGGAGGTGTGTGTGCGGTGTGAGTGTGTGCAGTGTGGGGTCTGGGAGGTGTGTAAGGGGATGGGGAGGTGTGTGTGCGGTGTGAATGTGTGCAGTGTGGGGTCTGGGAGGTGTGTAAGGGGATGGGGAGGTGTGTGTGCGGTGTGAGTGTGTGCAGTGTTGGGTCTCTGAGGTGTGTAAGGGGATGGGGAGGTGTGTGTGCGGTGTGAGGGTGTGCAGTGTGGGGTCTGGGAGGTGTGTAAGGGATTGGGAGGTGTGAGTGCGGTGTGAGGGTGTGCAGTGTGGGGTCTGGGAGGTGTGTAAGGGGATGGGGAGGTGTGTGTGCGGTGTGAGGGTGTGCAGTGCGGGGTCTGGGAGGTGTGTAAGGGGATGGGGAGGTGTGTGTGCGGTGTGAGTGTGTGCAGTGTGGGGTCTGTGAGGTGTGTAAGGGGATGGGGAGGTGTGTGTGTGGTGTGAGTGTGTGCAGTGTGGGGTCTGGGAGGTGTGTAAGGGTATGGGGAGCTGTGTGTGCGGTGTGAGTGTGTGCAGTGTGGGGTCTGGGAGGTGTGTAAGGGTATGGGGAGATGTGTGTGCGATGTGAGTGTGTGCAGTGTGGGGTCTGGGAGGTGTGTAAGGGGATGGGGAGGTGTGTGTGCGGTGTGAGTGTGTGCAGTGTGGGGTCTGGGAGGTGTGTAAGGGGATGGGGAGGTGTGTGTGCGGTGTGAGTGTGTGCAGTGTGGGGTCTCTGAGATGTGTAAGGGATGGGGAGATGTGTGTGTGTTGTGAGTGTGTGCAGTGTGGGGTCTGGGAGGTGTGTAAGGGGATGGGGAGGTGTGTGTGCGGTGTGAGGGTGTGCAGTGTGGGGTCTGGGAGGTGTGTAAGGGATGGGGAGGTGTGTGTGTGTTGTGAGTGTGCAGTGTGGGGTCTCTGAGGTGTGTAAGGGGATGGGGAGGAGTGTATGCACTGTGAGTGTGTGCAGTGTGGGGTCTGGGAGGTGTGTAAGGGGATGGGGAGGTGTGTGTGCGGTGTGAGTGTGTGCAGTGTGGGGTCTGGGAGGTGTGTAAGGGGATGGGGAGGTGTGTGTGCGGTGTGAGGGTGTGCAGTGCGGGGTCTGGGAGGTGTGTAAGGGGATGGGGAGGTGTGTGTGCGGTGTGAGTGTGTGCAGTGTGGGGTCTGTGAGGTGTGTAAGGGGATGGGGAGGTGTGTGTGCGGTGTGAGTGTGTGCAGTGTGGGGTCTGGGAGGTGTGTAAGGGTATGGGGAGATGTGTGTGCGGTGTGAGTGTGTGCAGTGTGGGGTCTGGGAGGTGTGTAAGGGTATGGGGACATGTGTGTGCGATGTGAGTGTGTGCAGTGTGGGGTCTGGGAGGTGTGTAAGGGGATGGGGAGGTGTGTGTGCGGTGTGAGTGTGTGCAGTGTGGGGTCTGGGAGGTGTGTAAGGGGATGGGGAGGTGTGTGTGCGGTGTGAGTGTGTGCAGTGTGGGGTCTGGGAGGTGTGTAAGGGATGGGGAGATGTGTGTGCGGTGTGAGTGTGTGCAGTGTGGGGTCTGGGAGGTGTGTAAGGGATGGGGAGGTGTGTGTGCGGTGTGAGGGTGTGCAGTGTGGGGTCTGGGAGGTGTGTAAGGGGATGGGGAGGTGTGTGTGCGGTGTGAGTGTGTGCAGTGTGGGGTCTGGGAGGTGAGTAAGGGGATGGGGAGGTGTGTGTGCGGTGTGAGTGTGTGCAGTGTGGGGTCTGGGAGTTGTGTAAGGGTATGGGGAGATGTGTGTGCGGTGTGAGTGTGTGCAGTGTGGGGTCTGGGAGGTGTGTAAGGGTATGGGGAGATGTGTGTGCGATGTGAGGGTGTGCAGTGTGGGGTCTCTGAGGTGTGTAAGGGGATGGGGAGGTGTGTGTGCGGTGTGAGGGTGTGCGGTGCGGGGTCTGGGAGGTGTGTAAGGGGATGGGGAGGTGTGTGTGCGGTGTGAGTGTGTGCAGTGTGGGGTCTGGGAGGTGTGTAAGGGGATGGGGAGGTGTGTGTGCGGTGTGAGTGTGTGCAGTGTGGGGTCTGGGAGGTGTGTAAGGGATGGGGAGATGTGTGTGCGGTGTGAGTGTGTGCAGTGTGGGGTCTGGGAGGTGTGTAAGGGGATGGGGAGGTGTGTGTGTGGTGTGAGTGTGTGCAGTGTGGGGTCTGGGAGGTGTGTAAGGGGATGGGGAGGTGTGTGTGCGGTGTGAGGGTGTGCAGTGTGGGGTCTCTGAGGTGTGTAAGGGGATGGGGAGGTGTGTGTGCGGTGTGAGGGTGTGCGGTGCGGGGTCTGGGAGGTGTGTAAGGGGATGGGGAGGTGTGTGTGCGGTGTGAGTGTGTGCAGTGTGGGGTCTGGGAGGTGTGTAAGGGGATGGGGAGGTGTGTGTGCGATGTGAGGGTGTGCAGTGTGGGGTCTCTGAGGTGTGTAAGGGGATGGGGAGGTGTGTGTGCGGTGTGAGGGTGTGCAGTGTGGGGTCTCTGAGGTGTGTAAGGGATGGGGAGAGGTGTGTGCGGTGTGAGGGTGTGCGGTGCGGGGTCTGGGAGGTGTGTAAGGGGATGAGGAGGTGTATGTGCGGTGTGAGTGTGTGCAGTGTGGTGTCTGGGAGGTGTGTAAGGGGATGGGGAGGTGTGTGTGCGGTGTGAGTGTGTGCAGTGCGGGGTCTGGGATGTGTGTAAGGGGATGGGGAGGTGTGTGTGTGGTGTGAGTGTGTGCAGTGCGGGGTCTAGGAGGTGTGTAAGGGGATGGGGAGGTGTGTGTGCGGTGTGAGTGTATGCAGTGTGGGGTCTGGGAGGTGTGTAAGGGGATGGGGAGGTGTGTGTGCGGTGTGAGTGTGTGCAGTGTGGGGTCTGGGAGGTGTGTAAGGGATGGGGAGGTGTGTGTGCGGTGTGAGTGTGTGCAGTGCGGGGTCTGGGAGGTGTGTAATGGGATGGGGAGGTGTGTGTGCGGTGTGAGTGTGTGCAGTGCGGGGTCTGGGAGGTGTGTAAGGGGATGGGAAGGTGTGTGTGCGATGTGAGGGTGTGCAGTGTGGGATCTCTGAGGTGTGTAAGGGGATGGGGAGGTGTGTGTGCGGTGTGAGGGTGTGCAGTGTGGGGTCTCTGAGGTGTGTAAGGGATGGGGAGGTGTGTGTGCGGTGTGAGGGTGTGCGGTGCGGGGTCTGGGAGGTGTGTAAGGGGATGAGGAGGTGTATGTGCGGTGTGAGTGTGTGCAGTGTGGTGTCTGGGAGGTGTGTAAGGGGATGGGGAGGTGTGTGTGCGGTGTGAGGGTGTGCAGTGTGGGGTCTGGGAGGTGTGTAAGGGGATGGGGAGGTGTGTGTGCGGTGTGAGTGTGTGCAGTGCGGGGTCTGGGAGGTGTGTAAGGGGATGGGGAGGTGTGTGTGCGATGTGAGGGTGTGCGGTGCGGGGTCTGGGAGGTGTGTAAGGGGATGGGGAGGTGTGTGTGCGGTGTGAGTGTGTGCAGTGTGGGGTCTGGGAGGTGTGTAAGGGATGGGGAGGTGTGTGTGCGGTGTGAGTGTGTGCAGTGCGGGGTCTGGGAGGTGTGTAAGGGGATGGGGAGGTGTGTGTGCGGTGTGAGTGTGTGCAGTGCGGGGTCTGGGAGGTGTGTAAGGGGATGGGGAGGTGTGTGTGCGGTGTGAGTGTGTGCAGTGTGGGGTCTGGGAGGTGTGTAAGGGGATGGGGAGGTGTGTGTGCGGTGTGAATGTGTGCAGTGTGGGGTCTGGGAGGTGTGTAAGGGGATGGGGAGGTGTGTGTGCGGTGTGAGTGTGTGCAGTGTTGGGTCTCTGAGGTGTGTAAGGGGATGGGGAGGTGTGTGTGCGGTGTGAGGGTGTGCAGTGTGGGGTCTGGGAGGTGTGTAAGGGATTGGGAGGTGTGAGTGCGGTGTGAGGGTGTGCAGTGTGGGGTCTGGGAGGTGTGTAAGGGGATGGGGAGGTGTGTGTGCGGTGTGAGGGTGTGCAGTGTGGGGTCTGGGAGGTGTGTAAGGGATGGGGAGGTGTGTGTGCGGTGTGAGTGTGTGCAGTGTGGGGTCTGGGAGGTGTGTAAGGGATGGGGAGGTGTGTGTGTGGTGTGAGTGTGTGCAGCGTGGGGTCTGGGAGGTGTGTAAGGGGATGGGGTGGTGTGTGTGCGGTGTGAGTGTGTGCAGTGTGGTGTCTGGGAGGTGTGTAAGGGGATGGGGAGGTGTGTGTGCGGTGTGAGGGTGTGCAGTGCGGGGTCTGGGAGGTGTGTAAGGGGATGGGGAGGTGTGTGTGCGGTGTGAGTGTGTGCAGTGTGGGGTCTGGGAGGTGTGTAAGGGGATGGGGAGGTGTGTGTGCACTGTGAGGGTGTGCAGTGTGGGGTCTCTGAGGTGTGTAAGGGGATGGGGAGGTGTGTGTGCGGTGTGAGGGTGTGCAGTGTGGGGTCTCTGAGGTGTGTAAGGGATGGGGAGGTGTGTGTGCGGTGTGAGTGTGTGCAGTGCAGGGTCTGGGAGGTGTGTCAGGGGATGGGGAGGTGTGTGTGCGGTGTGAGGGTGTGCAGTGCGGGGTCTCTGAGGTGTGTAAGGGGATGGGGAGTGTGTGTGCGGTGTGAGGGTGTGCAGTGTGAGGTCTCTGAGGTGTGTAAGGGATGGGGAGGTGTGTGTGCGGTGTGAGTGTGTGCAGTGTGGGGTCTGGGAGGTGTGTAAGGGATGGGGAGATGTGTGTGCGGTGTGAGGGTGTGCAGTGTGGGGTCTGGGAGGTGTGTAAGGGATGGGAAGGTGTGTGTGCGGTGTGAGTGTGTGCAGTGTGGGGTCCGGGAGGTGTGTAAGGGGATGGGGAGGTGTGTGTGCGGTGTGAGGGTGTGCAGTGTGGGGTCTGGGAGGTGTGTAAGGGGATGGGGAGGTGTGTGTGCGGTGTGAGTGTGTGCAGTGTGGGGTCTGGGAGGTGTGTAAGGGATGGGGAGGTGTGTGTGCGGTGTGAGTGTGTGCGGTGTGGGGTCTGGGAGGTGAGTAAGGGATGGGGAGCTGTGTGTGCGGTGTGAGGGTGTGCAGTGTGGGGTCTGGGAGGTGTGTAAGGGTATGGGGAGGTGTGTGTGCGGTGTGAGTGTGTGCAGTGTGGGGTCTGGGAGGTGAGTAAGGGGATGGGGAGGTGTGTGTGCGGTGTGAGGGTGTGCAGTGTGGGGTCTGTGAGGTGTGTAAGGGGATGGGGAGGTGTGTGTGCGGTGTGAGTGTGTGCAGTGTGGGGTCTGGGAGGTGTGTAAGGGGATGGGGAGATGTGTGCGGTGTGAGTGTGTGCAGTGTGGGGTCTGGGAGGTGTGTAAGGGATGGGGAGGTGTGTGTGCGGTGTGAGGGTGTGCAGTGTGGGGTCTCTGAGGTGTGTAAGGGATGGGGAAGTGTGGGTGCGGTGTGAGGGTGTGCAGTGTGGGGTCTGGGAGGTGTGTAAGGGATGGGGAGGTGTGTGTGCGGTGTGAGTGTGTGCAGTGCGGGGTCTGGGAGGTGTGTAAGGGGATGGGGAGGTGTGTGTGCGGTGTGAGTGTGTGCAGTGCGGGGTCTGGGAGGTGTGTAAGGGGATGAGGAGGTGTGTGTGCGGTGTGAGTGTGTGCAGTGTGGGGTCTGGGAGGTGTGTAAGGGGATGGGGAGGTGTGTGTGCGGTGTGAATGTGTGCAGTGTGGGGTCTGGGAGGTGTGTAAGGGGATGGGGACGTGTGTGTGCGGTGTGAGTGTGTGCAGTGTTGGGTCTCTGAGGTGTGTAAGGGGATGGGGAGGTGTGTGTGCGGTGTGAGGGTGTGCAGTGTGGGGTCTGGGAGGTGTGTAAGGGATTGGGAGGTGTGAGTGCGGTGTGAGGGTGTGCAGTGTGGGGTCTGGGAGGTGTGTAAGGGGATGGGGAGGTGTGTGTGCGGTGTGAGGGTGTGCAGTGTGGGGTCTGGGAGGTGTGTAAGGGATGGGGAGGTGTGTGTGCGGTGTGAGTGTGTGCCGTGTGGGGTCTGGGAGGTGTGTAAGGGATGGGGAGGTGTGTGTGTGGTGTGAGTGTGTGCAGTGTGGGGTCTGGGAGGTGTGTAAGGGGATGGGGAGGTGTGTGTGCGGTGTGAGGGTGTGCAGTGTGGGGTCTGGGAGGTGTGTAAGGGGATGGGGTGGTGTGTGTGCGGTGTGAGTGTGTGCAGTGTGGTGTCTGGGAGGTGTGTAAGGGGATGGGGAGGTGTGTGTGCGGTGTGAGGGTGTGCAGTGCGGGGTCTGGGAGGTGTGTAAGGGGATGGGGAGGTGTGTGTGCGGTGTGAGGGTGTGCAGTGTGGTGTCTGGGAGGTGTGTAAGGGGATGGGGAGGTGTGTGTGCACTGTGAGGGTGTGCAGTGTGGGGTCTCTGAGGTGTGTAAGGGGATGGGGAGGTGTGTGTGCGGTGTGAGGGTGTGCAGTGTGGGGTCTCTGAGGTGTGTAAGGGATGGGGAGGTGTGTGTGCGGTGTGAGTGTGTGCAGTGTGGGGTCTGGGAGGTGTGTCAGGGGATGGGGAGGTGTGTGTGCGGTGTGAGGGTGTGCAGTGCGGGGTCTCTGAGGTGTGCAAGGGGATGGGGAGTGTGTGTGCGGTGTGAGGGTGTGCAGTGTGACGTCTCTGAGGTGTGTAAGGGATGGGGAGGTGTGTGTGCGGTGTGAGTGTGTGCAGTGTGGGGTCTGGGAGGTGTGTAAGGGGATGGGGAGGTGTGTGTGCGGTGTGAAGGTGTGCAGTGTGGGGTCTGGGAGGTGTGTAAGGGATGGGGAGATGTGTGTGCGGTGTGAGGGTGTGCAGTGTGGGGTCTGGGAGGTGTGTAAGGGATGGGAAGGTGTGTGTGCGGTGTGAGTGTGTGCAGTGTGGGGTCCGGGAGGTGTGTAAGGGGATGGGGAGGTGTGTGTGCGGTGTGAGTGTGTGCAGTGTGGGGTCTGGGAGTTGTGTAAGGGGATGGGGAGGTGTGTGTGCGGTGTGAGTGTGTGCAGTGTGGGGTCTGGGAGGTGTGTAAGGGATGGGGAGGTGTGTGTGCGGTGTGAGGGTGTGCAGTGTGGGGTCTGGGAGGTGTGTAAGGGGATGGGGAGGTGTGTGTGCGGTGTGAGTGTGTGCAGTGTGGGGTCTGGGAGGTGTGTAAGGGATGGGGAGGTGTGTGTGCGGTGTGAGTGTGTGCAGTGTGGGGTCTGGGAGGTGTGTAAGGGATGGGGAGGTGTGTGTGCGGTGTGAGGGTGTGCAGTGTGGCGTCTGGGCGGTGTGTAAGGGGATGGGGAGGTGTGTGTGCGGTGTGAGGGTGTGCAGTGTGGGGTCTGGGAGGTGTGTAAGGGATGGGGAGGTGTGTGTGCGGTGTGAGGGTGTGCAGTGTGGGATCTCTGAGGTGTGTAAGGGATGGGGAAGTGTGTGTGTGGTGTGAGTGTGTGCAGTGTGGGGTCTGGGAGGTGTGTAAGGGAATGGGGAGGTGTGTGCGGTGTGAGTGTGTGCAGTGTGGGGTCTTGGACGTGTGTAAGGGGATGGGGAGGTGTGTGTGCAGTGTGAGTGTGTGCAGTGCGGGGTCTGGGAGGTGTGTAAGGGATGGGGAGGTGTGTGTGCGGTGTGAGGGTGTGCAGTGTGGGGTCTTGGACGTGTGTAAGGGGATGGGGAGGTGTGTGTGCGGTGTGAGTGTGTGCAGTGTGGGGTCTGGGAGGTGTGTAAGGGATGGGGAGGTGTGTGTGCGGTGTGAGTGTGTGCAGTGTGGGGTCTGGGAGGTGTGTAAGGGATGGGGAGGTGTGTGTGCGGTGTGAGGGTGTGCAGTGTGGGGTCTCTGAGGTGTGTAAGGGATGGGGAGGTGTGTGTGCGGTGTGAGGGTGTGCAGTGTGGGGTCTCTGAGGTGTGTAAGGGATGGGGAGGTGTGTGTGCGGTGTGAGTGTGTGCAGTGTGGGGTCTTGGACGTGTGTAAGGGGATGGAGAGGTGCGTGTGCGGTGTGAGTGTGTGCAGTGTGGGGTCTGGGAGGTGTGTAAGGGATGGGGAGGTGTGTGTGTGCGGTGTGAGTGTGTGCAGTGTGGGGTCTGGGAGGTGTGTAAGGGATGGGGAGGTGTGTGTGCGGTGTGAGTGTGTGCAGTGTTGGGTCTGGGAGGTGTGTAAGGGGATGGGGAGGTGTGTGCGGTGTGAGTGTGTGCAGTGTGGGGTCTGGGAGGTGTGTAAGGGGATGGGGAGGTGTGTGCGGTGTGAGGGTGTGCAGTGTGGGGTCTCTGAGGTGTGTAAGGGATGGGGAGGTGTGTGTGCGGTGTGAGGGTGTGCAGTGTGGGGTCTGGGAGGTGTGTAAGGGGATGGGGAGGTGTGTGTGCGGTGTGAGTGTGTGCAGTGTGGGGTCTGGGAGGTGTGTAAGGGGATGGGGAGGTGTGTGTGCGGTGTGAGGGTGTGCAGTGTGGGGTCTGGGAGGTGTGTAAGGGGATGGGGAGGTGTGTGTGCGGTGTGAGTGTGTGCAGTGCGGGGTCTGGGAGGTGTGTAAGGGGATGGGGAGGTGTGTGTGCGATGTGAGGGTGTGCGGTGCGGGGTCTCTGAGGTGTGTAAGGGATGGGGCGGTGTGTGTGCGGTGTGAGGGTGTGCAGTGTGGGGTCTGGGAGGTGTGTAAGGGGATGCGGAGGTGTGTGTGCGGTGTGAGTGTGTGCAGTGTGGGGTCTCTGAGGTGTGTAAGGGATGGGGCGGTGTGTGTGCGGTGTGAGGGTGTGCAGTGTGGGGTCTGGGAGGTGTGTAAGGGGATGGGGAGGTGTGTGTGCGATGTGAGGGTGTGCAATGTGGGGTCTGGGAGGTGTGTAAGGGGATGGGGAGGTGTGTGTGCGGTGTGAGTGTGTGCAATGTGGGGTCTGAGAGGTGTGTAAGGGGATGGAGAGGTGTGTGTGCGGTGTGAGTGTGTGCAGTGTGGGGTCTGGGAGGTGTGTAAGGGGATGGGGAGGTGTGTGTGCGGTGTGAGGGTGTGCAGTGTGGGGTCTCTGAGGTGTGTAAGGGGATGGGGAGGTGTGTGTGCGGTGTGAGGGTGTGCAGTGTGGGGTCTGGGAGGTGTGTAAGGGGATGGGGAGGTGTGTGTCCGGTGTGAGTGTGTGCAGTGCGGGGTCTGGGAGGTGTGTAAGTGGATGGGGAGGTGTGTGTGTGGTGTGAGTGTGTGCGGTGTGGGGTCTGGGAGGTGTGTAAGGGGATGGGGAGGTGTGTGTGCGGTGTGAGTGTGTGCAGTGTGGGGTCTCTGAGGTGTGTAAGGGGATGGGGAGGTGTGTGTGCGGTGTGAGTGTGTGCAGTGTGGGGTCTGGGAGGTGTGTAAGGGGATGGGGAGGTCTGTGTGCGGTGTGAGGGTGTGCAGTGTGGGGTCTGGGAGGTGTGTAAGGGGATGGGGAGGTGTGTGTGCGGTGTGAGTGTGTGCAGTGTGGGGTCTGGGAGGTGTGTAAGGGGATGGGGAGGTCTGTGTGCGGTGTGAGTGTGTGCAGTGTGGGGTCTGGGAGGTGTGTAAGGGGATGGGGAGGTGTGTGTGCGGTGTGAGGGTGTGCAGTGTGGGGTCTGGGAGGTGTGTAAGGGGATGGGGAGGTGTGTGTGCGGTGTGAGGGTGTGCAGTGTGGGGTCTGGGAGGTGTGTAAGGGATGGGGAGGTGTATGTGCGGTGTGAGGGTGTGCAGTGTGGGGTCTCTGAGGTATTCCCATTCCCATGGTTCAGTTGCATGCTCCCTCCTGCTGGCCATCCTGGGAATCCCGGCCTGGCGATGTGCCCATAGCTGGAGCGTCAGTGCAGCTGGCTGCATCACCTTCGGAAAAGCCCTCTTCAATCCCAGCAGGGTCCTGCCGAGAAACGTCCTCACCCAGGGAATGAGGGACACTTTGAAAGCTATTCCCCACAGGGTGCAGTGCCGGGAATTCTTGTCAATGTGTATAAGGGTGGAGCTGAATAGGCACAAGGGTGAGGGATGGAGAGAGGGATGGGACAATCGGCTCAGCCTGAGAGAGTGGGGGAGGAATATCAGGTACACCATATCCAACTGCACACGGCAGGTATGACCCGTCTCGGAGCTTCAGGGTCTGTGTGTGTCATGGAGAAACTTCAGGAATTGAACATCACTCACTCTCTCACAGGGCAGTGCTCCCTCAGCACTGACCCTCCAACAGTGCGGCACTCCCTCAGTACTGACCCTCCGACAGTGCGGCACTCCCTCAGTACTGACCCTCCGACAGTGCGGCACTCCCTCAGTACTGACCCTCCGACAGTGCGGCACTCCCTCAGTACAGACCATCCGACAGTGCGGCACTCCCTCAGCACTGACCCTCTGACAGTGCAGCACTCCCTCATCACTGACCCTCCGACAGTGCGGCACTCATTCTATACTGACCCTCTGACAGTGCGGTACTCCCTCAGTACTGACCCTCCGACAGTGCGGCACTCCCTCAGTACTGACCCTCTGACAGTGCGGTACTCCCTCAGTACTGACCCTCTGACAGTGCGGTACTCCCTCAGCACTGACCCTCTGACAGTGCGGCACTCCCTCAGCACTGACCCTCCGGCAGTGTGGCACTCCCTCAGTATTGACCCTCCGACAGTGCGGCACTCCCTCAGTATTGACCCTCCGACAGTGCGGCACTCCCTCAGCACTGACCCTCCGACAGTGCAGCACTCCCTCAGTACTGACCCTCCGACAGTGCAGCACTCCCTCAGCACTGACCCTCCGACAGTGCGGCACTCCCTCAGTACTGACCCTCCGACAGTGCGGCACTCCCTCAGCACTGACCCTCCGACAGTGCAGCACTCCCTCAGTACTGACCCTCCGACAGTGCAGCACTCCCTCAGTACTGACCCTCCGACAGTGCGGCACTCCGTCAGTATTGACCCTCCGACAGTGCGGCACTCCCTCAGCACTGACCCTCCGACAGTGCAGCACTCCCTCAGTACTGACCCTCCGACAGTGCAGCACTCCCTCAGCACTGACCCTCCGACAGTGCGGCACTCCATCAGCACTGCTCCTCCGACAGTGCGGCACTCCCTCAGCACTGACCCTCCGGCAATGTGGCACTCCCTCAGTACTGACCCTCCGGCAGTGTGGCACTCCCTCAGTACTGACCCTCCGACAGTGCGGCACTCCCTCAGTACTGACCCTCCAACAGTGCAGCACTCCCTCAGCACTGACCCTCCGACAGTGCGGCACTCCGTCAGTCCTGACCCTCCAACAGTGCGGCGCTACCTCAGTACTGACCCACCGACAGTGCGGCGCTCCCTCAGTACTGACCCTCCGACAGTGCGGCACTCCCTCAGTACTGACCCACCGACAGTGCGGCGCTCCCTCAGTACTGACCCTCCGACAGTGCGGCGCTCCCTCAGTACTGACCCTCTGACACTGCAGCACTCCCTCAGTACTGACCCTCCGACAGTGCAGCACTCCCTCAGCACTAACCCTCTGACAGTGCAGCACTCCCTCAGTACTGACCCTCCAACAGTGCGGCGCTACCTCAGTACTGACCCACCGACAGTGCAGCGCTCCCTCAGTACTGACCCTCCGACAGTGCGGCACTCCCTCAGTACTGACCCTCCGACAGTGCGGCACTCCCTCAGCACTGACCCTCCGGCAGTGTGGCACTCCCTCAGTACTGACCCTCCGACAGTGCAGCACTCCCTCAGTACTGACCCTCCGGCAGTGCGGCACTCCCTCAGCACTGACCCTCCGACAGTGCGGCACTCCCTCAGCACTGACCCTCCGACAGTGTGGCGCTCCCTCAGTACTGACCCTCCGACAGTGCAGCACTCCCTCAGTACTGACCCTCCGACAGTGCGGCACTCCCTCAGCACTGACCCTCCGACAGTGCGGCACTCCGTCAGTACTGACCCTCCGACAGTGCAGCACTCCCTCAGTACTGACCCTCCGACAGTGCAGCACTCCCTCAGCACTGACCCTCTGACAGTGCAGCACTCCCTCAGTACTGACCCTCCGACAGTGCGGCGCTACCTCAGTACTGACCCACCGACAGTGCGGCGCTCCCTCAGTACTGACCCTCCGACAGTGCGGCCCTCCCTCAGTACTGACCCTCCGACAGTGCGGCACTCCCTCAGTACTGACCCTCCGACAGTGCAGCACTCCCTCAGTACTGACCCTCCGGCAGTGCGGCACTCCCTCAGCACTGACCCTCCGACAGTGCGGCACTCCCTCAGCACTGACCCTCCGACAGTGTGGCGCTCCCTCAGTACTGACCCTCCGACAGTGCAGCACTCCCTCAGCACTGACCCTCCGACAGTGCGGCACTCCGTCAGTACTGACCCTCCGACAGTGCGGCACTCCCTCAGTACTGACCCTCCGACAGTGCGGCTCTCCCTCAGTATTGACCCTCCGACAGTGCGGCGCTACCTCAGTATTGACCCTCCGACAGTGCGGCACTCCCTCAGCACTGACCCTCCGACAGTGTGGCGCTCCCTCAGTACTGACCCTCCGACAGTGCAGCACTCCCTCAGTACTGACCCTCTGACAGTGCAGCACTCCCTCAGCACTGACCCTCCGACAGTGCAGCACTCCCTCAGCACTGACCCTCCGACAGTGCGGCACTCCGTCAGTACTGACCCTCTGACAGTGTGGCACTCTCTCAGCACTGACCCTCCAACAGTGCGGCCCTCCCTCAGCATTGACCCTCCGACAGTGCGGCACTCCCTCAGTACTGACTCTCCGACAGTGCGGCACTCCGTCAGTACTGACCCTCCGACAGTGCGGCACTCCCTCAGCACTGACCCTCCGACAGAATGGCACTCCCTCAGTATTGACCCTCCGACTCTCCGCCTTCATTCCAAAAGATAACTTTTCCTCCGAGCCGCGAACCAACCTCTTCCAGTCTCGGACCCTCCGTGCTGGTGAGCCCTGCCACACCGTCACTCAGACTCCCATCACGGCTTACCCCATATTGGTCGTATGTTCAGAGCCTCCGGCCTGTGTGTCCTGTGTTTCCCCCTGCCCTTCCCCACCATCCAGGTATCGATCTCCAGGATGTCTATGATTACAATGAGTACTGGGAGATGACCCGTCAGCTGTACGCTCCGTTTGACTGCACCGCCACCATGAAGTCGGGGAACGCCGACGTGTATGAGAACGAGATTCCTGGGGGACAATACACCAATCTCCACTTCCAGGCCCACAGCATGGGCCTGGGCAACAAGTTCAAAGCCGTCAAGAAGGCCTACACTGAAGCCAACAAGCTCCTCGGAGATCTGATCAAGGTGAGACGATCGTGGGCCCCTTCTCGCTCTCGTGGGTTTGAGGGCAGAAGTAGTGACAGGAACTATCGCCCTCTCCTCCACTTCCCCTCCTGTCCCCTTCCCAGCAACCCCTCCCCCCCAACCAGGTTCCTCCAGGGATCGAAACCCAATCTCCCGGGGATACCAGGAGCCAAACCCAGGGAGGTTTCGTCTCAAGAGCGTTGGCATTGGGCACGTTTACTGACTGTGGATGGTGCAGAGCCAGGCAGAGAAAGAGGGGACAGAGAGAGAGACAGAGAGGGAGACAGAGAGACAGAGAGAGAAACAGAGAGAGAGAGAGAGAGACAGTGAGAGAGAGAGACAGAGAGGGAGACAGAGAGAGAGACAGAGAGACAGAGAGAGAGATAGAGAGAGAGAGACAGAGAGAGATAGAGAGAGACAGAGAGATAGAGAGACAGAGAGAGAGAGACAGAGAGATAGAGAGATAGAGAGAGAGAGACAGAGACAGAGAGAGAGAGACAGACAGACAGAGAGACAGACAGACAGAGACAGAGAGAGAGAGAGACGGAGAGACAGACAGAGAGACGGAGAGACAGAGAGAAAGACAGACGGAGAGACAGAGAGAGAGAGACAGAGAGACAGAGGGAAACAGAGAGAGAGACAGGTGGAGAGATAGAGAGAGCGAGACAGAGACAGACAGACAGAGACAGAGAGAGAAACAGAGAGAGAGAGACAGAGAGAGAGACAGAGAGATAGAGAGAGAGAGACAGAGAGAGACAAAGAGATAGAGAGAGAGATAGAGAGAGAGACAGAGATAGAGAGAGAGAGACAGATAGAGAGACAGAGAGAGAGATAGAGAGAGAGAGACAGAGAGATAGAGAGACAGAGAGAGAGATAGAGAGACAGAGAGAGAGATAGAGAGAGAGAGACAGAGAGATAGAGAGAGAGAGACAGAGAGAGATAGAGAGAGAGAGACAGAGAGAGAGATAGAGAGAGAGAGAGAGACAGAGAGAGAGAGAGAGAGACAGAGATAGAGAGAGATGCAAGAATGCCACATTTCAAAGAGAACACCAATTTCCACTTGCAGTTTGACCCAGAAACTGGTCACTCAGAGAGTCTGCTGTGATTTGACGACGGAGGAGACTCTTGTTCCCCCTCACCCCCTCCCTCCCATCTCCCCTCCCCCATTTCCAAAACTCCCCACCGGTCGAACCTGTGCTCCCCTTTGAGTTTTCGCACACTCGTGCCAGTCTCGATGAGGTCCGGTCCCACCGGCAATTCTGACAAAAGGGGGGGAGGGGGGGGGAGGCAGGCAACTCGATAGACAGCCCGAGACCCGTCCAATCAGGGGCTGCGGAATGTGCGTCAGTTTTCTGGTTAGCCGCCCGGGTCACGTGATGCAGGTTCAGTTGGCTGTTTGCCGGGCAAATGCCATCGTAGCGTTCGTGTCAAGGGGCTGGGGGGATGCAGAAATGGGAACCTCCTCTGGTCAGACCACGTTTGGGATGTTGTGAGCAGTTTTGAGCGCCCTCCCTGAGGCCAGAGGAGGACTCGGGCAAAAAAAAATCGTCCCCAGGAATTAAGGGCGTTTCATATGAGGAGTGGTTGAGGACTCCGGGTCTATGCTTGTCGGGGTGCAGAAGAACGAGGAGGGGATCTGATCGAAACGTAGCAGAAGGCATGGAGGCCTGGATAGGGTGGAGGTGGTGATTCCACCAGCCGGAGGGCCTCGGACCCGAGGGCACGGCCTCAGGGTGAAGGGGTGACCCTTTGCAACCGAGCTTTCTTCAGCCGGAGAGCGGGAAATCTGTGGAAACCATCGCCTCAGAGGGGTGTGGAGGGCGAGTCATCGAGCGTCTTTCAAGCAGATTGGGTTCTTGATGGGGGAATCCTGGGATACGAGGAGAATGGGGGTTGAGGAACGTATCAGGGGCAATCGAATGGTGGACTGGGATTAATGGGCCGAACGGCCTAATTCTGCTCCCGGTTGTCATGGCGATGAAGCCCTTGGGAACACGGGCGGATGACTCCTGCCTGAAGGAGCCGATCACGTCGGGCCTGGAGGGGAGGCCGCCCTCATCGGCCTAACTCTCGGAACGCCCCTTTTCCGACCCCAGGGTCAGGTCCCCCCCCCCACCAACCCCACCGGCCTCCCCCTAGCTGAGGCCCTGCCCAGTGGTGAGGAAGGAGTCACAAAGAGGCATTTGGGCCCACATTCCCCGTGCCACCCACCCCCCACCTCACCTCTCGAGCAGTCCGGTGACCCAAGTTAGGGTGGCAGGGGTTGGTGGTCAGGGCGCCCCTTCCCTCCCTCCCTCCTCCTCACCCGACTCTCCTCGGTCTGTCGGCAGGTGACGCCCTCGTCGAAGATCGTGGGGGACCTGGCGCAGTTCATGGTGCAGAACAACCTGACGGCAGAGGACGTGGAGCAGGACGCCGAGGAGCTCTCCTTTCCCCAGTCGCTGGTGGAGTTCCTGCAGGGATACATCGGCATTCCGCACGGAGGCTTCCCCGAGCCGTTCCGCAGCAAGGTACCTCGCCGTTCCGGGAGCCTGCTCCACCCAGCCCACCCCCAACCTCCCCACCCTTCCAATTTCCCTCCCTCCCCACCTCCCAATCCACAGCGACAGCCGCAGGGAGGGAGTCGCAGGATCTTGACCTGGGCCACACTGAAGGGACGGGGGGAGTGGCTGATCGAGTCACACGGCACGGAAACAAGCCCTTCGGCCCAACACGCCTGTGCCTACCAGAGTAAACTGGGCCAGCATTTGGCCCATGTTCTCTCTCAAGCGTTCACATACCCCATCCAGATGCCTTTTAATTGTACCCACCTCCTCTACCTCCCCCGGCAGCTCATTCCACACACGTGCCACCCTCTGCGTGAAAAAATTGCCCCTTAGGTCCCTCTTAAATCTTTCCCCTTTCACGTCCAACCTCTGCCCTGTAGTTTTGGACTCCCCTCATGTTGTGAAAAAACACCCTGTCCATGCCCCATGTGATTTTATAACCTCTCCTCAGCCTGGCGGTTCAGGAACAATAATTCCCAGTCTATCCTTGGAAGGGAACCTGCAGGGGCAGTGTTCCCGTGTATCTGCTGCCCCTTGTCCTTCTAGACAGAAGTGGTCATGGGGTTAGGAAGGTGCAGTCTGAGGATCTTCGGTGAATTTCTGCGGGGGGGGTGGGGGCGTTGATAGCACACACTGCTACGACTGAGCGTCAGGGCTGGAGCAAGTGGACGTCAGAGGACCAGTCTCTATCCTTCACCAAACCTTTACATACCCTTCCTTAAATGCCCTCGGCCTGGCTCAGTGCCAGTTGTCTGTGACATGACTTAGACCATGTTTATCCCTGAGATGATGGAAGTGAAAAGCACAGCCAACATGACAAAACATCGCTGGGATTCTGGGTAACACCGAGAATGCTGGAGAGCTCAACAGCTCCCTGCAGTGTCTACAGAAAGAGCAACAGAGTCAACATCAGCCTGACTGTCTGGGCACTTGGCTCAATTCCTGACCGCTGTCCCACTCAGGCCCAGCAATGGCACTACTGGTTTCTCACACTTGTACACACACACACACACACACACACACACACACACACACACACACACACACACACACACACACACACACACACACCCTCCCACAGACACTCTCTGTCTCTCTCCCTCTCTGTCTCTTCCATACACACACACATGCACACACTCTCTCTCTCTCACACACTCTCTCTCTCTCACACACACACTCTCTCTCTCTCTCACACACACTCTCCCTCCCACAGACATTCTCTGTCTTTCTCCCTC